>NW_006494609.1:13604962-13674702 GCF_000325575.1 Pteropus alecto
GTGGTTGGAACTCGGCTGGCACCTAGCAGACATTTGCTGAGAAACTAAAAGTCTATAATTTAACTCAGCATTCTTCATAAAAAAACCCATCTGCTGTCACCCATTCCTGCCAACCCTTTCTTTCTCAGGTGTCTGGTACCTTCCCTCTCTTTGTGTGTCTACTCCACTGGGTCAACTCCTATGCAGATGCTCCCACTAGCAGCATCCTAACAGGTCTCCCCCACCTCCAGCCTCAGCTCACCCCAGCCCTCTGCCTAACACCTGGGCAGCTTCTCGAAGAACAGTATCTTCACATGCTCTCTCCGCTTGCTCTGCAAACCATTTCTGGAAACTCCCAGCAGGCGCCCATAGCGCTGCCAACAGTGGAGGTCGGCGGGAGGCGGGGAGAGGGGAGGATGGCATCTAGATGGGGTCCTGCCCCAGTGTCCATAAAGAATTTCATTTTCATGTGTCTTATGTATTGAGCTTCCACATACACATGAAATTTTGAAGAGGTGGGTAAATATAAGAGTGTAAAAACCACTCTCTGCCCCTCAGAAGCCCTGACATTCTTTCCCAGTGTGTTCCCTCTGCTCCCCAATATGCCACCTGACAAAGGTCTCCAGGACATACAGGTACCCCGTAAATTTCTAGGGCCCATTCAAGCCATTTCGGTTCCCCTCTTCCCAAAATGACCTGCTGCCATGTTCTCTGTGCCTATTCAAGTTCGAACCCTCCTTTATGCTTCAACTCAAATACCAGATCCTGGGGACATTTCTGGTCACTGCCACCTCGGACTTCTCTCCACTCTGAATTTGTCTAGTAATTCTGTCTGTACAGCCAATTTGGGAATTGATCATACTCTGTGCTATTTCTTGATCTAATGTCTTCTCAGCAGAAACCCCTGTGGGTAGAAACTAAAGGTGGTCTCCCTCCTAGAACTTGGCTGAGTTCACTGAACACAGAAGAGGGCTGTCGTTATCCTACTAAATGATTCTATAAAATAGCAGAAATGCTACCTGCATATCATAAAACAGAATTCTTTCAAACACTAAAGATTAAAAAAAATCTCTTCTAAACATAATTAGAATGGAACTAGCCTATACAGCAACATTTCTTCTTCCATTATCATCTCCAATTAGAAACGGAAAAATCTTTTAAAATGGAAACAAAATTGTAAACCTCATCATTGATGGTAAGTAATAGGTTAGGTAATTTGGATTACTCTTTTCTGTGATTTCTTGATTACTTACGAATATATAAATAACTAGATAAGCACATGTATATTTTTGATAATATGGAATGCATGTTTGGGCATACTGAAGAAATCCTGCTTGAAATCTCTGCTTCAATTTTAGATGCACACAGCTCACGATACATCTTAAGAACAGATGCAAAGGTGTTTATCATTATCTTTGTGCTACACAGTTTCTAATTTTACATATGAAAACCAAGGCATCATTCAGCATAAAGTACATTATTTGCATGATATATTTGCATTTGTAAAACACCCACATTTACTTTTACTGCTTAATGGGCCCGATTAAAATGGGCCACTCTATATAAATGGAGCACACTGGATCCCAACTCAATGATGCTGATAAGAAAACTGCTCCTTTTAGATGCAAATGAACCTACTAATCACAATTAAAATGGTGGAATTGAGGAAAGCTGAGCAGCTGTTTCAAGAGCTACAAAGTCTAGGGCCACTCGGTTCCAGCTTAATCTCTGGGACAACCTGGGACTTCCCAAAAGACATGTGCCCAGGGGCCAGCGGGATAAAGTTAACTTCTCCAAAGGTAGGGGTTGGGAGAGAGCAGGCGAGGGTGCTGGAATTTAGGCTGCCTGTGCAAGTGTGGCCTGCCAGCCTGGCCAAGGCCACGGGCCCAGATTCTAACCAGTCCAGCCCGGAAGACAAAGTGGAGCAGAAGGGAGGAGGGCAGCATTTGTGAAACGCGCAGAGGAAAGGCAAGACAGACACACTTATGAAGAGTTAAGCAACTGAGCCATCCCCTTAAAAAGCGCCATCTCTGTGGAAAACAGTATGGCGGATCCTCAAAAAAAATTACATGTAGAATTACCGTATATAATCTAATAGTTCCTCTTCCGGGTTTATACCCAAAAGAACGGAAAGCGAGAATTCAGAGATAGTTGCATATCCATATTCAGGACAGCGTTAGTCACAAAAGGCAAAAAGCGGAAGCAACCCAAGTGTCGGCTGACGGGTGAATGGACATAGAAGATGTGGTATATACAGACAGTGGAATATTATCCAGCCTTAGAAGAAGGAGGGAATTCTAACACACGCCACGTGGGTGACCGACCCTTAAAGACATTAGGCTAAGTGAAATAAGCCAGTCACAGAAAGACAAATACATTATGATTCCACTTACATGAGGCACCCTGAGTGGTCAGTTCATAAAAGACAGCAAGTGGGTGGTAGCAGCCAGGGGCAGAGGGAGGGGAACGTGGGGAGTTGCTGAATGGGTCTAGGGTTTTAATTCTGCAAGATGAAAAACATCCTGGAGATGGACGGCGGTAATAACTGCACGACAGTATGACTGTATTTAATGCCACAGAGAACTGTAGACTGAAAAATGGTTAAGATGATAAATTCATGCGTATTTTACTACGAATTTAAAATAAGTGATAGATGAATGGCTACGTAAACAAGTAAGCAAACAGACATTCCCTAATGGCTGGCCAGACGCTACTTAAGGCAGGTGGTGCTTCTGCTCCTGTCCCAAGGCTCTAAAAACAGGCAGTGGGTTTGCCCACCCTCTTCTCTCTCACTCGTTCACTTATGGAATAAACATGTTTTTACACCTGCTGTGGGGACACAGCAATGAGGAGCCTATCCTGTTCTCCAAGAGGCAGGAATACGGATGGGTAAAGAGACAAAAGAAAAGATTCAGGGCTGCACAGGGAATGGCATGCAGCTCAGAACGCAGCTGGGAGACCACTAGCCTTGGTCCTTCGATTACTGTGCCATGAGTGAAACTGGGCTCTAGCACCTTCTGGACAACCACCCTCTTGTTGGGCTGAAACCATTAACAATCTTCTTTCTTCCATGAGGCCAACCCTGATGTGACACTCCTCTGTCCCTTCTTGGAAGCACAACAGTGCCACCTTTGACATATAGACTTCAATACCAACTGTCTTGCCAGTTCTCTAGCTGCCTGCCAGGGAAACTAAAGGTGTCAGCCACCTCACTGGGTGCTCAGCCCAGGGCCTGGTACCCCATAAGGTACCTCGTAAGTGCTCAGTAAACGCTGGCCGTCACCACCACGCGGGGAGCAGCCCTTCAGTAGACTCTTCGGCACATTCCTGAGGAGCTGAAACCTGGGGGCCTCCCCACGGAACTGCCATCTCAGAATCACTGTCCCACAAAAGCAGGCACTAAGTCCCCTCGAGGAGAAGCTTGCCTGATGCTGAGATGGGTCTCTGAGACGGAGCAGCCAAAGGCAGCAGAGGGACAACTCCAAGGCCATTCCCTCTGGCTGCGCTGGGGAAAGGGGCTTCAGGATTAAGGAACAACGGCTCTTCTCTCTCTCCTCTCCCTGGCAGAGTTTTTGCGGAGATCTTGACAATAGTGCAAAATATCTTCAGTTTAACACGTGGAACCAGTTGGGGACTTTATACAGTGTCAGCTGGAGACAAGTGCCAGGAGGAAAGCTTTATCCCCAAATCTTAAACTTTAGGAGGAAACACCTCCTCAGTAAAAGTATTTCACCTTGATCTCAATGGCACAGGTTTCACAAATCCTTGGGCCACCCCCCATCACCAGGAAGAAGGAAGGGCCGGTACGCTCCTATCTTCTGTCCCAAGAAAATACATCACTTAGGCCCCTAAGGCTGTGACAAACAACCATACATCACCCAATACAGATAATACAAATAACGTCACTTCTTATTATTTCATTAAAACAGGACTTTTAGAGAAAAACCTTAGTAACAGACAAAAGTCACTATGACCTCTTTATCTTTCAGGCTGCCAGAGATCAAGAGATGTAAACATTTAATCCAAGTTTTTGACAAGTCTGATTCTTGGAACTTCCTGTAAGCTAAAAACCAGTCACAGCCAGGAAAATGACCTATTTGTGGGAAAACTGTGATTTATCTTGATTATTTATTTCCTCCATTTGAGAGTCAGTCCCGTCCCACACTCTACCACGAAGATGAGACATAAGTGCTGATTTTGGAAAGCCGATGACACAGAGCTGGACACCTCTGTCTAAGTGTTACATCAGGGGTACCAAACCCAGGCATCGAATAAACGCTAAAGTTATATGGAACAGCACAGTTTATTTTTTATAAGATGCTTTTCCTATGGTTTACCGGATCTATTTGTGGTTGGCTTTGAAGTGACAAAAAAGCAATTTTCCATTCCTAAAAAGTAAACCCTTAAGTCTGCCAAGGCGACAAATATTGTGATCGGCATTGGCACCTACACCGTGTCTTCGTCCTGATACTTCTGACTGAGCGTAAAGAGCTGGTCCTCAAAGGTGCCCCTCTCCTCCATCCTGTCCATGCCGTCCCCCCCACCCCCAACACACAACCTGTACCAAGTCACTACTCGCTCGTGACTTTCTCCTATTCCCAAACTGCCCCATGGATACCCTAAGCCCTGCTTGGGAAAAACAAAGAAATGGCTGGCAACCCAAGTGTGCTGGCCTTCTTCCCACATCATGGGCGCCAGGGCCTACGCAACTGACTCTTAAACACCTAAAATCTAATACCGTTGATTCTTTTAGAAAACTTGGAGAAACATTTACTGCTCTCCTTAAAGGAAAGTGAAGCAAATAACGTTGCTAAACCTCCTTGACAGAATTAAATTCAAAGAGAACATCATTTCAGAAAAGTGATGTTACTCCTTGGCCATAGTTATTAATATGGATACACAGAAATTTGGTAGTTAGGTGGTGACTTTTCAGAACATTTCTCCCTGGGTATAAACAGTAAGTGTAGCTGTGTGTGAGGTTTCTGTTCTGCTTTGTTTTGTTCTGCGCATCCCTGTCCTTTGAATTTCTATGGCGTCTAAGAGTTACTACGTAATTGAAACTTCAAGGATTTTCAGAAAAACCTTAACTTCCTGAAACCTTTAGGGGAACTCGACTCCCACGTACAGGGAGTGCTTCCTGGTGCCTGGTCATTCTGCCCACCTTCACGTGACAATGACCACATGCAGCATCTTAGGCTCACACCCTTCTAACGGAACTGGCAGGCAGAGAGCACCTGAAGGACACAAGTCAGCCTCCCACTCGCTTGCAGAGCTCAGCACCAAACGGGGCTTGAAAAGGCCCCTCCAGCTCACTACCTCTGTGCCTTCCGCCACCCCGCTTAAAGGCAATGCCCAACGAAGTCACGTGCCATCCGGTGTCAGGACTGCTGTCCCAGCCAAAGCCTTTCTTGGCAAGATACTTTATGTTTAGGGCTTCGTTAGAGTGCTTGCATTAAACCTAGCACTTCACGTATGGAGATGCACAGACTTTCTCTAGCAGTGGCTCCACTTGAATTCTGTATAATGTGGTCAATCATGTGTTCAAAACCACTCCCTGGCTCCCGCTGGCCTGTGCCTCTTCCAAATTCCTCAGCTCTAAACAATGGCTCAACACGCTCTGGCTTCATGTCCTGCCACCCCTTGCCCGAGCTGTTCATGGCCCCAACACACCAGAATGCCTCTTCCCTCTGCCTTCGCTCGCTCAGCTGCCCTGCTTGAACCGCCCTCCTTCTATTATTGCCTTCTTTGCAAACTTGGAAGCATTTTCGAAAATTCTGCTCTTCCTGTCTTCTTCCCACCTCCCTCCACGCCCAGAGCAGATCCTGCCTCTCCCGTGCTGCCCCCTTTATATGCATCACACTACTTGTGTATGTGGCTATGCTGTGACCTCTTGGAGGACCACAGCTGTCCTACCAGGCTAGAGGTCTCAGTGGCTGGCACGGAGTAGGTGTTCAATAAATATCTGTTGAAGCAACTGGCCTAATAAACTACACAGAGCTTGTATCATGGTCATCCATTTGCAGCTAAGAACACAACTCTGAAAGGTGAAGTCACGAGGGTCCTACAGCTATTAGTGACTCATGCTCTTCCCACTGTACCACAATGTTTACAGAACCCACCGCTCATTTCTTGTTGTCTCTTGAGCTCTGTGATCTACAGGAAATAAAAGTTTACTGGATGTTTCTGAGCGCATATACATTCCCTTCTTTTCAGAACAGACACCCAGAAGGACAGTCCTATAATTCACTATTATCAGCACATCTAGTTTAACTTGGAGCCCAGGCAGCCAAGCGCTAAATTAACATTACTCCCCTCTGCAGAGGTGATGGGGCACTGAACAGGCACGAGATGCCTGCATAACTTTGGAGAAGAGATTTACACACCCCTTTGTCTCCCATACAAATGGGCTCAAGAGCTGCAGTAGTGCATAAATGATCCTTTCTTTCCACTGTTTATAGTTGAAAGCAGCCGTTTTCGGCTTCTTGCCGGTGATCACTCCACTAAAAATAGCTTTGATGCTATCACATGCAAACTCGAGCAGAACCTGAAAGCAGCTCCCCTTTCAGTTCTGAGCCTGTTCAACTTTAAAAGAGAGGCAGCTGTTAACATACTCGAACGTGTTTACATGATGCTAAAGGAGTTCAGCTCATAGTAAAAAAAAAAAAAACACACACACTGAAAAGGGATAGAAATGGGTTTGCTGCCTCTGGTGACAATACTTTCTGCTGAGCTGGAGCCCCAGAATGAACAGTGAGGTTGGCAGGGAAAATCCAAAATGTCCAACTTTAAGGGGAAACGCAGTGAGCCCAACTGTGGGGAAGACAGGAGAGAGATGCTTCCTGTGATATGAGATGTCTGACTCTGCTTGAGGTAGGGGCAGGGGAGACGGCAAGGAAAATGGTAAAATAGAAGAAGGGACTTATAAACGTGGGGGACTGTTTTTTTTTCTATCTTGTTAAAAACATCTAAGAGCCATTTTTAGAAATCAAGGAAACAAAGGATAAAATATATTCGACATTGCGGCCATCCCCTTAATGCCTTATATTGGTTCACCGGGCAACCGGACCTCCCTGGATGACAACCAGACCCAAACTGACGGGACAGCAGAGCACAGGCTTGGAAGACAGAAAAGCATGGCTTTATTTCCTGTTCTTCCCCTTCTGGCCCAGGGGACCTGCTGTGTCTCCTCGACCTTCTGCAGAAGGGTTAGTGAGAAGACACATGCAAAGTGCCCGCTGGAGTGTGCCACCCCTCACAGACAACCAGCAATGTCATTTAGAAACACGGACCCGGGAGGGAGAGTGCTGACCATGGTCAGGTCTGGGATATAGTGTAGTTCTGTTTAAAAAAAAAAGGGGGCCGACCAAATAAACACAAGTTTTTCTTTCTTATTAATTAATTATACGTGTCCAAAGAATGACTCACACCATGTTTGTTTATGAGGTGAGAATTAGTTTTATGAGGATTTGTCTCAGAAAACTTGCACTGAGCCTGGCTGAGCTGGAGCTGGAGAGGGACAAGGGCCTGGCGGCAGCAGGACCCACCATAGTCCCTATCACTCCGGCCACCAGGAGATGGAGACTGAGGTCAACAGTGGTGAGTTGGTGGCTCCAGTTCATGAACCAGAGTCCTTGCTTGGGACACTTATGCTCAAAGTTCACATACATTCCACAATCCGTACCTGAACAAAAACTTTGGTTTGTTTACTTTGCAGACCTTGAGAAAACATCACAAGCTCTAGTACATCATTGTCCCGTCCTATGAGCTTTGGTATCATGAGTAGACTGCTTGGGACTCGTACACAAGAATGAATGGGTTCTCTAAATCCACCTTAAATGTTAGCAGCACATCGAGATCATAGTAGTATAGGAATTTATCACCTAAGTTATATATATTTGAACAAGAGAATAGACTTTATATACTGTGGTATCTTTAACACTCATTTTTTTGTTAACGAGACAAAAGAATTTACACTTACGGCCAACAGTGTGCTGGCAGTTAATACCCTGATTAGCTATTGCCTGGCAACAGTCAAGCATGCTTCTTCCCAAATCAGGAAGAGCCACTGCTAAATCTAGACTAATTACAAAATGGGACAAATACATAAAGCTTTATATTTATTAAGAATTTTGGGAGAGCATCCTAATAAGAACAATTCCTAGTAAACTGATTTAACCAAATACAATGCATATCTCTCTCTGTTTCATTATCTTGCGTTATGCAGATAGTCTCAGGAAAACTGGATGTTTTTGCAACTTTTGTAAATTCCCTAAATATTGTACTAAACAAAACCATGTGCTTACATTTTTTAAGAAGCGTGTATTTTGCCTACTTCTCTAAGAATAAGGATGAAAAGAAGCGCCAGAGACACCTAAGCCGTTTAAAATGTACACATTTGCAAAGAAATTATGAGGCTACTACCACCATTTTCACAACTCGTACGGAAATATCTGGACGAAAAGCTCAACAGCCTATCGAGTTTCTATCTTTGCCTGCATTCTCAGTCTCTCTATTTCAGCAGTCATTCCGAATTTTCTTGGTGGAGAATGAGTTCAGAGGTTTTTCAGAGTCCATGAGGCTGGCCTCCCTGCCAGCAGAACTATGGTGCTGGTGGCAAAATCCTGAATAATCAAAGTTCTAAAAGTCTGGGTACCCTGCTTCGTCCCCCAGAGGGGAGACTGGCTCCTTTCAAAGGAACAAAGTATATACCTGTGCAAAGTATAAGTATATTCTCCTCCGAAAGACAAGACACCAACTACAAAGGTAGAGTAGGAACTAGATAGAGGTTGGTCAAACTATACTGACCCAGCGCTAAGAATGGCTTTTATATTTTTAAGTGGTTGAAATTGAAATATATATATAAAGAATATCTCATGACACGTGAAAATTCTATGAAATCCAATTCCGATGTTTATAAATAAAATTTTATTGGGATACATGCTCCTTTGTTTATGGACATATCTATTTTGTGCTACATTTTTAGTACTTGGCCTTTTACAACAAAAGTTTGCAGATCTCTGAATTGGAATAAAGACCAGTGATGTTTTAGTACTTGAAAAAGAAAACGATTTTTGGATTAAGTTTAAATGTGACCAAAATGAAAATGAAGAAGTCATTTCCCACCGAGTGGCCACAAGTCTGAGCTGCTTAGTGAACACACAACCCCAGTTTCCAGAAAACGGCCCCTGTGGAATGTTAATTTCATTAGTATACATTTAATCATCATTACTTGGAATCGTTCTGATTTCAGCTAACCAACCCTCCCTTCTCCTCCAAACACACACAAATTCTCTTGAAAATGTTTATCTTCGATTGTTTCTCCTCTCGTTATTTAGCAGAACAATCTGAGGAACTCATCTACGTAAACGGACACCGTTTTCTAAACTGGACTGATTTTATTATTAAAAACAAACATGAGTATTGTTTTTAGGTCTGAGAGGAATATGGAATCAATTATATTTTGTGTGTAAATAAGCCCGCCCACTAGATTATGCTGTACGTCCATGAACTTTCTTTAGGAAAAGTGCTGATCCAGATTAAAATCTGGATGTGCTCTCGCTGAATTCTGAAACAGTCAACAGTCTCTGCTTTGGCTTCCCTCTCCTGTGGGTTCTCCGTTTACCGAACCCCGGTATTTCCTTGAAGCTCCCTGGCAGCCCGCACTTCTGCTTCTACTTCTACTTCGGGGCACATGTTTTGCATTATATTACAGCCCGTGGATTTTGCATAACTGTGATCATTCATCTGACCATCCTTCTCAACTCTACTGTCAAATGCCGTTTTTCAAACCTTCCAGGATCACTTACAATAAATCCTAAAGCGATCTCCATTGATCGAAAAACCCAAGTGTGTGCCAGATATAAGTAACTTTTGGACACTCTGCTCCTGACATAAGAAAGAGAAAAGATCTTTAATTCTGGCAGTATTTAAGGCCACGGCAATTTTGGATGAAGAGTAACTAACATCAAAATAAAGTTTTTAAAAAGGGTACTTCATCCCTCTGATCCTGCTGGCTGGAATTAACTCTCCTAAAATGACCTTGAATCTTCTGGAATTCCTCAGGATGTCCTACATTGTCCTCAGCAGATGAACACAGTTGCTTCTCCGAAAATAATCCTAGTATTTTCAGGCTGAGGTAGGAAAAGCACTATCTGGTGACTGAGGATATCTGGTGAACTCGATACCTGATGGCAACTGCTGGTCCCCCAGTACTGCTGGCCGACACCCTCAGGAAAACGCCCCTCTACGGCATGCCCAGGCCCGGCAGCCATGCTCGATACCATAAGAGCCCAAGTCAACGGCTACAGCTGACTGGGCCAGAAGAGGACCTTGACCTTGGCAGATCACAAAGGAGAGATGTTCCAGGTGGCATTTAACCTACTTGGCCTACCTGGAAAGGAAGTGCTGAGCCATTCAGAGCCCTCAAGTCTGGAAATATACAAATAAACTCCAAAGAAGAGACTGTAAAAGCAGAAGCCATCAAGGAGGCCAGGAGGCAGCTGGGGCCGTGGTGGACCTCACGGGCGGGCTGAAGCTGAGGAAGCTGAAGGCAGAGCAGAGGAATCTGGCTTCTGGAGAGATGTCTGGAGCCAGAGGCCGCGGAGGACTGAGGAGCAGGTACCTGAAACCCTGAGAGAGCTCAGTGGGGCCTGGGGTATTCCCCAGGCGCTGGTTCCTTTAAGGCCTGCCTGCATTAGGGTCCCATGCATGTGACTGGGATTTTCCTGATGGCTCCAAAAACCTTTTTATCTTTCTTGTGTTAGTTTAAATGCCGTGTGTGTGTGTGTGTGTGTGTGTGTGTGTGTGTGTGTGTGTGTTAAGCCTGTTGATGTGATGGATTACACTGATTTTTCAAATGCTGAGCCAGCCTGGCATACCTGAGATAAATCCCACTTGATCATGGTGTATTATTCTTTTTATATATTTGTTAGATTTGAAGTGCTAATACGTTGTTGAAGAGTATTGCATTTATGTTCATGAGTGATACAGGTCTGTTGTTTTCTCATAATATCTGTGTCTGGTTTTGGTATTAGGTCAACGCTGGCCTCAGAATGAGTTACAAAGTACCTCCCTCTGCTTCTACCCTCTGAAAGAGATTGTAGAAAATTGATATAATTTCTTAATTATTTGGAAGAATTCACTGGTGAGCCTGGTACTTTCTGCTTTGGAAGGTTATTAATTGATTCAATTTCTTTAATAGATATAGGCCTATCTGGATAGTCTATTTCATCTTGTATGAGTTTTTGCAAACTGTGACTTACAAGGAATAAGACTATTTTATATTTTACCTAAATTATCAAAACTGTGGACATAGAGTTGTTCACAGTATTCCTTCATTATCCTTTTAATGTCCACACAGAATCTGCAGTGATGTCTTCTCTTTCATTTCTAATATTAGTAATTCGAGTCTTCTTCCCTTTTTACTTTAGCTTGGCTAGAGGCTTACTGATTTCATTGATCTTTTCAAAGACTATGGTTTTATTGATTTTTCTCTATTAATTTCCTGTTTTCGATTTCATTGATTTTTGCTCTAATTCTTACTTCTTCTGCTTACTTTGGACTTAATGTGCTCTACCTTTTCTAGTTTTCTAAAGTGGAAACTTAAGATTATTGATTTAGATCTTCTCTAACATGTGTTTGATGCTATAAATTTCCCTCTAATCATTGCTTTTGCTGCATCCCACAAATTTGGATAAGGTGCATTTACATTTTCATTTAGTTTAAAATATTTTAAAATTTCTCCTGAGATTTCTTCGTTGATCTATATGTTATTTATAAGTATGAGGTTTAATCTACGTGTATTTTGGCATTTTCCAATTATCTTTCTTTATTGATTTCTAAGTTAATTTCAATATTGTCTGAGAGCAGACATTGTATGGTATATACACAGTCCTCTGTTAACAGTTACCAGTCTTTAGGCCAATGGCAGCCAAGCTCAAATTTAAGGGTAGGCGATCCTCTCTTTTATCACTGGACTTGACCTCCATGAGGTGAAAGCCTGCCTAAGAGCCAACACAGAGAAGCAGTGCTGATAGATGGAGAGGGAGAAACTGATGACTTTGAGCCATGGAACAAGTTTTGGCTGAAGTCAGACCCACTCTTGGACTTTCTAGTTAGATAAAGCGAAAGAGATTTTCATTTGTACCTATGCCGCCCTATGAGTCAAATTTTCTCTCAAATTTAGTGCTAATTGACAGGCCGATAATTCAAATGGAGACTAAACTCAAGGTTACTTCTCCCATTACCTTTAAGAAAAGCGGGTGCCATGCAAATGGACATATAACAGACAGGGCTGAAAAGAGAAATGGCGTCTTCACTAAAAAAAAAAAAAAAGCTACCAGTATTTGAGTACCATTATTAACTGCTAATAAAAGAGTTTTACTTATTCTTATTTGGGGCTAGATGGCCTATAAATGTCCTAGACTTGGCAACCTTTAGTTCACAACTAGCTGACAAGAAAAATCCTACAAGTTTATATATTTTAAAAAAGGCTGTACAGTAATTTAAAAAGTATGTTGCTAGCATAAGACTAGACAGAGAACTCAGTTGAAAGTCCAAAAAAAGAATGAAGCATTGGTGTGAAACAAGTGTTCTATAAATGCAACAAACCAAATCCCTGGAAGAGATCTAGAAAATTCAAACACTGGTGCAAAGGACCATTAAAAAGAACAATAATAAGCCTTAACCAAAACCTGGACCTTGAGAAAAGAATACAGCTGGCCAATAAACATGGGGAAGGGTGTTGGTATCAGTGATAACGAAAGAAAAGAAAATGAAGGCAAAAACTCTCTACCGTTTGGATTAGCAAATATTTAAAGACTGACAAGACTCAGGGGCGGCAGGAGAACAGTCCAAGTGTTGGCAGAAATATAAATTAGCAACTTGGGGAAGGGGTGAGGAGAGAAACTAGGATATATGTGTCTATCTAAAATGTCTATCTCTTTGGCCCAGCAATTCTGCTTCCAGGAGTTCATGGTTGAGTTCTAAGCCTACTAATAAACAGCCCGGGCTGTAGTACAGGACCGACCTGAGCTTGCCTTCCAGTTTCAACCACTCCTTCCTAGCTGTGGGACATTAGGAAAGCTACTTCTCTCGATTTCAGTTCTTCATCTGTAAAGTGGGGCTACACGAGCACCTCGACCACAGGGCTATTAAAATGCACTTATGTACTAAGCTTCGCTGAAGGCATACAGAATGTAATACAAACATTATAGCAATGATGGTGATGTCCCATCCACAGCCTCAGTACCGGGGACTGCACCCATCCCATCCCCTCAGCTTCTGTGAGGGCTCCCCCAGTGAGGCTTGTGAGTAACAACATAAATAGCTGCCAGGCCTCCTTGACCCAAGAGGGACAACCCTGTCAGTGTGATTAGCTCCAGTAAGACCTAGGCTAGACTTTGGGCTCAGCCCCTTCCCCATCCTGCCTGCATCCCTCCTCTTCTCCTGAGAACACCCCCTTAGTAAATCATACCCAAATCCCTGCCTCAGGCTCAGCTTCTGTAGAATCCAGCCTAAGACCCAACTATTATGATTTTTATTTCTAGGCAAGGAGGCAACGATATGAGTCTTGGCATGTTTACTGAGGCACAACTACAATAACAAGGAATGAAAAACAAGGTAAATATCCAAGCACAAATAGATAAATCCATATGAGGGCACATACATTACGAACATAATAAAAAAAGAGTACTGATGTCAATATTAATAACAAAAGAAGATACAGATGGCAGAGTGTTGAGGAAAAATGCACATTACAAAGGAGCACACACAATATGATCCCATTTATAAAGGAGGATTGTGTGGGTGAAGGGACATGTTAAAAGAGGTCCGATACCCATGTCTCTAGCGGCATTATTCACAACAGCCAAGAGGTGCAAGCAACTCAGGTGGTTCATGGAGGGATAAATGGACACACACACACACGCACAAACACACACACACGCACACGCACACTATATATGTATGTATGTATGTATATTTTACATATATAAACATACACACAATAGATTACACAGAAGGAAATTCTGATCCACGCAACAACATGGATGAACCTCTAAGACATCATGCTAAGGAAAAAAACCAGACATGGAAACACACAAAACCAAATACGGTATGATTCCACTTACATGAGGTCCCTAGAGGGGTCAAATTCATGCCAACGGAAAGTAGAGTGACGGCTGCCAGGGTCAGGGGGTTACTATGAAATACAGACTTGTTCATTGGGCATACAGGGTCAGTTTTGCAAGATGAAAAAGTTCTGGAGATCAGTTACATAAAATGCGAATGTATGTAATGCCATTGAACTCTATACTTAAAAAATCAAAATAGTAAATTTTACATTATATGTATTTTACCACAATTAAATTTTTTTTCATAAGTGTTAATAGCATAGAGATAAGGGTGGAATTCTCTATACTGGTTTGTTATTTGACCATTCTACATAAGTATGTATTTACTTAATAAAAATCACAACAAAGCTATTTTAATTCTAGAAAAACAGAACTATGCTACAAAAAGATAATGTACTTCTATTACATGATGCTGATAATCTAACAGGTTTTGAGTTTTTTAGCAGTTAGTGTGTATTGTTTTTAATTCTGTATAAATTTAACTCTGGTCACTTTTGTCAGCTTCCTTTCATTTCTTATCTCACTGCCACCAAAAGAGCTTCAAAGACATCAACGGTCATTGTCCTGTGGCTGATTAGAATATGTCCAGAGTTAATTCTGTAAAAATTACCACATAAAGATGCTTTAAAAAAAAAAAAAAAAAAACCTTCCAGCTTTTCTTGATTCGTTTGTTCAATAAATATTTCTTAAGTGCTTAATAGGTGCCTGGCAACGCGCAAAGCCTCGGGGACACGATGTTGGCAGGGTGAGCTCCGTTGCTGGCTCCCGAGCTCAGACCATAACTGGGAAGACAGACGTGAGGTGGACGGGTTGGTATGGAGCTCTGCTTGTGTTTCCATACTAGGCTATGCACACATACACACACACACATGCGCACGCGCACGCGCACGCGCACACGCACACGCACACACAGTCACTCCAGCCACCGTTCAGTCAACGATACTGAAATTAGCCTTCCTGGAACCTTCACAGTTCCCACTATGGAGGGCTTTTGACTTCCAGAGACCATAACAGTGGAATCTGCTCAACCGACACAGTCATAATCTCAGACTAAAAGAACGGAAATTTCATTCTTGTTCAAATTAATTCTTTTTCCCTGTTTGCAGCAGAAGTCATCTCCCCAATAATCATACCTCAGAAGCCTAGTCATCTCTTTGAATTATTTCCCCCAAATGCACTTGGTAAAATTTCTCTAATACCTGATCAGCCCTGCATACCCCTCACCTGGCTCAGCCAAACAAGGCCGGGGTGATTAACGTGTCTTTGATGCCCAGGACCCAGCATCATTCTAGGCCCTGAAGACCTCCACCTTCTCTCTCCTCATTCCAGCTCTACGTGAAAACACCTATCTGATCTCCAAATCATTCCCTCGACTCTTGTCTGTTGGTGCGTCAAGGGGCAATATTTTGATAATATTTGCTAATACAACCTCTAACATCAGCATAACCCTAAAAAGATACACGTCTTAAAATCAGATTATTAGAACTGGGATGAAAGTGGATGTCATCTAGTCCCTCAGCCCACCTAGCAGCAAAGTCAAGAGATCAAAGTCACCTAGCAGCAAACCCAGCTAAACAATCTGTGTGTCCGGTGTCCTAGGAAAGTCTCCATTTCTCACGTCCCCAGACCCTTCTCCATTGCTCTGCAGTCTTCGGTGTCCTCCACAGCACTGTGAGGTGCACAAAGGACAGCTGCTGGCATTTCCTCGGAGATGCTCAAGAGGAGAGGGAGGACGCGGGCCAGGTGCAGAAGACTGCAGGGGATTTTAGAAACCATTTCGTCAGACCTCTCGGCGTGGGCCGTGTTTAGTGTCAGCTGGGAGTTCCTTTTCTAGCATTAACATGGGATTTGTGCTGATCCGGCCACACTCTCTGGTGAGTCCTCTGGGACTAGGAGTGCCCATCCATCTGTGAGTCAGATGGCTTAAGCCTTTGTAGAGTCGCTGGTCACAGAGAGAAGCAGTGCTAAGGAGGCCCATGTGGACCAGTAAGCAGAGTGCCTAATCCACTGACCACTCATGCCAGGCGACAGTCTCAAGGAGAAAGGCAAAGAGTGCCAACAGCATTGCTGCCTTCATCCCTGGCAAGACCCCAGATAAACTCCTTGATGTAGACCACCGCATTAACCCCCTACAACACTCACGCTGCCCTGTATCCACACCCTCAGCGGGGCCCTGCCAACGACAACTCTGGCTTGGCCTCGTGGCTTGCTGCGGCCAACGGGACCTTTGGACACGAGCAGAAACTGGAAAAGTGCTTGCGTAACAGGGCTTGTTTTCTCTTGTTGCTGGGAACCCTTCTGCCACCACGTGAATATGCTTGGAACAGTTTGCTAAAGGACGTGAGGCCCGTTTGAGAGCTGTCCCAGCCCTCCCGGCTGAGGTCCAAGTACACAGAAAGCCCAGATCACACCACAAGAAACAGAGATGAGCCACCCGAGCTGAGCCCAACTCAAACTGCCAATGCATAGAATGACGAGTAAAGAAATGATGGTTCTTTTAAGCCACTTAGTTCGGGGTGTTTGTTATGCAGCAGAAGCTAAATGATACAAAGCTCTATACAATAAAACCTGCACAACAAACCTATCCCAAGATGGCGACATAGCCTCAAGATAAAGCTTTCTACGGTGACTAGCGGCGGCTGCCTCATGCACAAGAAGTGAAGCGGTTACGGCAATCCTGATGACACTGTGCAATCTGGCCTCTAGCGGTTACGGAAGGAGCTCACAGGACAAACTGTCTCCACGTGGCCACAGCTGCATGACACTGAACAGCAACTTACCCGCACAAACCCACTCTGCCAACCCAGTGAGGCAAGACGTGACAGCCAGCCCACCTCCTCAGACATGCTCTGGGAGGCAAGGGTCCCAGGAGGCAGCACTGGCGGTGGGATGCATTTTCCTCTCCCCAAGAGTCCCTGCTACCTCAGAGCGCAGGGAGGGACTCTAGACACCCTGGGGGGAACCATTTGGGAGTTGTCATAGAGTGATCGTGCTCCTGGACGTGCACACAGCCCGTGAAGTTACTCGAAATGTCACCCCAGGGAAAGACAAGTTGCAGCGGGGGTAGCGTCTAAGGGTCCCGTAGGAAGACTTCACCCTTCTCATTATTTCTTAGAAGCCAAATCCTTACACTTCTCCGCCTCTCTCCGTGGGATCTGAAATGGTGGTGAGGCATGAGTTTGGTAACTCTGCTTAAACAATTTGGTCTGCTTTCTTTCTCATCCCGCCTTCTCTGAATCCAACAGTGAAACCATATTCCTCTCATAATCTTAGTTTAATCTATTCGTGCATCTTATATCCTCCAACTAACTAATAAGCTTCTTGAGAGTACAAACCATGTCTTAACCAACGCTCCCTTCCTCCCCCTCCCTTTCTCATTCATCCAGCAATTGATTATTAAAGAGCCATAGCCACACGCAATGTCAGAGGGTAGCTCACAGCCCAGAGGGAAGAATACCAAGGGATAATTATAAAAAATAAACACAGCTAACAGTTATTGAACAAACACATCTTACATGCCAGGCACTGTTCTAAGTGTTTTAAACATGAACTCATTTAATTCTTGACCCAGTCCTATGAGGACGGTACCGATTTTACCTTCACGAATAGATAAGGACACCGATGTACAGAGAGGCTATAGCTTGCCTCTGGCAAGCAAGTGAGTGGTGGAGGTGACAATACAAATCTAACCACTTTGGCACACCACCGCCAGGTGGAGCTGTGCAAGGGCCCTGGAAGGCTGACTCGAGGCATTCGCGTTTTATTTCATTGGCAGCAGTAACTCAACGGCGGTTTTGGAATAAGGTGACATGAAAAACAGTCTGGAATAGAGAACGAAGGCGGAAAAAAGGGACAGGGAAGCTGCTGCGGTAAGTCCAGGACGAGGCAGTGATCGCCAAGACGGGGCCAGTGGCAAGGGTGACAGGTGGGCTGGACTCAAGACCCTTCTGAGGCACAATTGACAAGATCTGGGGCCGAAATCAAGGGAAGAATGCAAGACGATTCCGATGTTTCTGACTGCTGATACAGGGTCGAAGGGAAAGACCTGCCAAGACAGAAACATTCGAAAGGCGGAACAGGTTTGGGAGGGGTGCCGAGACCCCCAAGACAAGCCCCAGGTGGGGCGATTCACTGTCTGAGATTTGAGGAAATTAGAGGAAAACTCACGGGACTTAGCACGTAGCACAGACATGCTCACAGCAAAAGGGCACAAGGTACAATCAGCGAAGGGAAAAGGCACAGGGCGAAGTCCCAGGCACAAGCGTCCAAGAGTCGCCCCCAGTGGAGTCACATAGAAAGTGCTTCTAACTCCTCCGGCAATGAGTCGAGACGTCACATATTAAATGTTGTCTACAAGGGAAGCTCGATGGGGACTTACTGCCCAAGCCTGTCGCTGGGGATGGCTCCCATAGGCACCCTCTGCCCAGCACGTGTCCAAGTTCCAGATTTCTCCTTCAATCACACCGTAAACAAACAGCTCAGGCACAGCGGACCATTCTGATGACCAGTTCTGGGAATGGCGGGAATCTTGAAATCCGTCTCCCGATACTCGTAGCCGAGGGCCAACCTCGCCCGCAGGATTTTCTAAGGAGAGCGGTCTCCACCTGCTCTGTTAACTGTATTCCGCACAGAAGGACAAGTATTTAAATTTTGTACAGGTGATGTTTTATATACAACACACAGTGCTCAAATTTTAGACAGTAGAGCAATTCGTAATGTTCAGATTATGAAGCCTCAATCAGCACTTTTTTCAGCTATGAATATATCAGAAACAAATGACGAATTATGCATATAACAGCAAATACAAATTACCAGGCAGGACTAGCAGGTTTTGAGACTGCTTCTACTCCCCTCACTGTCCCGTAAGACAGTAAAAGCTCGAAGATGGTGACACTTTGCATTTCATTATTAAGGTAAATAAACATTAGGCCTGCTGCAGAATCAAACACAATTAAAACTTTAATTAACTGAAACCTAACTAGCCCCCATATTCAAATAATAAAAAAAAAACACACTGGCAGGTGACAGGGGAATGGGAGGATAGAGATTATTTCACTTTCAAGAGAAATGGGCAAGTCAAAAGCTTCTATCAGGGATTTATTTAAAACAGTCGCTTCCTGCGGCCTCTCAAGAGTGGGCACATACATACTTTACATTAACATAATTACAAACTGAACACGCAAGGGCAAAACACAGTGTCCTCCAACACATCAAGGATTCGTTCAGCCTACTCTGACAGAAATACGGCAGAAAACAGTCCCATAAATCCAGAATAAATTTTTAACAATGGGAGTTCAAACTCAAGGTATGGAGGTAAATTCTGTAACCAGAGGACCTGTGTTTCCCAAACTTTGTGTTAACTCAGGGGTCTGTAATAGGAAGAATCTCTCAAATGTTGTCCTTGGAATCACCCACCAACTGCTCCTCTTGCTGGAGATGGGATACCCTGCTTCTGAGTTGGTATTCTTTTACATACCTCACTGAGAGAGCGAACCACGCCACCATCATGGCGGGGTCAGACCCAGGTATTATCAGCTGCAACAGAACCCTTGTGAGTCTCCAACATCATACGTGGAGGAAGAGGAAGGCCCGCTCTCTAAATGGGCAAAAAGCCACTTCGTATCAATAAAAACTTCAGATAAGGCAGTGAAGCCTACAGTGTGAGGAAGAGATTTAGGGTTGTAAGAGTTACCTGGGCTAAGAGCCAAACAAAATATCTCTCCAGGAAGCATGAGAAGTGAAAAAGACGTTAAAGCATTTAGAGAATTGTTATGACGGCTATAAAACCCACCACCAACGGCAGAACACCAGCTTGATTCTAACTCGGCCCCAGCCAGACCTGTAGAGTGTTTACAAATGATCTTCCGTGGAGGGAGCTGGTGTCCAGGGGGAAAATAACCATCCTCAGAATTCAAAATACCCATTCGCCTTCTAGACTTGGGCTTGAAGACATACTGACCAAGTAAGATGTTCTTTAAGGCAGTGGTCCTCAACCTTTTTGGCACCAGAGACCGGTGCTTCTATGAGAATCTGATGCCTGATGATCGGAGGTGGAGCTGAGGCGGTGATGCCAGCGCTGGGGAGCGGCTGCAGGTACAGATGAAGCTTCGCTACCCGCTCACCTCCTGCTGTGTGGCCTGGTTCCTAACAGGCCACAGAAGGTATGTACGAGGCCCAAGGACTAGGGACCCCTGCTTTAGAGGGAGCCTGTCTTTGTATGCTCTTAATAGATCACGTGTCAGTTTTGTTTGTTTTGAGCACTTTTAGGAGCTCTTCTTGTTTCTTCCCATTTCTGTCTGTCTTCTTCTTTTTAAAAGAAAATAAAAATAAAAAAAGAAGCCTAATAAGTACAACTACAGATCAACTCATTCTTCAGAAGCGCCCCAGGACCTGGATCCACCACTCCAGGCCCTAAACCGGATTGTCTCGCTGCCTTGAAGAGAACCGGCACATTATTTCCTGAACAAAAAAGCAAGGCGCTTTTAGGTCCCATAATCTCATTTCAAATCCTTTTACCCATTCCTTACTCTTTTGGCCCCCCCAAGGCTGCAATCCTCTTTGGGTAATCTGAGGGCTAATGGGTGCCAGATCTGTAGCTGCCTTTGCTTCCCTACCCCACACCCCACCTCCGGCACTGTTCGCCACCGGACGGGAGGCAGCGTGCCAGGGTTCAGGGCCCCATAATGGCTCTGTTCGTACAGGGCAACTGTTAATAATTAGCAGGAAGCATTTTGTCTTTAAATCTCACAGCTTGAATAGTAAGACCTCGTGGCGCCAAAGAAACACTTAATTCTAGAGAAGTGAGACTTGCTTCCAACAAATTCTGTGTGGATCAACCCACAGAATTAAGTGGCTTCATTCACCCTCCAATACATAGTTATTAAGTGTCTGCTCTGGCGGGGTGTGAAGCGTGAAGTGGGGGAGCGAAGGGGAGCAAAAGAGAGATGGTCCCTGCCCTCATAAAGCTTAGAGTCGACTGAGGAAGAGATGGCTGTGAAGTATAAAGCCGGACAGACGAAGCTGGGGCCCATCTGAGGACACAGTGCCCTGGTCTGCAGGGGAAGGACAGAGAAAAGAGGTATGGTGAGGCATAGCGAAAAAACAAAGGAAATGAGGGAAGGCTGAGGAGAAGGGGACTAAGAGGCAGTCAGTTGCCATAAAGACAGGGAGATTCTGGAAGGAACTGTCAGGGACAAGTGCAAACTTCAGAAGGATCACTCAGGCCACTGCGGGGAGCACGCCAGGAAAGAGGCAAGAAAGAGACCAACTGGGAGGTGACAGCAGCTATCCAAGTTAGAAAGCCATTCATTCATTCATTTGTTGGTTCATTAAAAAATATTTATCTAGTGCTATTATGGGCTGGGCAGTGTTCTTGATCCAGATGATACAGCAGTGAACAAAACAAAGTCACTGCTCTCAAGGGACATACATACAAATATATGAGAGGCAGGTGATAATAAGAGCTAAGGGAAAAAACAAAGAAGGGCAGTGGCAACAGAGAGTGATGCGGGGGGTGCATGCCCGTGTGTGCTCTAGTCTTCACAGAGCAGCTACGGAAGGCGCCTTTGAGCAGGTGACATCTGAGAAAAGACCTTAAGAATCTAAAGCGATGACAGCAGCAATGGGAAGGAACGAGCAGAATGGATGTTGGAAGGAGCCGGTTCCCGGCAGAGAGCAAAGGCAGGCTGAGGTGACAAAGCATGCACACTCTGGAACCCAAATGCCAGGGCTCAAATTCTGGCTCCATCATGTACTGGTGCCGTGAACCCGAGTTGGTTTTAGAGATGCATCAGAGAGGCACGGGGCGCTGGGGTGGTGCCCTTACTGGCACGATGTGTCAGTTTCCTCCTAGTGCCCTTGGCAGCACCTGACATAGGCTATGAGGTTTTCGACCCACTACAGACATCACAGAGACAACATCTGGCAACAGAGTCATCATCACATGATGTCTATGAACCATTCAAGACTTGAAAGGGGGCAAAATGAAAAGTCTTCAGGAGAGTAAACATAGATTCCCAATTGCGGCCAACATCAACAAGACCCGAGCATCACCCACAGCAGCCAGAGTGACCTGCCCAATGGATGATGTCAAAGAAACCTGTGATGGTTTCTGTTGTTGTTTCAATCGGTTACATTAGCATCATTACAGAAGAGAAATTATTAATACTTTCAGAGGGGTGGGAGGCAGTCCTCTAATTTCACTTAAAAAGAAAATGCTGTTTACCCTTTTGAAATATTTATCACTAGCCAGAGTGAAAGCATTAAGAAAACCACAACCTGAACGTACCAATTTGGTTTGAAACTTCTAAAAAGCACGTGTGTGCATGTGCGTGTGCATGTGTGTGCACACACACTCACATCTTTCCCAGTTTAAGGCAAAACAGTAGGAAAGGAAAGAAAAACAAAACCATAATGTGATGAAAGGGAACATCAAAAGAGAGCAACCTTTTGGGGAGAAAACATGGAAATAACAGAGTAAGAAAGTTTACGAAGAGGAATAAGCAAAATTATATTAAATACTGCGCTAAAAGCTACATAACTTTTTTTTCTTCGATGTCATAACCACAGGGATGCAGAGAGACCTGCGCGCATGGATCCCCTGAAAACTACATCAGGGTGTGCCAACAGCTAGGCAGGCAAAGATGACAACAATGGCCCTGCAGCTCCCAGGTGCCATCCTGCACCAGCACCACCATGGACCATCCTGCTCCAGTCTACGGAGAAGGCTGAGCGGTTCGAACGCCAGCCAGCCCAGGGCTTCTTAAACTCCAGTGTGCACAAGAACCACCTGGGTGGGGATCTGGTTTCCAAAACAGATTCTGACCTCGTAGGTCTGGGGTGATGTCATAGCCAGGCCCTAGAGTCACACTGTCCAATGCGCTGGTCACTTGCCACATGTGATCGGTTACATGAAAATTAAATGAAATTAAAACTTCAGCTCCTCAGTCAAGCTCACCACCACCACCACTGCCACCGTCACCACGACCACATAGGATGAGTCCTTCCTGCATTCACACTCTAGCTGCCGACTCTGCATCATAACAAAGATTCCCTGAAGCACCAAGGAACTGAGGTTACCGGGCCCTTTCTCACATCTTTCCCATTTCATGCAAGAGTAAAAGGTAAACCATTCAGTATAGAGGAGACATAAAAGTGACATACCTCTGGAAGGTAAAGAAACTGTAAATGGATGTATTTATTGACTATCTCAGTAGACAGGACATCACCTGCTATCATCTTTAATACCCACCACACACTCTGGATGGCAGGTGTTACCTGCCCAGCTTTATAGACCATGAACAGACAGCAGGAGAGGTTATGCTACTTGCCTCAGTGTCACAGGGCTAGTGGGAGGTGGCGTTGCAGCAGGTATGTGTGACTTGCAAGCTCATGCTCTGTCCTTAGGGGCCGTGTGAACTGCGCCTCTTGGGAACCAGGCCCAGCCCCCCGCCCCGTCAAGCCAGATACTGTAGCTGCAGCTCACGAAGACAGGTGTGGTAGTATCTCCCAACAACGAAAAGTAGCCCCATCCAAGACATTACTCGTGGAGACCTAGAGCCATGGTCACAGAGAGCCTTTAATCCAGAAAACACTTTAATCAATGATCAAAAAGCAAAACAAGCTATTTATCACATGAATAGTTACTCATTCAATGAATACTTAACACCTACCTACACTGTGCCAGGCACTGTGTGCACCCTGCAGGTAAAGAAAGAACAAAGCTGCAGGTCCCTTGTCCTCCTGGAACACACACCTTTCATAGGTGCTATCAAACAAAGTACTTTTCCGATGCCAGAGCCCCATGAGTATTCTATAGCTAATTTCAACTGTCTAGATACTTAAAAAAAAAAAAAAGAAAAGAAAAGAAACAATGAGGAATTAGTAAGACACGTGTGTATTTTCAATCTTTGGCGTTGTACAGAATTTTATCTTTGCTTCATGTGCTGCTCCGAGGACAATGACCACAGCAAAACTACTCCTGATTCAGAAAAATCCTTTCTCTTAGGCTACTGAATACTCGTCCATTCCACAATCCACAATCCCCCAACCGCCTCAGAAGTCACCAAGAGTGGCGCATACACTCACAGGTGCACGGGACTTTAGTCAAAACTAATGAATTTTTGTGATAAAAAATTGATCTCTCTTGTTCCCATAATGCAGGCTCTGTCAAGAGAGCAAACAAACAGGGCTATAATAATTAATCGAAAAGAAAGGATCTAATTAAATTTTTGTATTAGTGTACATAATGGCCAGAAATAGTAAACACTGCTTTTAAAAAAAAAAAAAAAAGACTTGAAGCTGTAAAAAAGCTAAAAGCTCTAGGCTGGCTCTCTAGCTAACCAGTAAGCACTTACACGCTTTAGTGTGTGCTCACAACTCCATCTTATTTTCTAACCCATAGTAAATGGCATAAAGAAGGAAGACTAGAGAACGGTAAAATATTTAAGCACTCACCATTCAGTCCAATTCTACAACTATTTATTGAGTGCTTCCCAATGCCTGACACTGCGATCCATCCATCCATTCCACCAGAATCTATCAGTTATCTAATATACACGCATGCACGCACAGGCTGACCGGGGCCGTGGGGTCCTTCCGGGTGATTAAATACAATCAGGGCTCTAGGAGATGATTACAATCTTGTAAGAGAAATAGCATGTGTTCACACAGGAGCACACTCTAAGGCAGTAGCTGCCAAGTTTCATCCAGATGATTCAAGAGATTTATTCTAACATGCAATGAGAAATCACATGATGGTTTCTCAGAGAAGGTGAGATTTACCTGCAAGACCACAACTGGAATGTTAATAAGTAGGCTAAGTTGTCTGAAGAGAGAAGAATGCTCTGAATATTTCTCCCTCATTATTATATGACATGCATTGTGACTACAGATCTTATCCCTGACTGGGCATCTCTTGCCATGAGCGTGGCCCTCAGCCGTGAGGTTTCCAGCCCTGGGACGCTGGAGATAGAGCATACAGCATCCAGAAGTGACAGATGTCATGAGGTTTAAACTAAATAGCAAACTTACCTACAGCTTTAGATGGAAGAAACAGATAACCTTGAGCTAATGAGGTTACATAATTCTGTAGGTAGACAGAGAGATACAGGTAGAAGGCACCCCTCCTCAAAAATCCCTGTGGGAAAAAGCTCCCTGAAGTTGATGGGTCTATTTCGAGTTGGTATCTAATGGAGTTTCCAGGGCCAGACATCTGTTTCAACCTTTCAGACTACTGGTTTACCCCTTAAACGGGACTCAGAGTGTCGAAAGCCTCTGGCCTTACCAGAGTCATCCAAGTGTCCCCACCATGCACAAGGGAGCAGGGAACCCATTTTAAAAAACTTACAATAAATTCTCTGCAAAGACTGGCTAATTGTGAGGTTTCTGGCTTCAAAAATAATAGTATTTAATAATTACAATATAATTAGTATAACAAGCATAGACTGCAGGAGTCAGAAGAGATCTTAGAGATGATCTAGCGCATACACATCATTTCATAAACCTAGAAAGCGAGACCGAGAAGGATGAAGTGATCTGGGTAACGGCGCACAGCTAATGAGGGCCAGTGTCAACATAAAAACCCAGGCTTTCCCACTTCCAGAACAGTGCTCCCCAGACAGCATGCCAACGCTTTCCAAACGAGTCGCCACCACGTTCCAGTTCTTCAGCGCTTGGGAAGAGCTTCTAAATAGGCAGGAAGGGTAAAGCACAATACTCTGTAAAGGTGACAGAAAGCAATTCTCATATTACATCAATTTATAAACCCATCTTTCTAACTAGAGTGTGACAGGAAACCTGGCTTAGTCATCTAAGTGATTTATACAAGTGACTTATACAAAGCAGGACACACAGGAGCTCCAGCAACACTGGATGAATGAATAAAGAAACCTTCTAGCTAATTCAACATAGAGGAAGAACATGGATGTTTCGCTTTTTGGAAGATGGACCTTAGGAACCCATCTGAAGATCTGAAACAGGTCATAAAATGACAAAGAATTCCATGGTCTCAAACAGCTGATACCACACCATGAGGTGAGCTCGACAGATGAACTGGCCATATCATGGCCATTTAATAAGACAAAGAGTAGGTATCATCCTCTATGGAGATGTGAGAAAGATTCGAGGGAAGAAATTAAATAACTTGCTCATATCATCTGGCCATGTGACGGGCATGGCAGGTAAAGAGGAGAGGTATACTCAGATGCTTCTGATGCAGGCTCCATCGGTTTCAGCTTGCTGGTTCCTGTTCACTCAATAACCACGCTGGACCCCACCATGATATCTGGGAGAAGCAGCAAAGCAGAACTGAGAGAGGCCCCAGACCATCACCTTAATGTAAATCTCCAGCAGACACACTCCACCTGAAATCATCAGTAAATACTCATCACAGAACGAGCCTACTACATTCCACATTCTACTACACCAGTGCGAGGTATTACTTTCTCCCAGTCAATGATGCTTTACCCGTACTTTAAAGATCTGACTTCTGTACTAATAAAGCAGGGACTTAAACAAACGAACAAACTCAAGCCTTTTCCCATTATTTCCAGAATAACAGCTGACAAAATCCCCAATGCCTGAAACCCAGAACACAGAAAAAGGTATTTGGAGCTTGCCAATGATCCTTGGCCAGAGATGATCACTGCCCCCGCGCGCCTCTGCCACACACACACACGATTTGACAATGTCTGGAGACATTTCTGATAATAGCAGGTTGGGGGGCTGCTGCTGGCATTCTATGATGCATGGGACGGCCCCCACAATGAGAATTATCTGGCTCCAAACGGCAACAGCGCCAAGGTGGAGAAACCCTGAGTTAAACTTCAAACTCGCAAGGTCACGCTAAAAGTTTGGAGGTCAATATTTGGATGCACTGCCCCAATTCAGGAAGATTCAGGCCAGTCACCCTGCTGCCGACTCATTCGTGGCAAATTTCAGTGTAACATAAACATAAACTATTTCTGAGGTGCTTCTTAGCAACCAGTAAACCAAGTTAAACATCTTCGCTGACTGCGTTAGAGGCATTTTTCTCCCGGTTCCTTTATTGTAGATGCCGACTTGAGACCCACAGAGATGCCAACAGGGTAGCTACAAGCACAGAACTGCTGTCTGTCAATCCCTGTGGAGGGGTCGGAAGCATAAGGGTGCCTGCCTGACAGTAAGAAACCTTCAAAGTCCTCCAACTGCCAACGGGTGACTCCTTCAGCCATAACTTTTGTGGGCAGAAATTGCCTTGCATCGAGAGTTTCAAAAACCTCAGTCGGCTCCAAGGAAGAAACACATATCCATTTTCCGCTATCCAGCCGCTGCTGCTGCCCTCATTTCTGCTTCACCAGATTCTTCTGATTCTCATACCCAGACGTGGGAGGCAGGGGCAGAGAATGGAGACAGAGGGAACCACTACAACCACCCTGTGGGTGGTAGGTTTCACTTAAATTGCTATTTACAACGAGCCTGGCCATCCTGTGAAGAAAGAGGGAAGGGTAAAGCGAGAAAAGGCTATTTTGTCTGTGGGTCAGGGCAAAAGACCAACTGATGAAGAGGTGAAACCAAGAGAAAAACCATGCAGTACGTTTCTGCTTGGCCTTTCAAAAGCAAGTTGTTGGTTTATCCAAGTGTTGCAGTTGGAAAATCAGAGCTATTAGCACAGGAAAGGTCATATGCTAAGTGTGACTTCGCGGCCATAAAACGCATCACCTGTGGAAATGCTGGCAGCCACCACCCGCCAAAGGTTCTGGAATCAAGGCCAGACGTGGCCACACACTGCTCCAGGGACTCCTGAGAGCAGGGAGCCTGTCGTGTTGGCCTCAGGATCCTCGGCGCCTGGGTCGGGCCTGTTCAAGGGACAATCCGAAGGGCTGTGTGGATGAGTGGATGTTAGAACGTGAAACGAGGTTTAAAAGAAATAGTGTTGCTTTTACTATTACTGTTGTTCCTCTGTAACTGGATTCTTCTTTTTTTTTTTTTTAATTATGTGATAAAATACACATAACCTAAAACTTGCCATTTTAGGCATTTTTAAGTGTACGGATCAGTGGCACTGAGTACACTCATTCTGTTGTGCAACCATCCCCAGCAACTATTTCCAGAACTTTTTCGTCATTCCAAACAGAGACTCTGTATCCATCAAACACTAACTCTGGGTTCTCCTCTCTCCTTAGGCCCTGGTAACCTGTCATCTACTTTGTCTCCATGAGTTTGCCTACTCGGGGAGCCTCAGTAAATGGAATCATACAATACCTGTCCCTTTTGTGTCTGGCTATGTCATTGAGCATATATCTTCAAGGCTCATCCATGATGCAACATGTATCAGAATTCACCTTTCTTAAGACTGAATAATATTCCCCTATACGTATAAACCCAATTTCGTTTACCCATTCATCTGTTCATGGGCGTTTAGGTTGTTTCCACCAGTTGCTGCTTTTTAAATATTAAGCTGATTAGTGAATTTGGTGGAGCAATTGTGTAGGTGATAGGGAATAAAGTGTGGACTCAGATTCTGTCGCTAACTCCCCACGTGGTCCTGAGACCCATTTCAGAATTTTCACTTACAAAATTGAGGAAGTGAATTAGACCGGTGTTCTCCAAAATTTTGGGGAACATCATCTATAGTTAAAAATAGATTTTTCATTATGACTGAGTTCATACAAACCCACATACATAATTAAAACAAAAGTTTCACAAAATAACATTTACCCCCTTATGTGCAATAAACTCTAGTATGTTCTAGTCTCTTGTTATTTTTCATTTAAAAAAAAAATGGAAGGTTGCAATCCTTAAATTGATTTGACAACCACACTTTGAAACACCCTTATTTTAGATTACTTTTTCCCAAGTTGGTCTTCTTGGAATATGTTGGTAAGTACGGCCCCCAAAAAGGGCCTTGAATAAGAAGTGTGGGAACCATCTGAATTAGCTCACTACGAAGAAGTTAATGAGCTACATTTCCCACACTTATTGACCATGGAGAACTTCATGCATACTCAAAAGCAAAGTCCTAACATCTCTTAAAACTTCACTTAGTAGTCATTTGGGGATCACTAAACTGGGTACTTAAGGTTCTTTCCTGCTACAACATTGTACGCTACAGAACAGCATTTCTCAAAATGATTTTCCTGTTGCATACCACAGAGAGGCAAATACCACCCCCCACCACACTAACCGTGACTCAATTAAGGCAGTGATTTTAAATACTGTATCTTATGTATATGATAAACACATATATGACTATATATAAATTTTAAATTAATATAAATTAATATAAATTTAAAAGAAAATAATAGACTGTATTTTTTAAAACAGTTTTAAATTCAGAGCAAATTGAATGGACAGTCTCCCTAATACACAGCCTCTTCCACCACCGACATTCTACAGTTTTTTTAAAAGTCCCTCTAGTGATTCTGATACCTTACCTTTTTCCCCCTTAATGCTGCTGATCTAGAGACTTTATTAAAATCAAAATTTCCAAGGCTAATCAAAAAACAGCTCAATGGTCTAGCATGTTAATTTCAGTTGATTTTCTCAAATTTAGCATCATTCCTACACCTTTTTAGATTGTTGAAAACATCCTCACACATTGTGTTGCATTTTGTTACCCAAGTAGTCCATTCAACTTGGCACTTGCAAAACAACATGCCAGGTGTGCTTACCATGTCCTACAACCTAAGTCTTGCCATAGCAAACATGAAATTTCACAGCAGTATTTCTATAGTTATTTAGAGTCTAAATAATTTTTATACACCTGGATCAACTGGAATTAGCCAGGTATTTCTGGAAGAACTTTCAGTGCTGATTCCTTAACAATATTTTTTGTTTTTAATTCATTTTATGACTTCAGCATCAAATAAAGGATGCTAAGTACATTTATTCATTTTCCTTTCACAAATATTATACTGCGTGTATACATATTGAAGGTTCAGGCCAATGGTTAGAGTTTTTTAAAACTAATATTAACAAAATACATTAACAACAATGACAGAAAAGCATACTCAAACTCAAAAGTTGATTAAGCCCTTATCGGCTCTCCCTATATATATATATTTTAAAAAAATATTACACATAGCAATGATTAGAAAGAAAGTTGAAGTATGACCATTTATTCCCAAGGATGACAGTATTTTAGCAGGCCCAGAAGAAAAAAACAAAACAAAACAAAACCCTAATTACTCTAAGACTGAAATTCTTGGACAAAGCCAGGTCTCTAATATTGTGAACTTAGAATTTCTTTTTCTTATTAAACAGTCAGTGTAAATAATCTCCCAAATCATAAAACTCAAATCACAAGTCTGAGAAAATATGATTCTCCCCACTCCACATTTACTTTTATATTTTGTCTAAAACAGAAGATTTACATGCACGTAGACACACACACACACACACACACACACACACACACGCGATCTAGTCACTACCCGCTTGCTCATGTGCCCCACAGTGCTACCTTTCTCTATCCACACAAGTCAGGCCCTCTCTGCTCCCTCCCCACCGCTCCCCCCACCAAGTCCTAAAGATCACCTCCCTCCAACTGTCTTTGTCCCCTCCTCTCCGTCCCCAGTTTCAGATCTTCCTACCTCCGCTGGCTTGATCTACTATAATGTCCTCCTAACTGGTCTCACCTCCATCCGTCCTACCCTTATGATGCTACGAAACCTGCCTTTTAAAAAGTGACATGCCACACTTCCTTTTCCAGGCTCATCCCTTCAACTATTAGATACCGGAGAATATTTCCACTGAAGGCAGAGACCACAAGGTGCCAAATGACGTGGGAAGAGCTCAGTCCCCGGAGTCTGAACAGTGAGACCGTGCTGGCTCAGATCCCGGCTTAGCCGTTCGCCAGGTGTGCGACCTGCCACTGGCAGGCACATGACAACCTCTCTTAGCCTGGGCTCTCACAGACGTGAAACAGTGATAAAACCAACCTCATCGGATTCTTGTAAGAATTAAGACACTGCATATGTGATGTCTTTTACACCATAGTAAGTGTTCAATAAGCGCTTGGTATTCTGCCTCCCGCCCAAAATTCAGAACGGTTTAGGGTCCAAAACAGGAGAGACTAACTGAATTTAAAATTCTTTCTCATCCTTTAGTGCTAAAGGGCTTATATTCATAGTTTATTTCTTAGAAGTCTCAAATATTGCGTGGAAATAGATCTTTGTTTGACTCTGCATCAAAGAGCTGTTTCATAGACATTCAGGTTGGTTTTCCTGTAACACTGATTTCAACAATCCCGATGACAGAATATGCCACATCTAAGAGGTGAGGGTGGGAGGGGGTGGCGTTAGAAAAGGGAACTTCAAAGGGCTTTAATAAGAATAAAATTCCCCCGGAGTTACCATATGTCCCATCCTTCCTTTCTTAAGAAAGGTCCCTTCAAGAGCTGGGAGGAGGAGCGGCCGTAGCGAGGGGTCCTCAGCTAGACAGGCCTTGGTATTATCACCAGATTATCGTCGCACATCGCAGGGCTTGGGGCACGACGTATTTGTGAGTTCTGAACACAGATTCTGAAGTACAAAGAATCGAGATCTTCGTCTTTTGGCAGGTAGGGAAGGATAACATTTGGGGGGACTTTCTTCTTCAGGGATGAAAGTGAAACAGTAAGATTTCCCGGGAGAGAGAAGCAAGACTTAGGGAGGAGCCGGGCTTTGTTCCCATCAAAGAAGAAAAGAATGTTGGGGGGTGGGGGGCCCGTGAAAAAAAACTAATGAGTTACTGCCAAGAGATTTAAACACGGATTATGTATCGGGGAGAGAATGAACACAATTGACTGTTTTGGCCGGCCTGTGGTGAAAACTTTTCCCATTATGATGAGGGCAGGGAGGGCCAGAGCGACTTACCTTTCAAGTGCTCTGTTCTGCAGTAAGTGTACAGAGGAGGCTTCTTTTCAGTAAGGAGCAGAGGGAGGCTTCTTTTCACAGGAATAATGAATGAGACAAAGCGGGAGCAATTCCTGGCCGGCACCACCTTGAGCACATTTGCATTTTCTATGGCAGCTGCAAAATGTGTGTAGTCCTGACAGTATTTGGTGCCTTGGAGTCAACAGCCTGGAATTTATAACCTTTCCATCCCAGAGTAGCCTGATGGGTCTCTTAAGGCTTTGAGAATGACCCGGTCCAAGTCTGTGATACCCGGAGGTATGGCAGGGCCTTGGCAGACAGATGGAGGAGATGGAAGGCCAGAAACACCGACACCGCAAAATCACTAAAATATCTTTAGAGGGAAGGGATGTGGAGCAGAGCACCTCCCTCCCCCTCCCTCCGTCCCTTGCCTTGTGACAGTAAAGGGGAGGAAGGTAGTCAATTGCGCTGGCATCTCTAGGCAACTAGAAGAAAATGTTTTGCACTATTCTCATAATCTGTGCTATGCTTTCCAGGAGGAATCATTGATAAATATTTTTTGAATAACACCTGCATGCAAGTTCTGTTTACAGCACAGGGAATGAGAACTCAAGAACTCTGGTTTTCATGGACTTTAAACCTAGTGGAAAATACAGAATATAAAGTATAAAATGATACTTTACAATGCAAACCCATATATGCAAGGGCCAAATTGTAAGTGGCGTGTACAAAAACAAAACTTCACAATTACCAAAAGAAAGTCTGGCGAGGGTGAGGAAAGAGAAATTAAAACACACGATTTCCTGTGGGCCGGGCAAAAGTGCTAAGCATTCATTACACCCTTTTACTTAATTTAATGCCTGTAGCTCTCCTTTGAGAGAGGTATACCATAATACAAATGACAAAGCAGAGGCTCAAGAGGGGTCAGATATTTGTCCAAGGTCACAGAGTCCAAGGCCCAGGTGAGGTTCTAACCTGTGTCTTTCTGAAATTTACTGGGATTTGCTTTGGGCCTGATCGTTTAACGGTAGACGACCTGCAGGAGCTGGACGGGAACCTGGGGACCCTCCGGTCCCAGTCTTTGCCAGCAGGTGTGGGGTTCTCAGGTCTTGCGCCATCGTGTACCCTCTTACGCATGCCGAACCGAGGCCCAGGGAGGGACAAGGACCTGCCCGAAGTCACAGAAGCACCTCAGAGATAGGTGCAGGGTAGAGCACCTTGTCTGACTTCTGGTCCACATCGGGGCAGGACTGTGACAGAGAGGGAGGCGGGGAGAGCTGGGGAAGCCAGCACCGGACTGAGAGCTTGAGAGCTTCAGAACTTTGTCATGCTTCCGTACCGTTTCCCCAGACTTGCCTCTTCCTCCTGAGGATTTCACAGCTGCTGTATCCATCCGTCTGCCTGCTGGACCAGCTGGGGTCCCCCTCCACAGCAAGTATGGGCAGACATAAGGCTGGGCAGGGGGCCTGTGGGTCTGAGGAACTCACCAAAGCAGCCGGAACACCCACCTCCAGTGGGCGACTCCACTGGAAAGTTTAAGGGGGGAGGGGTGTCTCTCTATGTGCCTGTTTCTCTACCAGCAGAAAAGAAAAGGGGGTGTGTATCAATTTCTAACGCAGAAAAATCCTAAGAAACTGCTTTCCTTAGAGTATTAAAAAAGAAAAAGAAATCCTTTCACCAGAAGCCCTACAGTTGCACAGGGAAGAGGGAACAAGGTAGAGAAAGCTGCTAAAATTCTTTAATATTTTTCTTCTGAATAGTTTTTTTTTTCCCCATTCACTTTTATTCTTGTGAAACTAGATGGGGAGTGTGCGGTGGTGGGGGGGCGGATTAAGTTTGTTAGAAAGATATGAGTGCAATAAGCAAGCTGGTAAACAGACTTTGACCCCAAACTTTCCATTCAAAAGTAGTTAAACACACAGTGAACACGTCTCAACTTGGACTATTGTGATTAAGCAACTCAATCTAAAAAGATAAGGATTTAAAAATGTACCTAAATGGTTTCTAGATGTTTTCTTCCAGATGACTTAAAAATCAGAAGTTAGCAATTAATGTGGAATTTCTGATGATTCTCACACTCCAAAACTTTCATATATATGGCAGGGTCTCAAAGATGGTTTGACAACTAATGTGACATGAACCTCACGTTAAGAAAAACAAAAGGTTAAAAATGCGATCAGAGACTCCGGCCAAAAACATGTGATTCTACAGAACCAGGACACCCGTTTGGCTCTCCCATGGAGATTTATACAAAGGGTGGGTATTGCTCTCATTAATTCAGTGGATAAACAATAGGGGGAGGGTCTGGGTGATCTGATGGACAGCTTTTGGAAATGATCTTCTGCTTGGCAAAACACGGCAGTGATAATTTTATTCACACGGAAGGAAATTCAGAGAAGTGTCACTAAAACAAGAGAGGTAATTACAGGGCATGAATCAAAAAGCTGGATGGCACAAAATGAAGAGTAACTAAATTAGTCCCGTCACAGTCTCGAAATCTGGACTTAACAATTTCGAGAGAAGAATCTGACCTTTCATTTCTGAGCGACAAAGCCATGCGTATTTTCCCTAATGTTTCGTTTCCAACCTACACCATGGGCTTGGAGAACGACAAACACCATTTACAGAGTGACAGCCCATCATTCTACTGTTGTTGCAACTCAACAGACTTAGAAGATCTCAAGAGTTGGAAGAGATCGAACCTTGCAATTCTCTCCGCAAAAATGAAATACCTTCGAAGGATCTTGGCAGCTGGTTGTCTGGACTTGACCAGCATCCTCAAGAGTAGCTTATTCACCCATTAACCCAAGCACTTACCCAGCTCCTGTTATGTCTCTGGCATAGTATTTGATGCTGTTCTGTTAGACCTTTGTTTAACTAAGCTCAAATCTTTCTTTCCTTCTACCCATTAGATCTAAATCCCTCCTAGCTGATGGCTGGCAGGCTGACCTTCTGAAGATGTTCTTCTCCAAGTTACACTTTCCCAGCTCTTCAGGAGTGACACACAGATCCCCTAGTCAGCCTGATAGCTTTCTTCATTATCTCAAAGTGTCCCTCCCATCTGTATAGAAATTTCCTAGTGAAGACTGATCCACACTGAAAGTGGGAATTACTGAGACCAATCACTCGTTCAAATACTTATCTCTTATTAATATTACCTTAGATTACCTTTTGACCAATCTAATTCACTACCGTCATGCTTATAATAAACTAATGCTACCCCCCATTCTATCTTCCTCAAATCTTTATGAATGATGGGTTCCACTGTCCAATCTAACTGTATTACATCTGTAGTTAACGCATACACCTCACCTTTTAATCTGTAAAATCCAAAAGCATTTCATGTAACCAGAAATTGAAGAAATGGAAGCTTAGACATGGCAGTGATAGGTTTTTAGTTTCTGTTGTGATTTTAAAAAAATGCCTATTTACACCACTGCAAAACAAAAAACAGGCTGCCTGTTGTTTTCATACTGCATATCGTTGATTCCATGCATTTTTGACAGTTCTTTCATACTTCTAACGCGTAGATCAATATCTCCGCCCCGAGAGGGTGAGGGGTTTGGTACCGCACAACACAGGTCAGCCCCAGCTTGCAGACATTTCCCCAGCTCTAACAACATCTAAGAGGCTCTGACCAGGCACCTGCCAGTTCCTCCACTGGCTATCTGGAGAAGCAAACAGGCGAAGACCCCAGATTCCTACTGAGTCCATCAACACTTCAACTTTCTAACCAGGAATCAGGGACACACACGCTCCTTGTTGTCCATCGTCTGGGGAGTCAGAGCAACAGAAACCTGTCAGTAGTAGATGTGAAGAGATCCTAACGCTTCTGCAATCAGAGTACAAACCAGGGGCTGAGGGTACCCCGAGAGTCTGGAGGGGCTCTCTCAGCCATGAGTTTTACTCAGCACCTGAGTAAAACAGATATAATCAGCCCAGCTGCTTAAACATTCACCTTTCAAAGTGAGTGTGAAAACAACGAAATTGGATAACTGGGCAAAATATTCATGCGACATATGCCTACTACCTAAGTCCTCAAAGACAACAGGGGCTGTTTTCCATTTAAATAAAATAATGCAGGATTAAATGAGAATGAAATGTACAATGAACACTATACTGAAGACAAAATGCTGAGATCAAAAATACTGTGAGACCAACTCAGAAAATATAACGGAAGTCAACAGATAATATGATTTGATATGCAAATAAAATTACAGCCAACTAGTGGATTTTTATTCTTTCTCTTAAAAGGCTTTTTCAATGAATGGAATTTTAAACCTCACACTGTGAATGACCATTGTTTTTATATATGAGTGGCCTCCTACAATTTTAAGCCTTTTCTATTATGTCTTCTCCAGTCTTTTAACAAAATTAAGTTTAAATCTGCAAGGACTATTATTAGAAAATCATGCCACCCAATCCCATATCCATTTTACCACATTAATGTAGCACATTCCCTCTACATATGTAGCACAGTGTAGGCTTTATATGGATTTTTTACGTTAACATTCTTTAAAAAATTACTCTAACAGAAATTTGCATTTTAAGCACGCTCTTTCAAAATACCTAATATCTCACCCTTTTCAATTAAACTTACAAAAGAGTATCGAATACGAGGAGAATTTTAAAAACTATGGTTCCATTGAATATGTTGTTTATAAGTAAATATAAGGTGTAATAATAATGCAACTAATTGAAATCCTCACATTCTTTCTTTCTGCGGGCCTGACTAAATGAAAACTTGCAGTGACTGACACAACAATCTAACAATTTAACTTCTTCGGCGCAAGTTAAAACTGATTTTATTGTGGCTTCCAGTTCTTCTGCCAACTATTAAATGCATAACACCACTCTCTGAGTAACTGGAATGAAAGATGTCTTATAAGTTAAAAAATTACTGGATGCTATCCAAGCAAAGAATTCCTCGCTGTGTGCAAATCCAGCATTTCAGTGGGGGAATTAACATCGTTATATTAACAAGCTTAACATTCTGAGGATTTTCTAATCTTCTAATTGTCTAAAAGGATGAGCTCCCCAAACGCCTCACCTTCCCTACCTCCTCCCAATACAATCTCCCATCTGACATTACCAGCTCACTCCTTCAGCCACGACTTACTTACCCAGTGAGGAATCGCTGATGATTTCATTAATTCGAATATATACTGACCACTCTGTACAATTTCTACATCCTTAGCAATATTAATTACCCTGCTATGTAGGCATTTAAAAGAAATCATAAAGAATAAGCTCAAAGCACATGAACATGGCAGCAAGCAGGATAAAATAAAACCTTTGGCCAAATCAGCACCAAAATCAGCCATTTTCGTTAAGACTCTCAATATGTGAAAGGTTGAATCTTTGGAAAGGCTGTATTTTTTTGGTGGCCCATTAGATTGCTCCAAAGAAACAAAAATGTAAAGAGCTAAATGATAAGTTAAAAAAAAAAAAAATAAGCAAGAGCAACAGAAACTTTCTTAAAATGTCTGACTCTGCAAACTTTAAAGTCATACAAGAAATAAATCTTTAGACCTAGAACATCCAATTAATAGTCTTGTGAATTCTTCTAGCTTTGTATGTGTAAGGGCTACAATACTTTACACAAAATATAAAATATGCTGTCATTATTTTTAGGGTGAAGATAATGAAACAACAAATGGAAGACGCACTGGGGAACAAAAGTCCCCTCAAACAGGGTTTATGTTCATCTAAGCACAACCGTGGGTGACCCATCACACAGACCAGAGGCTCATAAGACGCTGAGAATTTTCTGGATTTACCAAAGAAGCGCAAAATTGTTCTGGCTTTCAAATTAGGTATATTTTATTAAACCTCCCTTTTCTGAAAACTGATCATCCAGAAAACTCTCTATAAACCATACTGCTTAATTAATCGTAAAATCTATTCCCACCTATGGTGAGAGATGATTAAAATGCTTTTTCTGCAAAAGTGACTTTGGACTGGTGCCTATACCAGAAAAGATATTACACAGGATCCATACACATAATTTTTTGAAAACAATCTGATGTCATAAACACAATTATGGGACATCTGCTATTTACAGGGCATTAATCTAATACTGTAAGGCTTAAATGCCCTCACTATACAGTATCAAAATCACACATGCAAAAAAATCACCCACTGGGGAAAGAACCGTCTGTTTATTTAGCCATCAGACATGGAGAAAGGTTAGAAAATGAGAACTTCCTAAAATGTTGGTGGGAGTATGGATTGGAACAGGGTATAATATTGGAAGGCAATTTGCCAATCTCTGTATCAAAAGCATTAAAATATGCATACCCTTTAATGAGAAATTCCACATCGAGGAGGGATGGACTCATGCAAGATAACCATTAAGACAAATAACAGGACTTTTCTGAAGGGGTATGGACAAGAAACCAAATATACCATCCTCTCTCCTCTTTCAAGAGTCTGAAGGCCAGGCTGGCAAAGGTTGAGTCCTATAGGAAGTGGATTGGGCATGGTCAGCCCGAGTCTCTTTGCGGCCACAGGGAGTCTACAAAGCACAACTGAGTGCCATGTCACAAAAATAAAGCTCCAAGAACGGTAATATCCATATAGTGATGCCCCTTGTGCAGCTCAGCAGATCCTACAGGGAATTAGGTAAAAGCAAGAGAGCTCCTTGCAATCAGCCCTGCAGATGTATTATAACGAAGATAGAGACGGACACTAAACGAGGTCAGACAACTGCTCAGCGATGCAACGATTTTACTTTCCATTACACCAAAAATGACTTGAATATTTAAATTTGATAAAATAGAAAACTCAACTAGTCTGCTTTTTTTTAAACAGCAGTTACAAAGAGCGCACTGAGTATCCCCATTTACCCTTTGCTCAAAACTACATTACTATAGTACTAAAATCTTACATTACTATAGTACATTTGTCACAACTAAGGAACCAACCTTGGTACATTACTATTAACTAAACTGCGCAGTTTATTCATATTTCACTAGTTTTTCCCTAATGTCCTTTTTCTGTTCCAGGAACTCATCCAGGATCTCATATTACCCATTTAGTCCATCATGTCTCCCAAGCCTCCTCTGTCTGTAACAGTTTCTCAGACTTTTCTTGTTTTTGATGACCTTGACAGCTTTGAAAAGTGCTGGTCAGGTATTCTGTAGAACGTCCCCCCTTGAAGACAAAACTACTGTCTAATGTTTTTCCCCTGAGACACTGGAGTTATGGATTTGGGAGGGTGGGGGAGATGACAGGGGTGAAGTGTCAATTTCATGACACCATATCAAAGGTACGTGCTGTCAACTCCACATGGAGGATGTTATTTAGTTTTGATTACCTGGTCGAGGTAGTTAGTAATTGCCAGGTTCTTCCACTATAAACTTTCTTTTCCATACTCTAGTCTTTAGAAGTAAGTCACTGAGTGCAGCCACTCAGGGAGTGGGGAGTTAAGCCTCATCTCCTAGAGTGGAGAAGTATCTACATAAATCGTTTTGAAATTCTTCTGTATGGGAAATTTGTCTCTACATCCGTTTATTCAATCATTTACTTATAACAGTGTGAACTCATGGATATTTAGTTTTTATTTATTTTGGGTTATAACCCAATACTATTGTTATTTATTTTGTTGTTCAAATAGCCTCAGCTTTGGCCACTGGGAGCAATTCCAGGTTAGCTCTGGTGTCACTTTGACATACCCCATCATTTTGTATTTTGAATACTTCCTCACTTTCTTCTCCATATTTATCAGCAAAAGTGCCTTACTTAAGAAAAAAAGGACCGTTACAGAAAAAACTGTGCCCTCCCCCTCCAATTCATGTTAAACTCCTGGCCACCAGTACCTGAGATTTGACCTTATTTGAAATAGTCATTGGAGATGTATTAGTTAAAATGAGGTCGTACTAGAGTACGGTGGGCCATTTAGTCCAATATGATTAGTATCTTTACAAAAAGGAGACATTTAGACACAGACGGCACACCAGGCGAACACCATGTGAAGATTGGGGTGATGCTTCCACAAGCCAAGGAATGCCCCCCAAATGCCAGCAAATCACTAGAAGCTAGGTAAGAGCTAGGTGACAGCCTCAGAAGGAACCAACCCTGCAGACTCCTTGATCTTGGACTTCTAGCCTCCAGAAATGGGAGAAAATGAATTTCTGTTGTTTTAAGTCACTCAACAGTTGCTTTGCTATGGCAATATAATAAAGGGCTAATGTCACTGAGCTCTGCATTTCAATTAAAAACGAATGTGGTATCCAAAGAAGCAGGTATAGGGTAACATTCTAACAAACATCCAAAGAGTACACTGGAAAACAGAGGCACGCGTCTATAAGCCACAATACTTAGTATTTTACTGGACGAGGACAGGGTTTTCAGATGCCCCATTTCCTCTGCAGTTTTCAGCCACCTGCAGCTTGCCAAGCACACCTGCAAGTACTAGCAATAACCACCCATCGCGTATAATCGCCATCTTCAACATGCTAAGTACCAGCTCCATGAAAGCCAAGCACTTCCCAGGTGCCCCACACAGCAACCCTGCAAGGCGCTGACAGGTGATTCCCTACATCACAGGGGATCCATCCAGATAACGTCGAGTCAGCATTTCTGGTCCCCATCTAATGATTCGCTTTCTCGCTTCGTCTCACTTCATACTTCCCCAAGTAGTGTTAGCAAGTGGACCGACGGCTTAGAATGGGAGCTGAACATCATAACATTATAAACCATATAAATACTGTACAATCAGCCAGTACTTGGTACCTGTAGCCTTTAGGTGAAAGGATTACAGTCCCCGGGAAAGACAAAGTGACTTGTTCTCACAGAGTTAAGATATGGAAGAGGCAGGCTAGAATCTGATATGTCACCTCACTCCACATCCAGTGACCTTTACGGAGGTGAAATCTGAGCACCCGCATGGGTAAATACGGAAACATTTTTCCCCTCAGTCAACTGGGAAAAAAGGAACAGGAGGCGATAGTACAGGATCTGAAGTATGGATCTGAAGTATTCATTTGGAAATTATTTTCATTACAAAAAGTCAGATTTGTCTGCATTTTTATGCCTATATTAAAAAATCAAATGTAGTCATTAAGCTTAGGACAGCTCAGAAAGACTCTCGCCTGAGTGTGCATTCCCCTGCTCTGCTATAATCCTTCAAATTATTAAATAACGACTGCGTTTCCCTTGGGGTCACGCTTGGCAACAAAATACTGGTCTAAAATGAACCAATGAGATGACCTGGCGAATAAACTTACATTAACTTCCCAGAAGCAAAAGGATATGAAATACTTCCGAGGTACGAACTGGGGAGGAAAGTGAACGGTGTTCTGCGGGGTCTGCAGGGTGGGGGAGTAGAACGACAAAGGAACAAGAGGATCTGGGAAATATTCCAATAACCAGGAGCTTCTCCTCCCCCACCAACTCTGTATATACCAGCAGTGCTCCACTCCAGTCCCAGTCCCTTCCATTTGAGGAACGGCCACAGCCACAAGAAGAAAACCAAGTATATGGCTCTATCCTTCTGGATATTTCTACAATGTTGGCTGGGTTGCTTTGGAAAATCCCGTCTTCTCTCCTACAGCTATTATGACCTCAAGTTGTCATTTCCAATAAAGTATGCTTCCACTGATTTTTATGAACAGAGACAAAAGCTGCTACAACCTTTCTTTTTCCCCCAAAATCTTTCAAGCCAACTGTAGTTGCTATGTAGGGTGATTTGTTTCTAAGGCAACAGCGTATATCTCAGTACTAATGGCCTGTCCTTTTGCCAGGCAACAAACAGTCTTGTGATGCAACTGCACCTGTCTCGGCTACGCGTTGCTATGGAGACGCTCCAGTTGCCATGGCTACCATCACGCTAATCGCCTAGCGAAGGCAGACATACAGCAGTCTTCTCAGAGAGCCCAGCTGTTCCTTCCCGTCTTTTGCTGAAGACTGATTGTCTGGGGCCTGTGATGGAATGCTTCTCAACTGAGATGCACAAGAACTTCATTAATGCTGTTGCAGAGGATCACGTTGCGCCCCTTTCTGTAGAACACAGGACTAGAGAAAGACTCTGCAAAGCAGAGGCCTGTAAAACTACTGAAACCTATGAATTCATGCCATTCCTCGTTGACATAAGCTCATAATCCAAGGTTAATTTCTCTTAACTCGGTGGTTACAATAGAAACATTTCTATATAGTAAAAGAAAAATTTTTTGGAAGGTTGAGGGATATATGCCAAAGCCAAGTACTGTGTAAGATAAGATCAATTTTAAAATTTGGTTCTGTGCTATGTGACTATATTTGGGGGGGCTCTAACATTAATAACACTTTTTAAAAAGTGACAAGCTACACATCCTCCCCTCCATTTACATCTTTGTAAAAACGGTACGCATGACCCAAGACCTCCCTGCCTCAAAACCAATGGGCATATGAGGGGAAATAAAAGTCTCCACTGTTCTCTGTTCTCCTTGAAAAGGCAAACACCAAGTAACCACAACAAAATGATCACTCAGGAGCACCGTGCACATGGCGACCAGAATGACAACAACTGGGTGAGTTTTTCAGGGCACACCTGTAGACTCCTGGTCAGACAACGGGAAGACAGAATCGCTTACGAGACTCATTTCTGTACTTCTTTTCCAACAGATGGTGACACACTGAGATGCTAAAGCTGTCAGCTTTTCTTTGTCAACGCTTCTGCCCTCCATGAAGTCTTCTGGAACCACATGCCTCCGAAGCAGCAAACGTGGTAAGTTTGTAAGAAATCTAACAATGAATATACCTCAAATAATACTTAACTTCCTTCTCTTACCTAGTTATTTTTAAAATCATACAGCCTATTAAATTAGTTTCAGTGCCTGTCTCTGTCAAAATAAGGCAACTTCAGTAGACACACACAAAAAAAGGAAGTCCAAACTGCTTACCTTTGATATGGCTGAGGAGAGGCGGGAGGTGTACTGAACACGTGTGGGTACGGGTGATAAGGTGTCTTTTTCAAAGCCTGAATTAGATTTTGTCTATACTCTGGGTCTATGCACCACAATGACCCTTTCCCAATACTCTGCAAAGAAAATTAAAAAACAAAAGTGATTAATACAGAAACATCAAGTATTTTTCATTGAGTAGATATACAGTTATTATCATAGCTACTTACTGTTAAAAGACTCAATTATTTGTTGTTTGCCAGCCTTAAATCTTGTAATAAATATTGTACTCGGACAACAAAATACCATAAAATGCACTTTAGCTTTTTTCGTATTAAGTCTGACAGATAAAAGGAACATGTTATTACTAGGTGATGCTAATACAATAATGTTGCAATTTTCATATCCTAATGACCAAAAAACTTAGATTTATTATTTTTCAGTGTCAACTTTGAAGAACATGTACTCTCTTCTAAAAATTAATTAATTTGTCAGATTTCAAACAATGAAAGGAAATATTCCATCACTGCTTTAAAAATCCAAGAGTTCCATTTTTAAACCATATTACACTGGTACTACTTTATAAAAATCAGAAAAGTTTTCCACTTCTTTTTTCTTACTTACAAAAGTATAACATTCAAGCTTCAAATAGAATTCTGTAATTACCTTCCCCAAAGAAACAAAAGAACTCAGGCAGCAGTGGTAAACCTATGCCAAAATTCAGCATTTATTTTTTGGATTCCTCAGTTCAGAGTACTCAGCTACAAGCCTAAATGAGTTGAATCTTCAGATGTCAAATGTAAAATGCAAATTTTATAAACCCAGTTCCATGGAATGAGGAAGACTTGCTGAAGCCCACTTTCAGCTGGAAGCTTTTTGGTATGTGGACAGCATTTTGTTAAAAAAAAAAAAAAAAGTTAAGTCCTTCCTGTGAAACCCAGTGGAACTGCAGAAAGCTGATGGTCAGTCCTGCTTTGAGCACTTTCAAGTGACAGAACGTGCCCAAGCTGTTTGATAAGGTCATATGTAAAATATTTACTGATTTAGAGAGAAGTCAAATTACATAAACCTGTGCCCACCCATGCTTCCAGCCAACAGATTCCTATTTTCAGAACTACTCTTTTACAGAAAGATTTAGAAAGCAAACAAGAAAATTGCTTAACTATTATAGGGGGGAATGAAAATCTCGTAGAAAGAAAGTACTAAAAATAAGTGATTCCTAAAATCTTTAAAGAAGCTTTTAAAAATGTGTATTATAGTTATCGGTTCACCAAAAAATTTACTTAACAAACTTATTTACAGAACACAGTATAATTCTTTACTATCAATAACATCAGCAAGCTGTGTAACTGGAATTAACTCTTTCTGGTGCACTGAGAACAGGGAATTGTTCAAAACCAAGGTCAGGGGGCTGGGGCCCCCACACCCCAGTCACCCATTCCCAGGCACAGGCCTGACCCCAAACACAAGTCCCAGTCAGGCTGACCTGCCTCAGCTAAACACCAAAGTTCCCAGTTTAATCACCGCACTGTTTAAAGATGTGAAAGATACCAACTTCAGAAAACTCAATATCCGCATATAGCTTTCCTTTCATGTATCCATTTTCAAGCCCAGAATAGTTCGGGAGAACTGATGAGACTTTCTGAGTAAAGCAGGCAGGCCACCAAATGATCTGCCGAGGACCCTCCGTTCTTTGCTTTGGGAAAAAACACTCAGCATGCTTTTCAGAAGAAAGCCAAAAGCTAGGGGTGGAGAGGTGTAAGGGAGGAAAAAGTAGACCGTAACTGCCAAATCTGGATAATGCAAAACAGGGGTCCTCAACCCCTGGGCTGCAGACTGGTACCAGTCTCTGTGGCCCGTTTAGGAACCAGGCCGTACAGTAGGAGGTGAGCGTTGGGCGAATGAAGCTTCATCTGCAGCTGCAGCTGCTCCCCAGCACTGGCATCACCGCCTCAGCTCCACCTCAGATCATCAGGCATTAGATTCTTATAGGAGCACCATCTCTGGTGCAGAAAAAGTTGGGGATCACTGCTGTAAAACAAAGCACAAACACCCACAGAAGTCCATAACTCTTTAGCAACGGGAGTCCTGGCCTGACCACATCAGAGCTCCCTGTAGAGCCCAGTGAGACCTGCCTCTCTGATCCACTTAAACACAGGGCCCAAACCAAGCTACCTGGAGGGCTAGGGCCCCATACAACCTGAACACTTCTGCGAAGAGCTTATCTAAGTCCTGGGAACCTAAAGACTTTTGTTTTCATCAAGGTGGCTTTTGGGGTAGGGTCGGTTAATCTTACAGGGAGTAAAAAATATGACAAAGAAAAAAAAAGGACAATTGATCCTCACAGAGAAACAATAATAGGCCAAGACTGTGGTTTCTCCCAACCCTGACCTAAGTACCTTATTTATTATATTACAATACTATTTACAAACTAAGTGGAAAACCACAGGATTGAAGGGGACATTTCACAAGGTAAGTGATCTGGGTGCAAGAGGCAGGTGGGGAGTTACAGTAAGAACAAAAAGTTCTGGAGCAAGACATTTCCTGTGCAGCCTGGGAAAATCACGGTCTCGCAGAAAGTCTTGGCTTGCTCATTGGCAAAATAAAGACCCCTCAGAGATTGGTGCCAGGCCCAGGGGTGGCACAGTGACAGCCTCCACAGGTACTCAATAAACGACAGGCAGTGTCATGAACATCTCCTTTCTGACATTAGAAAGAGAGCAAAGCTGGCTGTAAAATGCCTTTTATTAAATCAAATCTGATTTCCCCAAAGCCGTCCATCATAAAACAGGCATGGAATTCCAACAGTCCCACCGGGAGGGGCCTTCGGCAAGCTGCCGTGGTGAGCCAGGAGGGAAGTAAACTCTGCTCGTGGGCTGTTGGTCCTGGCTTAGACTTGAAGAGGCTTTTCTGTTTTCAGACTCCCCTTTATTTCCATCACCCCCCACATCTGCCTGTGTCCTCCTCACTCCGTGTCCTCTTTACTGTAAATTCTCCTGTGCTCAGGAAGCCAATTCTGACTTACACCCTAGCTGCTAGAGGTTTTCTTTTGCCCAGTTTTCTTCTGCGCAGTGATCATCAAGCTAAAGTTTAACTGCAAACTCGGTCAGCACATATTCACAAGAGTCATTCACTGCAGACATCCGCCCAAGCTTTGGGTCACAACGGTTCCGACCCTGATCGGTCCTGCATTTTCCAGTGAGAGAGGTCTGGAACTGCCATTGGGTTTCAGTATCTTGTACTTAACCATTTCCAAAGAGCAAAAGTGAATCAACGAAAATATAGAAATCTTCAAGACACACCCATGAAAACATTATCAATCTCTTTAATCCCTGCAATAATCCGACAGCGGAGAAGGCTAGGCTAGGCAGAGCGTGGTCAGAGCAGGAAAGCACCTGGCACTGCGTTTTATTTGCAAGCATCCTGCTTCGTTTCCTGCAACGATTTAGAATAGTGAGGAGGGAAACAAAACTGACTTGAAAACTTTTAAAATGGAAATACACAGAGAAGAAGATACTTGACTTTCCTAAGCCAGGAAAAATTACTTTTAATGCTCCTAACACAGGAAAGAAGGGTCTAATTTGATTATAGTTATATATTATGTTTAACAGAGCTTTTAAAAATATCTGCATTTTCTTTAAAGAATATGGATTTTTTTTTTTACTATAATAACTGTGAGGTCCATGTACCATTAAATATTAAGAAATTCAAAATAAAAAGGGAAGAAAAATCTTCACTCCTTCATACATTTTCATCTTAAAAAAATATATTTTTTAAGATCAAAAATGTGCCTATGAATGAAGATCTTCCATACACACACAGTTTGAGAAAACTAATGTGAAAAGGAGAGGGGAAAATGAGTAAAAAGGTATGGAGGGGGCCAAGCTTTTTTTCATTGCTGTTAATTAAAAAGCACCTCAGGAATAACAGACAACTCCCTGTTAGCAATAAAAAAAAAAATCAGTACATAAAAGAAAAAAAAAAAGACAAGAGCCTATATTGTATTGTAGGAAAAAACTGATTAGTGAGAAAGGTTAAAAAAAAAAGAGAGTGAGATAAGAACACAACTAAATTAAATCTTAACTCAAACTTCTACAGATAACTTTTTTTTCCCTGAGCTGTCTAGACCCCGGGGCCGTCTCTGGCAGCTCCTGAATCTCTCTCAGCTCTCACAGCTCCTGACTGCACCTGACGTCTCTACGTTTTTGGGTCTCTTCACTAAGTTGTGAGTGCTGGAGGATAAGCATCACATTTTAAACATTGTTTACTAACTGTGGGCTATGATACACGCGTGGGTCATGAAATCAGTATACTGGGTCACAACTAGCATTGTTTTAATGGAACAGAATAGAACCACAGAGAATAGACTAGAAAATACCTGTAGCAAATGGTATTTTGTGAAGTGTGTGTGTGTGTGTGTGTGTGTGTGTGTGTATACAGGTGTACAGGTGTATACTGGATCACAAAGGTAACACAACACTTCTTACTAGAAGTCTGGGTCCGGAAAGTGTGGTAAACACTGGTCTGGGACAACGGTTTACATTTCTGTTTTCCTTCTCATCACTTCTGAGGGATAGGCCCATTTCCAGCAGTAATAGGGGCCATCCAGTGCGGGGGAGGGGCTGAACTTGGGGGAGGGGGATAATGAGGCAGGACCCACATCACAATGGAGGAGAGAGCTGGAAATGTGTTCTTGGAGAATTTGAAACGACCCCTCTTGATGTTTCTGATATGCCATTTCTGAGGGTGTTTCCAACACCATATCCACCCTCGTCCATCCCCTCATCCATGTGGTACCCAGGACATGCCAGGCACCACGGGGGGTACATTAGTGAACGTGAAACAGTACAAAAGGGGACTGCTCTCTTGAAGCTTGGATTCTAGAGGGGGAAGAAGACAGTAAATAAGTAAAGAAAAAAATATGCAAGATCGTGACAGACTGTAATGCCTTCTGTGAAGAAAACAGAGTAATGAGTTAGAAGAAACTTGCCACCGGGTGAGGAGTAAATGGACTGCAAGCAGCACGAGGACATAGGTGCAAAGCCCAGTTTTGAGCTGACACCGTAGTCCAGGCCTGAGGTGACCCGGTGGCAGCAGTGGGGAAAGGAGGGCAGCGTCAGGATGCACTTTGGAAAACCAACCGGACCTGGCGATGGATCCGAAGTGGCAGGTAAACAAAAAATAACGGTTTGGTTTGTGCAACAAACCCAGTCAAAGATTGTGAGAAGGGGAAACTCCAGTGCTCACTGGAACACACGACCTTTGAGATGTTTATGTATCAAGAACTACTGATCGAGGAACCTGGAAACCTGCTGGACACACACCACCCCGCCCTTCCGTCAGTGACCCAGACCTTTACAGCAAAAGCTCATGAATGGAAAAAGGTAGATCTGAGGTGGTTTGGCTTTAGACGTTTAACGTCAACTGGCCGTTCTACAGCGGGGCTTCGTAAACTTTTTCTTAAAGGGTCAGAGTGAATATTTTAGACTGTGGGCCACATGGTCTCTGCTCCAGCACAAAAGCAACCGCAGATGTAAATGAACAGATGTGGCTGCGCTTCCACAAAACTTTACTTACAAAACCATGGTCCGTCCATCGTTACCCACCTCTGCCCTACAGCTCCTGCACTTGAACCCAAGGTTCAGACCCAGCGCTTCTATAGTTTTGAGAACTTAAAACCGGGTAAGGGGTCTTTGGGGGCTAGGAAAGGTGGACTGCATCCTGTGAGGTTAGGAAGTGGGTGCTGATGAGCCAAGTCAAGTGCACCACGGCAGGAAAGAGGGACACACAAAGGACTGGGGGGAGGGAGGAAGTGTGGACACAGACTGGAATAAGTAAGCCCATCGGTAATAAGACTATGTTATTTGTCGAGCTGTACCTAACATCACTGCCTTCGGAAACCACTGTGCGTGTGCAGCTCACTCTTCCTCTTGAGTCTTTTCCCTCATCCGTGAATTCAGGGGTCAGACTAAATCACTCCACAGGCTCATAACTCTTTGCTTTGAGACTGTTACCATAGATTAATTATATACGTGAGCCCACATTTCTCCACCTCCTTGCTAGCTTCCCAACACTGCCAGTTTTCTGTTTGGGGCTAGTACCACGCGTCTGTGAAGTCGACGAGAAGCACATTATTGAGTTTTCAAAGGGTGGCCCGTCCTTGGTTGGCACAGACGTTGGACACAGAGAGACCCGGGACCAAACCTTGTTTCCATTTCCCAGCTGTGTGACCTTGGGCAAGACACTTACTGCTCTGAGCTCCAGTTTCCTCACCTGTAACATGGGAGGGACGTAATAACACCTGCTTCACGTGACTGCTGCAAGGGTTAAAGGGGATAATACTGCTTGGCACATGATAAAAGTTCAACAAATACCGCTGTCCTTAATTTGATGATAAAAATATTAAATAGACAGCTTTCCTTGACACCAAGCTCCAAAAAATCCAGGCCGTGACCTGATGGAACAGGTATTTGTCGAATTGCAAAATGATGTAAATTTCATTAGAGATTGAAAGAGAGAGGGAGAGAACCACACGTGGCTATTTGTTTTCCATTGCCTGACGGGTACTTTCCATGGTCCAAAGGAAGCATTTTGTATCAGATGCACTGATGGAGGAGATGGAAGGTTAACAACAGAATGAAGCAAGACTTGGTCACTTGAGGGATGACGGGAGGGATAAGGGACTTTGAGGAAGAGCTTGCTTGGAGTCACTTCTGGCATCGGGGTCCCCTGGGTTCCCAGGACCCTGTGGTCCCTGGCCTTAAGGGCTTACAACCTGCCACCTCCTTCCTTTAGTGAAAAGGCCACAGGGTGAAGAGGAGCCCAGGGAGAGAACAGGATGGGGTGGACAAGCTGGAATGGACAGAAGGAGCCAGCCTTGGAGAAGGGTCCCCCTAGCAGGGAGGGCTAGGCCTCGGAGGCCACTGTTCTGCTCTCTTGAGGATCTGTGGGTTCACACTGGAAACTGGATCTGATAAGGTCCCCTCATTCAGCACCGACACCTCCACAGGGTGAAGAAGAGCCCAGGGAGAGAACAGGATGGGGTGGACAAGCTGGAATGGACAGAAGGAGCCAGCCTTGGAGAAGGGTCCCCCTAGCAGGGAGGGCTAGGCCTCGGAGGCCACTGTTCTGCTCTCTTGAGGATCTGTGGGTTCACACTGGAAACTGGATCTGATAAGGTCCCCTCATTCAGCACCGAAAGACACTTGCAGCTTTATTTATAGACAGGTGGTCCCAGGTTTGCCTTTCTGGGCGATACACAGGTTTTCCCAGGATCTGGAAGGCAGGCTTAGTCTTCTGGGAGCAGCTAGGTTTGTTTCACTATAGATACCTACTTAGCTCCCAGGGGGCGCCTTGCTGCAGCATCCTACATGCTGGTCCCACCTTGTTTCTGCCCCACCCCCCCACGCTGCTCCCTGAGGCTGGCTCCTCCTTTCTTGCGGACTGGCTCCTGTTCAGGCTCCTCGGGTCTAAGCTGGGTTAAGGAGAAAGAAGGCCAAGAAGGAAGAGTGGGGGCTGGTGGAGGGGTGTGATGGGGTGGGAGGAGGGGCAGTCCAGGGCTCAGGTTCTCCCATTTCCACTAAACTGTCACCAGCCCCCAGACAAACCGAAGCAGGTCATTTAACAACACTTACAGAGAGCCAACAGAGTATGAGATGCTGGGCAGGCCACCATGACACAAGGATGGGTCCATTTTTTAGGGTGCAGAACCTCCAGCCTAACGATAAACAACTATAAGTGACTGCGTAAGCTGGCCGAAAGGCTATAGGACGACAGAGGGGGGAAGAAATGAGTGCTGTGGGGAGGAAGGTATTAAAACCTCACACACAAGGGCAAGCACACGCGCACACGTACACGCGCAAACATGGGCCACCTCCTCCTGTGGACTCATACAATGCCCCCATCCCCTGCTCGAGGCGGCCCTCCAGCCCCCACCTGGAACACACAGCCTTCTCGAGGCTGTTCCCACCGCACCCTCTTCTCCCTTCGCCCACCTCCAGAGTCACGCACCCTTAAGTTCTTGCTCCCTGGGCCTTCGGTGAGAGGCAAATGTGCCCAGAGCAATGCCAGGGCCTCCCCAGGGAACACTCTAGACCACGCCCCTACAAATGCTTCCGAGCGACAGACAGACCCATACGTGTCTCGTCTGCACTGCTACCCCGCACCGTCACCAGGAATCAACCGCACGTCCCCTCTCACTGGCCGTTTTTTCCCCTGTGCACCATCTTCTCCACATCACGTTAGGCTAAACCGTGACGTCGAGAACGCACCTAACACCGTGCCCAGCATCTAAAAGTCAGGCAATGAATGTAATTCTCCTCTCTGTCAAAGGAAGTCACGAGAGAAGGTGGGTGATACCAGGGAAACAAACAAAAAACAGAGAGAACAATAAAAAGTCCTTCTAACGAGTGGCCGTGACGTCATACCCCAATGAAAGACTTAGTGGGCGACCGGTTCTCAAAGGCTGTTTTTGTCCTAAAATTCTGTAATTTATAGTCTAAAGACATGAGGAGAAATTTTTAACTTTTAAAAATATTAAGAAAATGACCTAAGGAACTAGCCAAGTACATAAAAGAGAGGAGAGAGAGAAAAAACAAAACTGATTACAAGGAATTCTTTTCTAGATATATCGATGTTCACTTCACATAAAACAAACAAATACTCCAAAAAAAAAAAAAAGATTTAATAAGAAGTCGCTTCGGGCACTTGGATCTCCCTATCGTTAGTTTTCCAAACGTCCCATTTTGCTCTCTTAATAGTTTTGGAGGTTTGGGGTTTTTCTCCCCAAAAGTAGAAGGAGGGATAGAAAAGAGAAATTACACCCCTGGTCCAGAGAGGACTTTTGTCTCTCAAGACCCTGGCGCCGTGTGCCTCAGTCTAACACCAGTGCTGGGCAGGGGTCCTGCAGGCGGCGAGCGCCGGCCCCCGGCCGGCTTGTTGGCATCTGGAGCTGGACACAGAGCCCCTGATAATCACAGCCACTGAAGATTTCAAACTAACAACAGGTCCTCCGAACGCCAGATATGGAAATCGCCTCCACTCCCGCAACTGTCTTGCTATCATTCCACAGATGTGTTCCAAAGGCTACAAAAATGGAAATCATGCATGACTAACATGTCTCCTGCACGATATTCAGGTACCTGAGCTCTGTGACGATTATACAGCACCACAGCTCGTTCAGAAGCACACCTCGGCTATTTCCGTTCACTGAGCATCCGTGGACGTGGCAGCAAGGGGACACAGGCGGGGCAGGAACTGCCTCAGGCACGTGGCGGCCAGACAGGTCGTGTGTGTGGGTGTGGGTTTGTGTGCATGCATGAGTGAACTGTGTCTTATTCAATGCACGAAGAATCAATAATTTCCTTGCATGAACACCTAAATAAAACCGAAATAGCCCCAAGATTGCCTACAACCAAATTATCTCTAGGAGGAACCTGTTGGTGACGTTGGGTGGGGTTGGGAATGCGAAGGGAGACCAGTTTATAGGTTACCAGAGCTTTGCCTGTGCAGGAATCTCTCATCACTCGCTATTTGATGCAACCTCATTTCTGCGTCTTGCCCTCCGCCGCCCACAGATGTCATTTCCATGGGGGAATGGGAGGAGGGGGGCAAATCTGAAGCGTGTCAACTCATGAAGGCTGGCAGAGCTAGCTAAGCGTGTGTTTGGGTTGAGTTTTTTGTACTTTCTAAACGATTGTTTCCCAACTGCCAAAGGGCAGTTAACAGCTAGAGCACTAAGAACAATTGATATTAAAATGATCGCCAAAACACCCAAAATATGTTTACTTATAAGTATCACCAAGCTCTGTGCGGGTAAGTTCTAGGTTCTACTAAAGAAAGGAACACACGGACGCACACACATTCCCTTATACTCCGAGTCAGGAAGCCGAAGAACGACATCTATGAAAACACTGCTCTTACCCAAGTAAATCGTGGGATTCTCCCAAATCAGTTTCACCATTCTGTTTTGGGGGGGCCTTTACCAAGTAAGGGTTAACTATCTCCTCCTACCTGAAACTTCACAGTATTACCTATGCAGGCTGAGAAAGAGTCCAGACACAGAGACGTTTCAGAAAATTTTAAGCACCTGGAAAGCACCCAGAAGTATAAAAAGCTGGCTGTTTTATATCCTCCTAATATGAGCCGTGCTCTGCGACTTCAAAGAGTTGACCTGCTGCTCAAACGAATTCAAGAATTCGAGATATCGTATGGCATCAGGCCCCCAGCACAAATTCTTTATGACCATGTAACTGCTAATAACTTTATTACAGAAACGTAGATATGCAAATCTAAAAGGTTTTATTTAGATCACCTACTACAAAAGAAGAATGTACAAATGCTGTAATAAAGTTGTCCAAAATGTGGATAGAATCCCTGTTTAAAAACAGTTGTTTGTATCACCTTACAATGTAGAAGTTCAAACTGCATGACAAATGACAAAGAGGACACATGGTAGAGTCAAAGACCTATATTAAATGGCCTTTTACATGCTTTCTTTTTTTTTTAGTTCAAAAGGCAAACTGACTTTAAGTGAGTAGATATGAAAGGAGGTAAAATTCACGACTTCCTATGTTGTCAGAAACAAAAACTCAGTTACTTAAAAAGTTCACGACCCAGAATAGGACTTTTACAAACACGCTACGTGAAGTGGAGAAGAGAAAGTCGACGCCAGCTCTCGGTCCGGGCTGAGCGCACGCTCCGCCCTGTACCTCCACTTTCTTTTAAGTGATTCAAATGCCGCAAATGATAATGCGATCATGTTTTACGGCGGGTAGTAAAGACACATATGGGTCTGACAAATAGAGACACCCTTGGTTGGATTACAACTGGCCCACGTAAGTGCCACTTTATCTTCTGGTTGTCAGTAGTTACTCATCTATTTTTAAATGTTCCACTATGATCTTATCTAATTGGCACATGTAATTTGATCACCTTATTTCCGTTACTAAAAGTTGTTGAATGTACCTGGCCAGGTAAAAGTTAGTTACAGGGTGTGTGTGTACTGGCTGAGAGTTATAGGCTTTTATTTAAAAAAAAAAAAATCATAAAGACCCTCCCTCTCAGTGAACCATGCATACTGGGGTTGCTGGGTTTCATTTTGTAAGAAGTGGCCACTGGCCATGGGACCAACCCGTCACCTAATTCACCCACACGGGGCCTTTGCTGGACGGTCCTAGTTTCGAATCCCGCTTTTCGCTACATCATCTTGCTATAACCAACTCGGCCCCCTCTGAAGGAGAAATTGCCTTCACGGTGCTTCTAAATTCTAGCACACGTGTCCCAAGTGCAAAGGAGACCCTTGCAACAGCCTGGACCCCTGATGTTGTGGCGTCTGCTACAAAGATAAATCCGAAACCAGAGTGGGAGAAGCGACAATGAGGAAATGATATTGTGCTATGGATGCCTTTTCAATTCCGGCAGACGCTAGTCAAGTTAAGGACAGAGCCCACGGGCACCGAGAGCACAGCCAGGGATAGTGTGTCACGGAAAACTGGAGTAAGAGGTGGCTAATGCGGAACTCAGCACAGGCCTTATCAAGCTCCGGGCAAACAAAGAGAAGGGAGAAGGGAGATGGGGAGGGGGAGATGGAGCCAGAGAAGGAACTAGCCCTGTGATTAATGCTAAGAGGACTAAGGAAAAATTTAAGTTAACAGAGTCTACCCCAAAAGACAAGCTGACGTGAACCCTGGGAACTACATGAGATCACATGACAATCTCAGGGAAGCCTGAGCCACTTGACCCAGCACCTGTCGGGAGCCATGGCCCCACAGTCTAAACCGTCCCTTCTCAGCCTCACAGAGTCTCCCTGTGGCTCACTGCAGAGTATTTAAAAAGAAAATCACCAAAAGAACTGGTCCTCAATCTCATCAAATCTTCCTCCCGAATTGTGTTCCTGCAAAAGGCGGCGTTGCCAGCCTCAGCATCTGCACATCTATCTCTCAGATTGCTGAGTTTGGGTGATAACATGATGTGTGTCACCGGGAAAGCCCAGTGTCACAAGGGAGCTATAGGTCACGATGGGGATTCACCTAGGCCTCGAGCACATGGCCCAGAAGACTGTTACATGCTCACAGGGGCACCTGGGACAATACATTTCTTTCTGGACACTTCTCAGCTCACCTGAGAACTCACTACAACCTGAGGCACAGAACACAAAGAACAGTCCTCCAAGGAGTCAACCAGAAGCTCATCGGGCTGATTAATAACGGACAATTACACAAAGTGACATGATAGCAAACCAGACAACCGTCAGTGGGAGTCTGCCAAGGGTGATCAGTTTACCTGGCTGTGACGCATAATGGGAACATCTCCCGCTTAACAGACACTTCACCCGCACGTCTATCTAACAGTGTGAAAGTACTCTGTGGCCACCACACCTTCCTGAGCTGGGGCTCAGTAAGGACTCGCAGCCGGTATTCCGATCCTCCCCTCCCCCCACAGGAGGGGAGGGATAGGAAAGCTGGGCATGTTGTCCAGGAACGCACCTGGATGCACCTGGATTCGTACCAACCACACTCTCAGACCCGGCCACCACGATTACCTAAGGTCTCCACACACAGCCAGCCCTTAATTATCCATGGAAATTTTATACACGAGAAATTTAACTCAGTATATCGCTGAGTCACCAGGCCTAAATGTCGGTCCAACCTGAAACTCAAGGTACACACCAACCTTTTGGTCGTTAACAGTAGTGACACGATAATCATTAACAGTAACTGAGAGCTGACCATGTGCCAAGCGCTACCCCAGGCATTTTACCTGCATTATTTCATTTAATTCTACCAACAAATCTAGGAGGCAGGTAAGTATTCTGACCCTACAGATAAGGACCTTGTCGTTCAGATAGGCTGAGTTACTTGCCTAAGGTGAAAAGCAGTTTGACTCAGGAACCGTCAGCATCGAGATGAGAGTGAGACAAACACCATCAGGTAGGCAGCCAGCAGCAAAAAAGCCATGTTTTTCCAAATCAAATCACGACTGACTCAGGGATCGTCTACTGTACTAAGCAATGTACATCCTTACGTGGGAGCGTGCACACAAATGCTTTCTGATACACACACTTTCTTTAATCATTCATGTGGATGAAAAACAGTTAAAAGTGACAATTACTGTTATCACATCGTATTTGTGTTGCTGGCACATAACCACCTGCAGATAAAATATCACCTTCCTATTTGTATAGCAAATTTCAAAGGGCAATCAAATATCTCAGGTGGCCCTAAACAACTCGATGAAAGAATCTGAGAAGATGAAGTCCATTTAGAACCAAGAAAGCAGGCTCCAAAAAGACTGGAGGGCCTGCCCTGGTCATAATCAGCCAGAAGCGGCATCAGGATTCAAACCTCCATCTCGAGCTGCCTCCACCTTTCCATCAAAAGTGTTGCTTTCGTGAGAAAACCCAGCCGACTAGAAATGTTTTTACCCAAGTACGTGATAAGTACTTACAAGTGCGTATATGAGACACAGTTATCCACCTTTTAAAACAATAGAAAGAAATGTACTCTGAGTGTTCTAACTGTGCCACTGTTCCTCAAAACTACAAGAAGACAATACATCTCCTTCAGTAGCACTTTCTTCCCCCATGTGGTACCCCCAAAGACAACTCATAGCCTGCGGGGCACTCTTGGACGGTAAGCTTACTCAGACCATCTTAGCCATGGTGAATCCACGTGGTAGCCCCCGGAAGCACCCACCTCAAACAGACACTTCATACGGGCCCTGTGGAGATGCGAGCTGCTCAGAAAGGCCCTTCATTAAACGCTCCTCAGTTACTGTGAAATAAAAACCAAACTGATCACCCTAGAATTTCTTCACCCTTGGAATCTGCATGCCACAATATGTGCATAACTCCCTTGCGATTCCTCTAAGTCACAGAGGACAGAGATCAGGTAGGGGGTGGGTTGGGGTGCCAATACTTCCAAAATAATTTACTACCTTGCATATCGGGAAAGAGCAGAATTTGTCTTATTAAAAAGTGAAGTAAGACTTCAAACATGAATACTCAATTACGGTATTCGAGAAGTATGTTGTTACTAAAACTAGCCTCGGTAGAATTCCTTTATAAGTGCGTCATCAATGATTACTATTACGTTTCAGAGTCGTGTTAACGGTGCATAAAAACTGCAAGTAGGACAACAGCATCAGTGAAGTTTTCAGTTTTAGAAGAGCTGACTGAAACTGCATCTTATCTTAAACACTTCAGAGTAGATCATAACAACATGGTGTGAATTCGGTTATTAGAACAGTAACAACGCTGAACCAAAATTTCTAAGAATTTAAGACTTAACAGTCAGCCTCATCCTGAAGACCATTGGTGTTTCGTACTAGGTCAGGGTGACCTTCCGGAAATTAAAACATAAAACAGTCTCAAATCTAAACACTATGACAGTCTCATGGGTAGAAGGAGGTGGGGAATCTCCAACAAACCTATAAGATGTGATTTAAAAAACGAAACAAAACACTGATTAAATAACTTGCATTGACATTTTTTAATCACTGAGGAATGATTAAAATCTAGTATCAGTATCTATGTTAAAAACAAAATAAAAAGGGGTGGTTTAACAAATTAAATGTATACCGTGTATTGCCAAAATATTTTTCAAAGATGCAAAGTGCGTTTCAAGCAGGGCTCTGTGAGGAACAAGTCTGCATGTCTTCATCGAAAGCCAAATGATCATGTGAAGGCTTATCACAGCTTTTGCATAGACCTGGGTTCCAATGGTGGCGTGTTGGTGACTTTCCAAGGGTTGAACCTGTTAATACAGGTCTCAGACTAACAGCGCTTTGGAAATTTCACAACAAGGATTAAGGGAGGGAGCACGTAAACCATGTCTTTTTCTTGGGAAACTATGATGAAATCCAGATACTATCATGGCCTCAGTCCTCTCCTTTATCTTTCCTACACAACCCGCAGCACAGTTATGATTTTACATTTATTTGTGAAGCTGACTCATGTCCACTTCCCCCCGTGACTATGTTAACTCTGTGAAGGGAGGAACTATTACCATTTTGTTCATGACCCAGTTTACACAGACAAAGGCGCTCAACAGATTGTCCAATCATTTAAACCACACCTTCGATAGAAGGACTAGGAAAAATAAGTTTGAGGCCTCGCTAAATATCCTTTTTCAAAGAATTCTGACTTCAGAACTAAGAAACAATTTACTTTTCAAAGATGCAATCAAAAAAAAATACTACAAGTTAAAATCATGGTCTATGGCAACATGACCATTGGAATGGCTAAAATTAAAAACAGTGACAATACTAAGTGCTGGTCAGGATGTGAAACTACCACGACACTCACAAAATGTTAGGAAGAATGTAAATTATTAGCACTACTGCTTTGGAAAACAGTTCGGCATTTTATCATATGATGAAACACATACTCATCATGAGATCCAGCGATCCCACTCCTAGATATTTACCCAAGAGACATGAATTCATATATCCACATGAAGACTTGTACAGGAATATTTAAGAGCAGTTTTGTTCATAATACCTAAAAACTGCAAACCACCCCAAATCCATCAGCTGGTGACAATCTCCATAAAATGGAATACTACTCAGCAGTAAAAGGGAGTGAATTATTAATGCACATAATATTTATGATTCTCAAAAACATGACGCTGAGTAAAAGAAGCTAGAAATAAAAGTATACTATGCTATGATTTCAGTAGTAGAAATTCTAGAAAAAGTAAAACTAATCTACTGAGAAAATTTATCAGTTGTTTGAAGGGAGAGGAGACGGACTCAAAGGAATAAAGGAAATATTTTGCGGTGACGAAAATGTTCTGGTCTCCACTACGGCTGTTGGTTACATAGGTCTATACATATTAATCAAAACACCTTCAATGGGTACATTTATTATAAATGTATTAAATTATGCATCAATAAAGTTTATTTAAAAAAAAAAAAGAGCAAGCCATAAATTTAAAATAAAACGTTAAAGCAAACAAAATAACCTAACTAGATGATCCAGTGGGCAACACTCACAGGGAAAAGAATTCTTTCACATGGCTTCTGAACTTAATATTGACTGTACATTCTAGTGGGATGTACATCCTACGGACGAAATGAACTACAAAAAAAAAAAATACTATGCTTTAATCAGAATATTATTAATAGTAACAGATGACAGAATTTTGAAACTATTTTATATATGGTAGAATAAAGCAAAAAGTGAATGTGCTAATAGCGTTAACAGAAATAGGAGGCCAAGCAAAGAGCTATAAAAATCAAAGATTTTCAGGGGAAAAAAACCCAGTGATGTTAAATATGATTCAGAAATATCAATAAATTCATGATTCTACTTTTCTTTAGTTCTGTCCACTGAAAACTCTAAAAATAACACCCTGGCCACAATGAGCACACCTAAGTGTCCAGGTTCGGTTTATATACACCATTCTCCACTAACAAGAATCAGAGCTTTCTGGAGAAACGGATGACCTCGTCTGAAAATGGAATGTCTAAGACGAGCCTAGGACATTTCTAGGCAAGAGAGCAAGGAAGTACTTGAAGACTAAAAGGGGCATGTTCCAAGGACATAAAAGGCAGTTTAAAAAGGGCCTCACTGGCCAAACGTGGGATACTTTGAACATCAAAACGATGACTGTAATTGATTATAAAACACTGACTAAATAAAAACCTATGAGTCCATAGTGACAGTCACAGAGAGAGATTTACGTGTCACCATTACAGGTGATTACTACAGCAAACCTTTTCTCCACAATTTGGTCATTACAGTTGGAACTGTAATGCCAACTAATGATGAAATTAGAAAAATCCCCATTTTGCAAACCCCCAGTGAAATGATTCGGGCAAGGATCACCAATCGATAGGCACATCATGCCAAATCATCTCCCCGTAGAATGCGGGTTGATTGCAAAGGGAATTACATACCATCCAGTGCAGAGATCTGGCATCGCCAGCCTAGACCAGTGTTCAAGCTTCGCATCACTGGCAGTGGGACCACCTGGTGAGAGCTGAGAGCTGATGGTTTAAGAAGCACTCAGCATTACCTGGCAACTGTTTAAACAAGCTTGACTACAACAAGCATTTGGATCTGACTTCTAGGAGACACACAGACAAGTTGAACAACAACACTAGGAAATAATAAGCCAAAATCAGGAGGTGAGACATCCCCTAAAACAATGGGCCTTGATTTTTTCAGGAAAAAAAAAAAGGTGTGGGGTGGGGGAATCATTCCAGGCTGAAAAGACTAAAGAGATATAAAAACCCAGTTGCAATACCTATACCTTCACCAGATCCTGGTTTAAAAAAAAAAGTGATTAACAACTTTGCGGGACAACTGGAGAAATCTAACTATGGACTACATATCTGATGCTGTGAGACATTATTTCACATTTTCTTGCTGTGATAATAGTGTTGTGATTATATAAGAGAATGTCTTTATTCCTAAGAGATTCGTGCCGATGTTTTAAAGGGTGAAGCATCACAATGCCTATCACACTGTTGGTTCATACAGTCTACACGAAAAGATGAAGCAAATATAACACATTAACAATTGTTAATTCTAGGCAGTAGAGTTACTACTACCTGGTAGTAGGGTACACAGGGGTTCACTGTACTATTCTTCCAACTTTTCTATAGGTCTGAATTTTTTCATAATTAAAATATGAAAAGGCGGGGGAAAAGAAAGCAGAGGTGATGTTATCACATCTGTAAAGTCTATCCCAGAGAGGACCAGTACAACACACATCTTCACAGCTGTACTGGGCTGAATTGGGTCCCCCACCCCCACAAATTCACATATTGATGTCCTAACCCCAAGCACCTCAGAATGTGACTGTATTTGGAGATAGGTCTTTACAGAGGTAATTAAGCTAAACTGAGGTCATCACTAGGGTAGGTTCTAATCTACAGTGTCCTTGTAAGTACAGGAAATTTGGACACAGACACTCCCAGAGGGAAGACTGTGAACACACAGGGAGAAGACGGCCATCTACAAGCCGAGAAGAAAGGCCTGGGAAGAAGCCAACCCTGCCAACACCTTGACCTCAGACTTCCAGCCTCAAAACTGGGAGAAGAAAATTGCTGTTCAAGCTCCCCATCTGTGATACTTATGGCAGTCCTCAGCAAATGAAAAGGGAAGATGTCCAGGAGATGGAGGAAGACTGCTCTAATCCAAGTGGAGAAACAGCTTTTGCTACCTTGTGCACATACATTATCCATTCACTGATACAGAACATCAAGTGCTCCCAGGATAGTGCATGTGCGTGCGTGTATGCGGTGAGGGGTGGGAATTGAGACAGCTATTCAGGATGACTTAACGTCTGCTGCATCAGCTGGGGAATACCCAGACATCCTGGAATCGCGGGCTCTTGCACACTCCCAGGACGCCTTCTCTCAGAGCCAGAGATGTCTGGGGAGATCCCTGCAGCCTGGGTGTATCCTGGGAGAGACACTTAAAAGGCACACGGCTGTCTGCTGTAAGTGATCAGATATCGAATTTTCATCACTGAGCAGAAATGTGTCAGATATACTAAAGTCATTTCTTCTTGAAATAAAAGAAACATTCTCATGTTTGCCATGGCTCATATTTATTAAAATAAAGGGACACTTTAAATATGTATTTAATATTATTCATTTTTTACCTTTCAGAAACAAACAAAAAATGCAAATAAAGACGAATAAGAAAGGCAAAGAAAATGGTATCTCATCCAATCGCTTTTCCTACATTACTTGAATCATGCCCACGTTATTATGAGGCTAGGCCAGCTCTGGAATCTCAGGAAGTGAGAGCTGGAAAGGGTCTTAAGAGATCTGGTCAGCTCTCCTCACTTGACATTTAAGGAACCTAAACTCAGATGGACAGAGCTTGCTGACAGCACAGGGCTGGTGGCCTGGCCCCAGTCTCCACACGGGCCTCTCTCTGCCTTGATCTTCACTCAGAGACCTGCTCTGGCTGGACCAGATGGCTGTGGCAAGACCTCTGAGGCCTCCCCAGCAGACAGGTGAGGATGAAAAGATTTTGCTGGAACCCTAGCACACAGTTTCTCAAGCTCTGCCCTACTAGCATTTGAGGCAGGGTCACTCGTTGCTGTGGGGCTGGCCCCAAGTGTCACAGGAAGGTTAGCAGAGTCCCTCCTAGATGCCAGTAGGATCCTTCCTCCAAGTTGTGACAACCAAGTCCCCAGACATGGCCCAGTGTCCCCTCAGGGGACAAAATCACCTCCAGTTAAGAACCTCTGCTCCAAAGCATGATAAACTATATATATTTATCGTGAATCCCTAAAAAAGAGGAAAGAGGAATCTCTAAATGCAAACTCAATTCGAATGCAGGACGGCACTTTCTCCGACACCCACAGATGGCCACGCCGCTTTCTTCCCAGCCTCATCCTCATTACGGTCCTACTTTCCAGAGACAGCGAAGGGCTTAGTCAAGTCTCACCTCCTCATCCATGTTCATGTCAAAAGAAGAAGGTCTCAGAAAGGACTCGGCGTTGCCAGCACCACGCCGCCATGCACCTGACCTTCCCAGAGTGCCCACTCAAACCACGCCCCTCGCAGGCCCCGCCCACAAGTAGGACGATCACCTGCTTCTCTCTCAGTGCTGAGGCCCCACACCAGGTGCCCCGGCCCTTCTTCCTATAAAATTGGAGGCAATGACGTCGCTGGCCCAAGGAGCACAGACAGTCCTGGGAATCATCTTCGGAATTGCCTGTGAAGAGGCTCACCAGCTGCAATAGAAGCAAAACCAGCCCAGAGATGCCCAAGGCTCTGTAGGTTAAGTCTAAAATCAAGCCCAGTGACCACAGGAGAAAAGCCACCTGCTCAAAGAATCGTCGCAAAGACACCAGCAAGGTAACAGAAGTGCCGTGTACAAATACTAGTGACGAATGGGAATAGTAATTCTCTACTGTAGACTACTGACGCCCTGTATTCCTGAAGCGACTCACAGAGGATTATGGCTCGGACCAAGGCTTCCGCCTACAAAACCACATGGATTATAGATTTGTCCTTAATTTTATAAAAAGCCTCCCCACAACATCTGGTGGCATGATCATAAAAGCCACCCCCAACTAACTTCACGCCCCCGGCATCCTGGCTCTGCAGAGGACTGCCAAGTCCAGCTGTCCCCAGTGTGTGCTGTGTGGGAAGGGCTTTGAGACCTTTGTGTAAATGAAGGTAAAGCCGGCCCCAGGCCCTTTGCTTGATCCTTTAGACTCTCTGAGGCTGCGCCTGGCCCGCACACGGTGGCCCACACACCGGGCTGTCAACTGCTCATCCTGTCTAGATGACTCTTCAGTGCGTGGAGTCCACTGTGGCCAGATCAGAATCCGTCACCGTCTCCCCGCCCCCCAAACACACCCTCTCCTCCTACTGCTTGTCACAGTGCATGTCACCACCCTCTCCTACACCTCGACACACAGTCTTCTCCCTCGTCTGCTCACCCCACGGCCCCAGCTGTCATCACAGCCTGTGGATTCCACCCCCAGGAATACAGGTCTGATATCACCTTGGCTTTTCCTCCCACTGCCAGCTTAGCTCAGCCCTCGTTACCCCGGCCAAACCCTCAGCCTCTCCTGGACTCTAAACCACCACTCTGCTTCCCGCTGCCAGGCGTAACTATCCCAAAGGCCACTCCTGTCACATTCCACTCCTCTCCATGCTCCAGGCCTTCAACAGCTCCCCAGTGTAGACAAAGCATCCTGCCTTCCAGGCCTGAGAGTCAAGCCCTTCTCAGCACGGCTCCCTCCTCAGCTTTCGGACCCTGCCCGGTGCCCTAGCGTTCTCTTATTCCTCCGGCTTCCTCGCCAAACTCATAAATGTCCACCCCAGCTTGCTCAATCCGCTGTCCCTAACCCCTCCCACAACTGCCCAGAGGTAGGCAGGCGGATGTGGGCTTCAGATTCTGCTCTGCTGTTTACTAACTGTGACCTAAGCAGACATCTACAACTTTCTGTGTCAGAGACAAGCAGACCTTACTAACTGTGACCTGTGAAAGGTTCCCTACGTGTCTCTCCCAGTCTCGGTTTTCTGGTCTATGAAATGGGACAAAGCAGACACCCAGTCTCGGTTTTCTGGTCTATGAAATGGGACAATAATCACCCGCTTTGCAGAGTGGTGAGATCATTAAGCAACTTAGGGAAACACGTGACAGGGTAGCATCTGAGGCAGGGAAAAAACAGACAAAAGCTCGCAGGTCACATTGAACAGGACAAGAAAAAGGACAGTGGAAAGGCTCCCCCTCCTAGAAAGAGGGTATCCTGCTAAGTCCAGCGTGGGAGAAGTGGGGGGCAGGCCCAGTCCAACTCTGTTCCCGCGACACCCTATTGCTCAGAGCACTCGAGCAGTTTTGTGTTTTGAACAGGATGGGTTTTTCCCCCCCTGCCTTTTTCTTTTTTTGGCTAGAGCCAGTACCATCTGTGAATTACACTGCAGAGGCCAGGTTTTTGATAATTTGAATAAGACCTCAGGGAGTCTGAACTAAACATATGTCCCACAAAAATATAAAGTAATTCATATGCTTTCATCTATTAATTGGGAAAAGGGGCTTTTTATTAATGTCTAAATTTTTATGAACAGTCAGAGAAATGTCTGTTTTTTTCCATCGTACAACAGCATGGCAAAAAGACATCTTTCTAACATGAGGAGGGATGTACTAGCATTAGAGAAAGTAAACACACTGGGATGGTTTTTACATAAAAATAAGAGGTTAGCATACTGGTTTCTTAGAGCTGCTGTAACAAATTACCACACACTTGGTGTATTAAAACAAAAAAACACTTTCTCACAGGCCAGAAGTCTGAAATCAAGGAGCTGACAGGTGTCACTACCTCGGAAGGCTCTGGAGAATACCCTTCCTTACCTCCTCCTAGGTCTGGTGGCTCCTTGGCTTGTAGCTGCATCACTGCGATCTCTGCCTCTATGGTCACAAAGCACCCTTCCTTGTGTGTCTACACCCTCTTATCACAGGGACACGAGTCATGACCTCATCCTAACCACTTACGTCTGCAAAGAAACGTATCTCCAAGTGAAGTCACATTCTGAGGTTCCAGGGGGACATGAATTTTGGGGATCCACTCTTCAGCCTATTACAGTGATGACAGAGGAAAACCAGAGAATTTTCTAAAATCACGAGAACTGAAAATTCCAAAGATAACCACAGAATTTAAAGAGGTTTCTTCTCTGACACCAACTCCAGTGGTTTGACAGTGGCTTCTGGGAACGACGATCGAAGGAGCCTGACCCTGCTCACGGGGGAGGGCTGGGGCTGATGAGGGCTGCCCACCGTGGGTGCGGAACGTGGGACCGGAGGTGAATTCCACATCGGTGCTCTCTGACCTGGTGCGACATGCTCACTGAGCCCGTGAAATGCTCAAGTCACACCTCCACTTGGTAGAAGAACCAGGTCTCCTGAGCCCACATCTGACAACCGCACTCCCAACAATTACAATGACATCTACAACTTTCTGTGTCAGAGACAAGCAGACACTAAAAATCAGCTGATGGCTTGCACAGGCAGAAACTGGTTTCATCCACCTAGAAATGTTTTGCTAACCTAGATCAACAAGCAATAGCCATATACCTACCAAAATATTAAGCATGCGTCCTAGGAACATCTAGCCTAGTTGTGAGAGACAATGTAGGCAGGACGGAGGTGGAGAGATAAAAATATGCCCGCAGCATTATGATTCCACTGAGGAGAGACTCAGCCCCGCCTGGAAGAGAGCATCATGGAAGACTTCTTGGAGGAGGTGACCCCTGTCAGTGTCTAAAGGATGAACAGGAGTTATCCAGAGGCAAAGAAAGATAAGGCCGAAACTATCAGCATGAGCAAAAGCCTCTACCACTTCTTAAACTGTAGCTGAGGTGGTTGTACATGTTGTAAATTATGTGGTTTTATATCCCTTGGAGAAAGAGCCCCACAATGTAGTCTATTTAGGAACTGGCATTAGAGAATTACGACTCTCTCCTAAATCGGCTTTTTACCAGAGAAGCAGAATTATGTAACCAGCTACGTTTCCAGTTTTGCCTTGGCTGTCTGGGCACTCGATCACAGCAAACCCATCAGCTAAATAATTTGGAATATTTGCTTTCCCCCTCTCTCTATAGGGTTTGCCTATTTTCAATTTTTACTTTAACAGCCTTATTGTAACAGGTCATATATATTACAGTAATTTTTATTAAAAGGTAGTGGGGTACAAATTATAAACATGCTGATAAGGAATATATGCCATTTGTCGACATGTGGTATTGGAAGTTTACAAGCTATAACGCCAACACCCTGAACCTAAGTTAAATGTCACATGGCTCATCTTTTTTTTCTTCAGAAGCACAAACCCATCAACTTCTGAGAGGAAAGGGGTTAATTAATTATTAGCAAAGCCATCTGGGTCCTGAGGAGTGAAGTAAATTTCTCTCTGAATAACAAAGGCTGAGGCAAAAAAAAAAAAAAAATAGGTTAATGTACTCTCCGATCTCTTAAATTTAGTTTATACGAGAGAAGGAAAGCAAGCGAAGGAGGAAGAAAACAAGAACTACTTATATCACCGACACGTAGAGAAGCTTCCAGAAGGACCATTCTCACAAAGACTCAGTTTTATTCACTGAGAGAATAAAAGAATGAAAAGATGTGCAAAGGTTTACTATCCGACCATTGGGTTAATGTACTCTCTGATCTCTTAAATTTAGTTTATACGAGAGAAGGAAAGCAAGCGAAGGAGGAAGAAAACAAGAACTACTTATATCACCGACACGTAGAGAAGCTTCCAGAAGGACCATTCTCACAAAGACTCAGTTTTATTCACTGAGAGAATAAAAGAATGAAAAGATGTGCAAAGGTTTACTATCCGACCATTCTAAAGACCTGATACTTCCGTGCCTCAGCTCACAGTTCACGGGTAGGCTCTACACCTCAGCACTCAAAAGCAACCCCCACACCCACCCCCAAAGGCAAACTACTCAGGGGACGCCCCCTGGGGAACCGGGGTGCGTGGAGACATTCACTCTCTTTGATCGGGAGATCTATTTGGGAAAAATTAGCCAACCAAAAATGATTTTTAATTGCTGCCTGTGCGCGTAGCACTTGCTAAGTACCACTGCAGAGAAAATATGAGACATCACCCCAGATATAGAATTTATATGCTCCAGAATCTGGAGTCAAAGACATGGCCTCTCATCGGAGTCATCGTGAAGGGTCACAGAGGCACACCCTACACAATCCTAGGAGGCCACAATGTGAAGCTGCGGTTCTAATCCTGGCACTGCTAGGCCACAGGAACCTCAGCAAGCTGCTCGACCAGTCTCCGAAGGTGGTTATGAGAACTGAGAGATTAGACATGTAAGGTTAAATGAGAAAGCGCCTGACACGTAATAAGTGCTCAATTAAAATCAGCTCAACAAATTGTTATCTAATTAGAATGAAAGCCAACTGTGCGAGTCAGTTCAGGCTGCCTTTGCAAAACGCACAGACTGGGTGGCTTACACAACAGAAATGGATTTCTCGTGGTTCTGGACGCTACAAGTCCAGGATCAAAATGCTGCCTGGTGAGGCCTTTCTCGCTGGTTTGTACATGACCGCCTTCTCGCTGTGAGTGTGAAGGGAGAGATCCCTCTCTCTTCCTCTTATAAAGCCACCAATCCTACCAGATCAGGACCACGCCCTTATGACCTCATTTAACCTCAATTACCTCCTAAAAGCTGTCTCCAAATATAGTCACAGTGGGGTTACAACTTCAACATACGAATTTTAGGGGGACATTATCCAGACGGCAGCACCAACACAGGGAAAATGACCATCAGTATAATATTTACTGAGCATCTACTATATCCTAGAAGTTGTACCATCATTATCATTTCATCTTTGACCCATTTCCCATTTAGGAAAAAAAAAAAGTGCAGCTCGCTGCCAGTGAGCGCTATTTAAAGTTTACATAAACACACTCTCTGAGGCTGAAGCAAATCTGACTGGTTTCCAAAATGAAAATAAAATATAAAAACTGTTCTTGGAGTTATTTCTAAACAGAATTTGCCTCTAATCCTAATGTAACAGAAATGTGTACATAAACCGGATTCATCAAATGAATCTTCAGCTAACAACTGTTCGAGAACCATGTTCACATCACACGTAGGAATGCTATGTTTTCTAGGATTTGACATTTTCAACGATCAAGAATTACTATATTCTGTAAATGGAAATACCACTGCTAAAAACAGAACGCTATAAAAAGAACGATGTCATTTGTTTCCAAAGACAATGGATCTACTAGAGCGATACGAAAATAATAATAAAAGCGAGACAAACTTTGGGGTTGAGGTTAGGACTGTGATCCACGAGTTATCTCGGGGTAAATGCTGCAGCAGCACATGCGGCCAGCAAGTATTCTTGGGACAGATGAGAAATGGGTTAAACCACCATGTGACAGAGGCATTATTATTCTAGTACCACAGATGAGGACTTGAAGCTCATTACCAGTAATTAACTTGCTGAAGGACACACAGCCAGCAAATGGTGAAACAAAGACCTGTACCTAGGTCTCTCTGATTCCAATCTCCATGGCACCACTCCTTACTTCATTGAGATGGCAGACTTTTTCATAAAGTTCATTATAAACTCCACAGACAGATCATAAATGCCAAGGGCCAGAGAGAGACGGTGGTAAGATCAGGGGTAGATTCCATTAAGGAGACGGGCTTTAAACTGAGCCCTTAGGATAGGTGGGTTGGGGCAGACAGGAGAGAGAAAGAACAGGGGTCCTGCTGACCACAGCACGAGCAGAGGACCCTGCCCGGTGGGTTTTGCAGAGTAGGCAGGGGGCACGTGTGGAGAAATAACATGAAATAAAGACGAGTTAAATGCGTGAACTTGCTGAAGGGTCTGGAAACTGAGGGAGAAGATGGGTACTTCCATGGGTGGCAGCAACCAATGAGGACACATGAGCAGAGGATACAGTAGTGACAGTACTTGGGCTACAGGGGACAGAGCCTGGAGACTGGACAAGCTGCACTGGAACTCAGGGATGGAGGGGGTGGGGCCACAGGCAAGGTGTGGGACCTGCCAGGTGAGGTCCAGAGGGCCAGGTGCTGGGCTCTGCTCTTTCTCGGTTCCCAGCAGACTGATGACCAAGGACAGGAGGAATCAAAGACAGCTGCCAGGTTCAGCACCAAGGGGACCAGGAGAATGGGGATGCCATTCACTCCTTAGGAACTTCCGGAGCTTCCTGTGCAAAGTGCTGTCCTCCATTTGAAAACGTAGACAGACAGTAAAACATAACATAAAAATGTACAAATACACCTGGGGCTAAGTGGCCCTGGAGGAAAAGTCCTGATGGAACCAGCAGGAGGGCTAAAGGAAGGCCTCTGGGAAGGTGTCGTTAAAGCTTGAAGTTGACAGACCAGAAGGTGCCAAGTTAGGTGAGAGGCAGGAAAATCAAAACTGAGATGCCTCAGAGACTGACAGCAAAGCCTCTGAGGGGGAATAGTGATGAAACTGGATGGATTCCAGGCATCAGGGCATGAAGTTCTAAGGGCGGTTCACCAGGGCCGGCTGCACGCTAGCCCCAAATTGCTGTGACACCTGGTGTCATCCACAAAAAAAAAGGTGGGGGGGGGGGGGCGGAGAAATGGGAGAGTCCAAAGTCAGGTGACCCAGAAAGAGAAAATCCTGGGGAACTGAACATCTGAGGCACTGAGGAGGAGAATTAGGGTGATGGGGATGACCTCTAGGCGTCTTGCTATCTGAACGGGAAATATTTGGCGGGGCGGTGGGGGCGGGGGAGGAGGTAGATGGGATGAAAGGGGTCAAATATGTGGTGAAAGAAAGAAATCTAACTATGGGAAGTAAACACACAATGTAAATATATATATGCGCCTTACTCTCAAAATGTACAGCTGAAACTTACCGGATTTCGTTAACCAATGTCACCATAAATAAATTAAAAAAAAAA
>NW_006494609.1:13675387-13698412 GCF_000325575.1 Pteropus alecto
AAAATAAGGTTCTTTCCAACTAAGTAATTTTATGAAAGAAAGACTTTTTTCAGTTTTGTAAACCATAAAAATTGAGCACTGGGAATGTTTTCCGCCATATGTTCCAATAGCAAAATATATATATATATATATCTTAATACATATAATGTTTAAAAAAAAACTTACTTTAAGAAAAATGATAAAGCCGTGAAATCCACTAATATATTTTTCAATCAGAAGACTATGTTCAGGGATTTTCTCTAAGCTTCTTTTTTTAAAAAAGAGGAAATCCCAACCCACAGAGCAGACAATTTGCTTTTTCTTCAAACCGACAAGTAGTATCATTTTATATTGGATACTAGAGAATTCTTATTATTGAATGTGCCTTTATTCTAGGAGGGAAAAGCCTAGCAAAATAACATACAAGGTATTAAAGAAAATAAAAATGGCGTGAGGAAGTCGAAAGTAATTGAATCCACACGTATGACCCAAATCTCCAGAAACGCTTCCAAAGTCCTTGCCATTCCCTCACAACGCTGTGAGAGGCACCGCCACCAAAGTCCCGATACGGGGGTGGGGGTGGGGGGTGACCCTCTTGAAGGCAGAGTCCAGACTTACATTCAGTCCAGTTCCTCTCAAGAGTCCCTGCCCTTATCACTCAGGAAAGGAGGTCCCTGAGAAAGGAAGCTCAAAGCCTCAGAACAGAGGAGCTGAAGGCAGTGTTGGTAGGCAGGCTCTCCAGAAAGTTCTCTTTCCAGCTCAGCTGCTAAGCTGAACAGTGGATCCAGCCAACCGCCATTCAGAGGTGAAGGGGACTGATGTCCAGGGAACTGCATTTACTTGTTTATGTCTGGTCTCCTGGGGCCAATTAATGAGGGTGAGAACTTTGGGGAAGAGAATCACCTTGAACCCGGGAGCAGCCGGACCGCCCGTCGCCAGCCCGCACTGACCTCAGCTCTCAAGGGCGGCCAGGGAGTTGTCCTCCCCGAGAAGCAGCCCAGTCAAAGGGCGCGACTGCTGCTCAGCAATAAATTGTTACACTGGGCAAACTGAAGACACTTGACAAAAGTGCCTTCAGATGCTTAGTAAAACTGAGGTCATACAAACACTGAGTCACTGGGGACAAATAGCAAATACATTAATAATTTTACAGGGACCCAGCCAGTCCCTCCACTTCTGTACCAAGAACTCATATGACGTGAGCATTTGCAGTTGTACAAACTGAGTCTCCGATTTCATGGATTTTCTGCTTAAGAACATGTTACTTCCAACAGGAGTCACTCCAAGTTCAAGGTGCAGATCGGCTCTCAGTAAGAAATGCTGGGCAAGTATGGCACCTCGTTATACCAATTCCAATTCGAGCCGAGCTCCAGGCAGCAAGAACCGCCTATAGGTTCAACACGGCTAAGACCCTGCTGCAGGTACAGGCGACAAGTGAGTAGGCACATGAGGCAGATGCCTCGGTGCTGGTCACAGCCCAGGACGGTGGGTACTTAGTGCTGGCGGACCAGGGATAAGACTGAGCAAGGCCCGTAAACACCTCAAACTCTAAGTAGGGAAGCATGAGCCAAGAAAGCCAACGCTCTAAGGAAAGGCATCTTCTAAAGAGTTAAGTCGGATTTTGAGAGGGCGAAATGAGTGTCGTGCGTTTCAAGTAGAATGCCACCTTTTAGGATTTTCAAATAAACCTAAAACACTAAGCCTTCCTACACCTGCGCCATCACCCATTCCACCTGACCCAAGAGAAACAATGAGGAGAGCCTTTTATAAAATGCTTTCATTTCGAGAAGAGGGGAGATGAGAGGAAGAAAGAAAAGCACACAGTGGGACTTATTACGCACCATTTCCGGTAAAGAAAAGAAAGTTCAAGTGCATGACAAATGAGCTACAGTCCAGCATAACGAGCCCCATAGGTTTGTGCCACCAGTGTGCTTTCCACTTGGGTAGCAAATACAACAGAACCCTACAAATTCTCCTCACTCTGTGTCTCACTCACCATCAAAATCTGAAGAAGAAAACAAGCCATTTGCCCCCTCACGTGGCTTTTCTTGAATGTGAACGAGGGCAGGCTTCGAAAGGGCTGGAACATGCAGCGAGGAGGAAGTCCTAACCTGGGGAGACCCGGGTACTGGACGCAAGCCCATCACTTGCCCAGGCCTCAGTTCCCCGCTGGGTCCCAGGACACAGTCCCCCCACATGATTCCTAAGTGCTTTTGTCTGGGTTTTACTCTAACATCTTTAGCGTAGGCAGAAACTCACTGCTAATTCTTTTTGTTGTTGAATTAGTGTCCTACGGCTGCTGTAAAAAAAGAAAAAGTGCCACCAACTGGGTGGCTTAAAACAACAGAAATTTACTCTCTCACATTTCTGGCTTGAAGTCCAAAACCCAGGCGTCAGCAGAGCTGGTTTGTCCCGGAAGTTCAGAAGGAGGATGTGCTCCATTCCTCCCTCCCAGATTCCGGTGGCTGCCAGCGGTCCCTGAGCGTCTTGGCTTGTCGATGCATCGCTCCAACCGCTGCCTCCACCTTCATGCATGGTTCTTCCCGCTAAGTGTTTGTGTCTCTTCACCTCCTCTTGTGAGGACACCACTTACACTGGATTAAAACGCACCCGGATCCAACATACCCTCATCTTAACTTGCTTATATCTGCAAAGACCCTAGATCCTAATAAGGTCACATTCACAGGTACTGAGGGTTGGGACTTCCACATATGTTTTTGAGGGACAGGATTCACACCACAAGGACTGCTTATACTGGCAACACAGGGCACCGTGAGAAATCCAACAATGACACTGTGAAGAAACTACCACTTCTGAACAGATTATCTGAAAACCTTCACTGTTGTCTCTGAATTGCTGAGGGTAAGCGATACATCAATCAGCCACGGACAGGTGACAGCCACAAAACCTGCGCACCTAAGCACAGAGGTGAACAAATGGTACAAAGTGTGTAAACCAAATATTTACACAGAGAAATAAAAGACCAACTGGGATTACATTTCATAAAACTCAACCACTGCTAATAAAATAACCATCTGGCAATAAATCACGCCTGCACAGAAGGCAGGCTTGTCTGAAGTGATGGTGACAGAGGGACAAAAAGTAAAGAGAGGGCCCAGAGGTGTGACTTGTCTAGTGCAGAAACTTGGGGAGGAAAGGTGAGGAAGATCTCAAGTGACCTTCGCAGCCTCTGGCTTCGTAGTCTACTAAATGCTTTTTGATAGACATCATCGAGAGAAATGTAGAGAGAGAAAATGTACAGTCTAGTGGGGACGTGCCTGGCCTAAGAGAGCTGGCAGGGTACACGTGTGTGCCAAGGGTGCCCGCCCTGCCACACACAAACCTAGAATCTCATTTCTGCAGGAACAGGATGCTGTTCTCTAATCCTGGGTCCCCGTGATTAGAACGCATTGGGGGAGCATTCGAAGAGCTGGGTCCCAACTGCTGACTGTAAGACACAGGCAAGAACGAGACCCAGTGGGCCCTGGGGAGACGCAAGATCCAACTCGGTCTCAGCCAGTGAGTCCCTCCCATGTGGCTGCATAGAGTTTTAATCATTGTACAGGAAAGGGCTTGCAGATCACACACAGTGGTTGTTCCTTAATGGAAGAGGTCTTCTGCGGAGTGAGCACTGTGAGGACTCCATTCCCACAGCTCCCCAAAGCCTTTCGGGGAGTTTTAATCATTATACAGGAAAGGGCTTGCAGATCACACACAGTGCAGTCTAGTTGTTCCCTAACGGAAGGGGTCTTCTGCGGAGTGAGCACTGTAAGGACTCCATTCCCACAGCTCCCCAAAGCCTTTCGGAAATCACACATTTATGCACAACGTTGCTGTGGAAGCTGCCACGTCCAGTTCTCGTCCTTTGCGCAGAAATGTTCTCAGCACACTGTGCTGGCACTGGTTATCTGATGCTGAGCAGAACCTGTGCCTGATGGTCATCCTATGTGTCTGACAAAAGCATGGAGTGAAGACGATAACAAGAGTTCTCTGTAGCCAGTAGTTTGAGAAGCATGAATCTAGGCTAACTCAGCTCACAGATGAACTACTGAATGAATAGTGAACAAACACAGTGGGCCCACAAGAGAAGGCTCCCTCGACTGGATAAGAAATCTAATAAGGTTCAGAGAGATGCAGGGGCTTGCCCAAGGCTCGGAGCCTATTAGCTCTAGAACCCAGATCCCCTAACATCACCTTTGGTGCTCTGTGCACCCCTCAAGCTTTCTCTTTATTAACCAACCCTTTCTCTGCAACATATCTTGTTCATCAACTCATACAAATACCAAGAGGCAGTCTCCCCTCCCCTCCCACAGCACCTTGTACAGATGCCATATGCCATGTTGTTTATGTGTTTCTTTATAAGCATCTCTATCCCACTAGACTGGAACCATCCTTGTTTTTCGGATGCCTAGCACGAAGCCTGTTTATAAGTATGAAATCAACATCTGTCGGATGAATGAATGAGTTATGAGAAAGTTTTAGGCACCACACAGGAGTGGTATCATCATCTTATTACTTAATAATTTTATTTCGGAGAAACAATCCCCCTCAATATAAACTGATCTCTGAGGATGGGGAGGAAACCTTTAAAATAAGTCAAAGAACCAGAGATAATGAATGTAGACTTAATCAAGGCAGCTACTTAAGTAAAAAGTCTTACAACAGTCCTCCAATTACACCTGTCACCACTTCTGGGCAATCTGCATTCTCTACACATAATATCCATATCAACAAACAGAATCGGGTTCTTTGCTCATCAGGAAAAATCTGTGTAGATTTCATCAATGGTTATAATACTAATTAGTAGATGACTCAAAACAGTGTCCACAGACTCATTCAAAGACTAAAGCCCAAGAACATTCGGAGTAATCAATGAAACAAAATTTTGATAGGTCCGAGCATATTTTTCGAAGGTCACAAACAAGGAATAAATCGCTTATAAAAAATTTAGTATATTCAGTGACTCAAAATATGACACAAGTTCATGTCTGTTTCCAATTAACCAGAGTCCTTGAGGAATAAACGAAGCAGTGAGATGATGAAAAGAACATCTGACCCGAGGCAGCGGAGCCAGGCTTTGCCCAGATATACGGGTTCTCAGCGAGTCACCTGCACTGTTCGGACCTCGGATTCTTCATCTATAAACCCACATCGTCTTCTAGAATCCCAGTAACGATATTTCTATCAAAGATCTATAGGGGACACCATCAGTGAATAAACATCTGCTGTGCTCAAGTTCACTTTAACGAAGTGACAGACCATTGGGTGCTATCGACAATTAAGTAAATCCCATACGGTAGGGATCAACTCTCCCGTATCACTTGAACCACCTTTTTCCAGCAACTGTAAAACATTCTACACTCAGTGCTAAGAAGTTTCCTCTCTGTTTTGTTCATTCTTGACAAGAAGGTGGCAGGGATGGCAGAGACAGGGCTGCTGTTGGCCACTGAAGGAAGACAGAGGCAGGTATCGAATGAGCCTCCAGTATTACAGCGGACTGGAGAAAATCAGGAAGCAGTGTTCATCCTAATTAGAGAAAGCTCCTCATACAGGATACACAAAGAGTAGATATACTCAACTGTCGTCCAAAAGCTGACCTTAAGTTTAGTATAAAATACCTGAATTGGTGGCTTATGGCTTGTTCATTCTCTCATAAGGTGTTTTAACAGTATTTACGACATGCCAAGCAACAGGCGGATGCGAAAATCAAAACGAAGTGCTCCCTGCCCTCCATCTTGGGGTGCGGAGAGGCGGGAAGGGAGGACAATAGCAGAGACAGATACTAAGGAGACAATGACACAACAAAAAAAGTGTCACTAAACAAAAGCAAAAACGGGAAGGTTTTGCAGGGGTGGAGATCAGCTGGGTCTTCCAAGTTGAGAATGCGGGTCCAGAGGACAGAAGGGGAGGAAAAGCATTCTAGAGAGAGGAACGGCATCTGCAAGTGAAAGCCAGCACCAGAGCACACGGCCTTCTGCAGAAACGGGGGGCCCTAGCGCAAGGCAGGACGGGAACATAGGAACAATGATGGGAGGAGAGGATGAAAAGGGCAGGGGGCGGGAGGAAGGGGAAGGAGCATAGATCGAAAAGAGATTTAAGAAATTCAGCAATCGAATGTCACATCTGGACCTTTTTTGGATTCCAATTTGAACAAACTACTGCTAGATGTCTTCCTAGCAGACAGATAAATTCTAAAACAGACTGGATTCTGGATGACAGTAAAGAATCGTGGTTCATTTGTTTTTAGGGGTGATAATGGTTTTGTGGTTGTGTGTGTCGTCTGTGTAGTGTATGTTCTTATGTATTAGAAACACATTCCAAAATACTGGCAAATATACAATGATATAATTCCTGGGATTCGCTTTAAAATAATCCAGCAAGGGAGGTGAGAAGGGTCAGGGGAAGACAGGATGATACAAGATGGGTCCCATGTTGAAGACACACATGATTTGTGGACTCCCTCGATGGTGACATTATCCATGTCATGCCACGGAACTGGAATCTTCCATAATAAACACTGTAAGAATGGCTGGCCTTACACGCCCCTGCTGAGGGGTTTGGACTTGATCCTTCCAAGCCTTGCTTCTCAAATTTCAGTGTAAAGAAGAATCATTTGGGAAGTGTGCTTCAATGCAGATTGCCAGGCAGTGCCACCAGTCGGCGAGTCTTGGCTAAAGCCTAGAAATCTTCATTTCTCACAAAATACTCTAGATTACTCTAAAGCTGGTGGTCAGAGCCACACCTTGAGACAAACCACTCCAGGTGATAGGAGACACAAAGGGCTGTGACAAAACAGGTCTGTGTATTAACTCAATGCCACCAGAGATTCTCGGTCGGCGAGTCTTGGCTAAAGCCTAGAAATCTCCATTTCTCACAAACACTCTAGATTGCTCTAAAGCTGGTGGTCAGAGACACACTTTGAGACAAACCACTCCAGGTGATAGGAGACGCTGAAGGGCTGTGACAAAACAGGTCTGTGTATTAACTCAGCCCTCGGGGGGCACGGCAGTGCTGAGCTGGATGGACGTGAGGGGGACAGTGAAGGAGGAGGAGGAAAGGGGCGAGGAGGCCCCTGCACCATCCAGCTAACAATGAAGACCCGCGGCAGGGTTAGGGAAAAAGGGACAGCCGAGAGACATTTAGGAGGCAGTATCGAGGGACCTGTGCTACAGAGTTGGAGTACCTGGGACGACTCTCAAAGTGTCCCCCAAGGGCCCGGTCCTACACGTCTGCGTGCCCCCACGGCACCCAGTGCAACCACCTCCACATTCCGAGAACTCAGTGTGGCTGAATGAACAAAGGAATGAATGAAATCACCTACCTGACCCTGTTTTCCACAGAACTAAAGGGTCAATGTTACTGAGTTTGCCTACAACGCCAAAGGTAAAAAGATGTCGCCATCTGAAACAGGAAGAGTGGAAATCCATCCCAACGCCCCCAAATGACCAAATCCACAGGCTAGAATTCTAGAATGGCCAAGACGTTAATAGTAAGAGGTGACACCAACAAATAAAAGCAATGGTTAATGAAAACAGGATCCGTTAAATAAAGATAACTACCTTCCCAAATCTATTTCCTTCTCTTTCCCAAAGGAACCCTCTGCTTCAGCCAACTGGGATAAAAGAAAAACAAAGAAGTCTCAGATCTTGATTCGACATCTGTCTGTGCCACCTTAGCAAGCCATTGAATTTCTCTGAGCCTCAGTTTCCCCACCTGTAAGAAGAACATGATATCTACTTTACAGTTGTTGGAATGCTGGAAGAGCATGGATGCAAATGCCCCACACGATTCCAAACAGCTCCCAACAAGCCCTGAGAAACATCGGTTCCCATTTTCACATCCGGTCTTCCCCCACATGCATCCCCACTCCGTGTCCAAGCTAACCCTGACGACTTAGGTGACCTCCTCTCTCCTGTCACCAGCCCCCAGCCTGGCCATCCCGAAAGGTCCAGCTGATGAAATTCTGTCTTCTCTCCAGGGTTCCCAACTGGGTCATATTTATCCTTTGGAGTCCCAAATCATATAATTCTGGCCATGCATGGGCCAGTCCTCAGACATTTGGCAAATGCCACTTTTAACCTCCCTGGTCTCTTTTTTATCTTTGCCCAGAGTTTTGTAATCTCTGGGTATCTCCAGTTCCTGGCATACAGTAATTACATTTCCCCTCATGTTGAAAATCTCGATGCGATGACTTGGGCTGGTGGTACACAGTGGTTAACAAGAATCATCACCCAATCTCTTGATCTTGAAAACCAGGACAACTTGTGTTGGATAGCTGACATTTATTCCTGTTAGAACAGGGGGCCAAAGTTCATGATTTTTGGTAATCACTCAACCCTGTGATTACAGGCAATTTGAGGGCAGCTGGCAGGAAAAAGTAGCCACCAAAGAAAAACTTTGCGAGTCTGGGAGCCACCAGCCCCAAATCTATGGAAACGAAATGCAAGAAAGATGAAGTCATCACAGAGACCATTGAAAAGCAGGAGGGAGGCTCAGGACAGTCCCAGAGTTCTCTGGTGTACTCACATGTCACCTGTGAGATGCCTGAGGCGACGCAAAGGGAAGCAGAGAGTATAAAATACTCATAAACTCCTTATTTTTTTTAAATTTTCATATGCAAATGTTTTCAAAAGACCAAAGGCTTTCCAGGAAACATTTTGTTGAAGGCATGTTTCAAGTCCCAGCCCAAGCCCCAGCCCGAGCCCCAGCCCGAGCCCCTCCCCAGATGAAGGGACAATCCTAGCAGCTGTCCTGATCCTGGGGACCTTGCCCCTGTTTTGACCAGGGCTGAACGTCTAACTCGGGAAGAACAAGTCTGTGTGTTTGGAATGGCAGGTGACGAGGTCGGCATCACCGGGCACTGGGGCCCTCACATCGCGGGGGTTGGCGCCTGTACCTCACCACAGCACGCCACGGGTGGGAGGAAGCAGAAATCAAGAGCCGCACGGAGGCAGCCAGGCTGCAAAGAGGAGACTGGAGCAGACCCCAGAGAAAGGCAGGGATGAGCATCCGTGTGGCCACAGAGGGGGCATTTCCAGTCACCATGGCCCTGAGATGTGCTTCATTGCTCTTCGCCACTGGTCCGTGGGACTGATTATTATGTCCTTGGGACAAATATTCTTTTACTTAAGCCCACTAGGGTGGGTGGCTTTCTTTTCTTTGCAACCAAATACGTCCAGAGTATGACACTCTCCTTTAAACGAAACTAAATAAATTCCACCAGAGATCCCTCTTCTAATCTATTTCAACTGACAGCAGCTACTTTTGTCTGATTTATTACCTCTGCAAGCCCTTCCCCCTGAGAAAGGGAGGGGCTGCGAGCTCTTTTAAAGCTGGACTGATTTTACACGGCAGGGCCAGCATGTGCAGCCCTCTATTACAGTGCCTACAGGATGCATCTAAACTCGTTTGGTCAGCTTGTCCATTCCCTGAAAGCAGGGTAGCCACCACATCAGCAACTCCGTTGCTAAGGCAACTGCTTACTTTCCATATCAACTGCAAACTCGTTGCTATGGAAACGCATATACAAGAAAAATTCCTCTCTCCAGCCAGGGACCAGATGGCAGGGAACTCACAGAAGTCATGGGTTAGGGGACTTTGCTAAATGGGATGTTTACTGGAGTACATTTCTCTCATCATATCAGAGATGCCATGGCCCTGAGCACATGTAGAAGTCGCATCCTCATTATAAAAAGCAAGAGTTTGTTCTCGTCTGCCTGCAAAACTACAGACCGTAACTGCAATAACTACAGGTAAGTTATTTTTGAAATAATTTTGAATTTCTCCCTCTAAATATAAACCTTTTGTTTTTACCTGCCACAATGAACATACCCCAAAATAAATGCTTTAGTCAAACACTAATGGAAATATAATTTCCTATAAGAACTGAAATAGAGGTTCGATTTCACCTTTCTGATGGAGAGGTAATCCAGAAATCCTCTTTAGTTTCCACCAACGAAGCGCTAATGCATCCCCGATTTGTACCTCTACTCCGACTTCTCTATTGAGCTTGAAAGTCATTTACCAAACTTCCAACTTGACAGCTCTACTTAAATGATCAAGGGCCATCTCAAATTTAACATGGTCAAAATAGAATTTTTGGCTCTAACCTCCATCCCACTCCCCAAATGCCTTCATCTGCGAACCCCAAGCCCGGTGTAAGCCAGTGTCATTTCCATCATCATTTCCAACCCACACCACTGGAACAAGCCCTGGATAGATGTTTCCCCCTGATGTCCCTTTAAACATCTCATTCTCCTGTCTTTAATACACTTCCTAGAGGCCTCCCTTCTGGTCTTAGGACATTTCAAGCTGCTGCCATCTCAGAGCTTTTGCTCTTGCTGTTCTCTCTGCCTCAGGTCGTTGGTGGCTGTGTCCCTCCTGCCATTCAAGGCGTGGCCAATCAGCTCCTCCAGTACATTACCCTGTTCTATTTTCTTCATTGCATGTATCACTATCTGATACATTACTTACAGGTCCATGTACGGATCTACTGTCCCACACGTGCCTCCCCCTCGCTTAGTCCCTGCCCCACGGATAATATGGAAGAACAGCCAAGGAACTGTCACAGGTCACCAGCTGTATCCCCAGCACCCAGAACAGTGCCTGGCAGTCCACAAAGATATGGGGCATAAATGAACCACTGCTGAAAATGCTTCTAAAATGACTGAAGCTACTTCTTTTTTAAGTGCAATGTCTAATTTTTACCTTGCAAACTGAGGCTTCTGCAGGGTCTCAGAATCATGGCTGTGAACACAGGTTCTCACTTTACATGACTGCATCTATGGAAGATTCTGGAAGGAACTGGGCATTCCGTAAGTATTCTGGGAGTACTTAGTGTGACTCTGCACCCTGGCTCTGTGCCACACTGCCCGTGTCTGATTCCAGCAAGCTCTGGACTTTTCTCCCCTCCACTACAGCCGTGACTGGAGTCAGCATTCACATGACTTGGCCTATCCTTCTGAAAACAAAGTATATACAAATGTTCTGCTATCTGTTCTCCGTCTAATGACTTTAATTAAATCACTCATTGGTCCTGTCCCTAGAGAACAGTCAGAGTCTTCTGTGAGGCACTTCACAGAGCTCTAACAAATGGAAGGCGACACTGAACTTGACCTCACCTGGCCCAGAGAGGAACCCTACACACCCAGAGGGGAGAACGGAGAAAGAGGGGTACTTGGAGAGCCTCTCCCCCCACCCCCAGAAGCAGCAGAGTCACTCTGCCTGTATTTACTGGTCTCCTGCTGAGTTCACAGCAAAAGTACTCCAAGAAGCATGCATGCGTGCATGTGCGTGCACACGCGCACACGCACATGCACACACACACACACACGTCAAAGAATTCATTCTGTCCTCGGAACTGGAAAACCTCATACAGCACACCATCAAGTTATTATTAAAAGAACAACTTTACTCTACCTTCAACCATATATTTCCTTGCTTTTCTTCTTATCATACTTGGCAGACTACATCATCGCCCCTATCAAGCTATTGCTTTTGAAGATATTAAATGCAATTTAACCAGAATACCTTGAAGCAAAACCTTAGTTAACTGGAATGTTTTTTAAAAAATGGATCAGCATCTCTGCTTTAGTTAAGTTACTAGAGCAATTTAAAGTTTTCCTCTTATCATCTTAGCTCCCCCACCAGAACTCCTCATACTTATTTACGTCGTCACCTCGACCACCCACCTCTCTCCTTTTTCTCTGATACTGTTCCAACACATCCATTGGGTCTAGCAACATTCATTTCCTAAGCATCTAGGCCTCTGTGGCCAAAAATCCAAAAATCCCATGCTTGCTTAGTAACAGAACCAGTATTTTACTTGGGACTGCAATGGGCCTAGTTAAGACTACATTTCCCAGACTTCCTTGCAGCTACGGAGTCATGTGACCAGGTCATAGCTCATGAGACAAAAGCAGAGTCCGGGGTTTCTGGAAAAGCCCTTTAAAATTGCTAACTCAGTAGAACCCCCTTTAGTCTCCGTGCATACCCCTTCCTGTTTCCTGAAATGAGAACAAGCGAGCTGATGCCATCTTGAACCATGAGAAAACTGAGAATGGAAACCAGCAACATACTAAGAACGGCTGAACAGAAGGACAGATGAAACACGGTGGGTCTCTGTCCAATTCTTCAAGACTTACTTTATGTGACAGCAATACGCTTCTGTTTAATTCACTGTTATCTGGATTTTCTACAATGAACAGTCAAACCTCATCCTAACTAGTCCATTCTTGGTGGTCTCATGCTCATTCCCACAGCAGAAGAATGCTTTGATAACAATTTATTCAAGGGCTCCCCCAGAAGGAATATTCAAAACCTGCCCGTTGCTACCTTTTATCTCAGTTCCAAATGCTCCTCTCTCTTTGGAGAAAGGAAGCTTCTCTGATTAACCTCGAATGACACTGATCACTTATTGACCTGGCATGCTTTCCATACTGGTGGTGGTTTGTTCTTCTTTATTTTGTATTATGTCTCCTGTTTTCCTGGAATGTAAGCTCCTAAAAGGCAAGAACCAAATCTCATTTTTTATTTAACTTTTGACGTCACCAAATAATTCTATCGAATAAACTAACTAATAAGCAAAGGTTGCTTGAAGTTCTCAGTATTATAGGTAATGGGATCCCATTTGCCTCCTAATATGGAGGCATCCACGGGAACAACTTGAGTAAATTCCTACAGCTGGAAAACTTCGAGTGGAAGCAAACATAGCCAAGGAATAAATTCTTACAGGGACAGTGAGATGTAGTCATTGAGAGAAGCAGCAAGTAAGTTAAAAATGACAAAGGTGGAAACAAAACTAAACCACTTTAAGGGGGCACGAAACCAAAATCTGTAAACAAAACAACTGCCTAATAAACACAGTATCGCCAAAACAAACATTATGTTAGCCTTTAAAAATATATATATTCGTCTTCTGCGTCAAGTACAGAACACGTCCATTTGGGAAGGTGGTAGAATTTTCTATAAAATCTAAAACCTGCCATCATCATGGCAAAGCTTAAGAACGTTAAGGTGGCCAAGGGCTCCGTGGAGAGTATGTAATAATCCAAATAACCCATCACTATTTGTGAAAGAAGCAAAACCCATGACTTTCAAATAGGAGGTCAATGTGCCAACTTCCTATGTTATTTACCACAGAGAATTATTCTGCAGCTAAAGTGATTTCAAAGGGAAATCCCAAAGACTTTTCAGCTCAACAGGGGAGATTCTGAGAACAATTTCTTTATGGTTGGATATGCAAGCAGTACATCAACGAAATCAACGAAGAAGCATCTCACAGACCTACCCAGGTACCGCAAAGCCCTACCAAAGAGAATGCAATGTTTTCTGAACAGTTAATGTGCAGAGACACTGGAGAGATGCGCCACCGGGGGCCTCGAGTCGAGAAGAACCAAGCTTTCCAGAAGACATGTAGAGATCCTCATCAAAGTCGACAGTAAGAGAATCACTGAGGGCGCTGGAAAAGCGGCATATCCTTGAAATGGAAGGGCTGGAAAAGCAATGACGTGAGAAACAGGAAACATAAATAAAAGGGAGAAAGAGAAGGGTAGGCTTCTGCGTGTACGTTCTCCTAGCTAGAAGGAGATTCTGTGGGGAGGGCTCGCTGGACCAGGAATGCTTTGCTTTCTAGGCTGTGTCCAAAAACATTCAATTTTTGTACCCTTTTCCAGTAGAGTAGGCACTGATGATAGCGGGTACTTTAAAGAGTTTATTGAAAGACCGAGCAGACAAACAATGAACGGCTGGCAAGACCAAGACAACAGAAATGGCCCCGCAGCCAGGGCATCTAATACCTGGAAGAAGCAGGAAGGAGCAAATGCATGAGTGGGGGAGAGTGGCCAAGTGCAGAATGCAGCTTTCTTGGAATGGCAGAGGATGGTGGTATGACGTGTGTCCTATTCCAGGGCCTGTGACATGGGGGTATGTTTATATCAGGCCCCTCAGAGACTCTGCTGGTCTCAGCCTTCCGAGGTGTCTGAGACAACAGTCTACAACATAGACAATAGAGGACAGTGGGCACCATGAGGAAGAGGTAGTGTTCCCGCTGCTGGGAGGGGCAGCCCCAGCCCAGGGCAGAACAGGATTGTCACGTGCCCCAGAGACCACAGAAGACACATACACCTCATCACATTTTTGCATGTCCCATCACCAACCATTAGGAATTTACCCATCGGGATCAGGCTGCACCGTTTTTTCAAAGAGCATTATTTATCCAAACACAAAAGAAAACAAAATGTCTTATCTTCTTACTAAAATGACCACTGATTAAACGAATATGTTGACTAGCGTCAGGGGAAAGGGAAGTGCTCTTGATCCTGTGCTTATATCACTCAAGGAGAGGAAATCGGAGGCCACGGTGCATTCGGAGTGCTGCCACATCAGAAGGGCTACCTCATTTTCCAAACTGCCTTTGAAGAAGAACCTCATCCAACAGGACAAAAAAAGTCAACTTCCAGGGGGCGGGGCTGGGCGGGGCACTGGAGAGAGAACTGCTATAAACAGTGCCTGTGCAGGGAGAAGGGGCTCTGCGCTTGGGCAGTAGAGGGGGCCTAGGTCAGAGCCTGGAAACAGGAAGCAGAGAGGACAGTGATGTGCTTCATGCAAATGTGACACCTTTCCATTTGCTGACGAAGACAGAATTCGGCCCTCTCTCAACGGCATGAAAACATACTCTGTATTTATTTACCTTTCTCTATCCTGCACCTCCACAGCGAATTCTGGGTTTATCTAAGTTATTCTGAATGGAATTCGGGTAAACTCCTGTTCTGCCACCTACTAGCTGTGTGATATCCAGCAAACTACTTAACAACTCTGAGCTTAACTTGTCATCTGTTTTAAGAAGGAAAACAGGACCTACCATATAAGGTTGAAGGGAGGAAGAAATAGGATACTGCATATAGAAAGAACAAAGAAGATGTTCCACATTAAGTCCAATATAGTTATTATAAAATTCCGGTGGTTCCTCACCTTTCCTGGGTCAGAGGTTTAATTAAGAACTTAAAAGCTTAAACGAACAAAAATTTGGAATCTTCTAGGAAAATGCAACATGCATAGTCACATGACATGTGGTTAATAATTTCAGGCTGTCCGCAGAACCTCTGACACCCAAAGACCCAAGTTAAGTAAGCCCCAAGCAACTACAAACTCCTGCTTCTGTATATGAGAAGACTGGGGGCCACCAGCATCAAAACTAGAACCAGGAATCCTAGCTTCTAACACAGTCCTTTTTCAACCAAGACAAGTTGCCTATATTTGTAAGCTAAAACTGTATTTAAAGCATTCGGCCCTGGACATAATAAAAATACTTTTGCACAGTGTTTCCTTTATAAACTCTCCTATGACAACAATGTTTTTTGTTCAAGTAGCAAGAAGGGAAGTTGGAAAAAAAGCACAGAAATAGAAATACACCTGAACCATTATCATCCAGTCGATTAAAAAATAAGAAGTACTTTACTTCTCATTTACAAGTACTCAGAGTTTAGTACTTGCTAATCGTGTAGTCTTAAGTAAGGTCTGTATTTAGGAGGTATAAAACATAATCCCTGACTTTGAAACTCTATCTTGATTGATTCGGGCAAAGGTCCTCAACAGATGAAACCATGAGGTGAAAAGCTGACGGGGAACTCTGTGGAGGAGGGAGCGGCCGACCCCATGTGAACCCACAGCTCAAGCTCAGCATCCTCAGGAGAGGGTCAACCAGGCTTCCCGATGTGAGAACACACGAGGCTTTTCCATATTCTGGGGGATAAAAAAGCCAGAATGTGATCTAGTCTTTAGAGCTGACTTCCATTTCATAGAAAATACAGGGGATAGAGGAACAAGCTAAATAAAACCTCGAGGAAACAGACAGGTAGCCCAGCTGATGGGTCTCTCTAACAAGGAAGGGGGAGTAGGGGGAGGAGTAGGGATGCTGTGGATAAAAACAGATAGAAGAAACCTAACAGCCAAAGGCAACGCATAAACCATGTCTGGGTCCTAATTCAAACATTTTGTCAACCATCAGGGAGATCTGAATGTGGACCTGGTATTAGGTCCACACCAAAGAACTGTTCGTTTTGTTAGGGGTGACGCTGGCCTTGTGGTCATGTAAGAAACTGTCGATTATTCTTACACACGCTGAAATATGTTGGGATAAAATGACACGAGGTCTAGGATTTGCTTCGAACTATTTAAGCAACAGCAAAACAAAACAGAATGAAGGGAGAGAAGCCCTTGTGAACTACGTCTTTTAAATTCCTATAAGAGATAAATCAAAAAATAGAGAGATGAAGCCGAAGCAAAATCATCTATTCTCTCAACTTACTCATTCATGAGAGTACGTTCTTGATGAAATCTGAGTACTGGAAAGAACCCAAAAGCATTTAGTTCACTGATTCTCAAATCTGGCTGCAAGTCAGAAACACCTATGAAGCTTATCAGGACACCAATTTTCCCCAACCCACCTCAAACTGACTGAATCAGAATCTTCAGGGAGGGGCCGAGAAACAGTCATTGTTTTTAAGTGCCTCAGATGATTCTGATGCAATCTAGTACATTCCTGAGGCGACATCCTAGCCAAGCGATCGTCCAGCAGGGTCTATGTTCCAAGCCCTCAGGGACAAGGATCATACAGAATTCTGTGTTCTCAGTTCTGTCAAGTTTAAAACTGTGTTTGACACTTTTAAAAGTTAAAAAAAAAAAAAAAGGGAAATGGCTAACTCTGTGAATACATCTTTCAAGGATCCACTGTCCCCTTCAACTAACATACTTCCCCCCCCAGCATTCGGGTTTACTTAGTCACTGTGTGACAGCCGAACCTCAGAGTGGAAGCTACTGCCAAGTAAAATCCTCTGGGAAAAAACACATGTACCTGGAGAGCCCACGGAAGTTTCGCTGGGCTCAGTGTCACGGGGGAATGCCTTCCCCGTTACTCAGCCAGCCAGGGTAGAAAACCCCGAGCGAACAGGCCAGGGCCAGTGTCCTGGAAGTCCCTGCCAGTCCCCAGGGCAGCCCAAGGGAAGGAGAAAATGGGAAAATTCACACTCCTCGCTTCGTTCTCACAGCATCGCAAACCCTGGGAACAAACTCTCAACCACAAAACTGACTGGCATTTGATCAGAAACGTGTCGACACAGATCAGCATGGCTAGGAAGCCAGAACTCAGCATTTCAGGAGATTCACAATCCTAAGTCCTTTACACCATTTCCTTTCAACAGGTGCTATCCACGTTTATTCAAAATGACAACTGTCACCCCTGGAAAATATGACTGGGGGAGCAGGGGGTGCACAGGAGAGAGACGGCTCTCCCAGACACACCAACGCCCACCTGCCACTCCCAGGCCGGTGAACAACCCTCCCACTTTGGAGTTGCTTGGTTCACACTGCAGAGTGTGCATTTGCTGACTTTGATGCACACCGGCATGATGGCAGATGCGGGCACGCAGTGACTTGCACAATCGTTTCTCACCAAACTAAAAGCCCTGTTTCTTGCTTTATCAGTGACGTGCAGCTTCGGGGGACCTGCGCGGCACCTTCTTCTCTACATTCTAACCCTGGAATTGTTGTCTAACACTTTCCCTTTAATGCCACGGGGCCCCCATCTGTACCTGAGCTTTTAATACCACAGACTGGCTTTCATGAGGGGAGGAGCCAATTCTCTAAATTCAAAGAATGATCTTGAAACACTCAACAGCGCCGAGTCTGGAGGTCGGTCTCCAAATGTCCATTCTGAGATGTGGAGGAGGAAGAGAAGTGGACACAAGGGACGACAGCAGTGCCTCACAACTGTGAGTTATGTGAAAATAAAAAGCTGGCAAAGGAAGGGCCCAGAACACGCGAATATTCACAACTGCCCACTGGACCCAGGTACCACCTACGGCAGCACTGCAAGGCAATGTCCTTAGTGTCCACACCCTCCCCTTCCCGGGCAACGTCCCCTCCTCAAGCCCAGCATGACGCCCACTCCCCATCTTGAACGTAAACTCTGGTCACAGCATTTGCAGACAAACATGTCCAGCTGCAGCAAAAGGAGAAAAACGACTTCGCCACGTTCTTATTTGTATTCTCCCACGCCCAAGACGAGGAGAACTTTCTCAGGCTCAAGAGTCTACTGGAAACAGAAATACGTTTCTGGAGAGAAAGAAATTAAAGACCTCAACCCTACAGAGCGGCTTACCCACCACAACAGCGGTCCAGAGCCCAAACGTGAACTTCGAAGAAGGTGAAAGCAGACTAGGAGCTGCACATTGCAGCACTATTCACACGGAAAAGTCACATGAAAACTTTGTGCAGAAAACGTTTCCGGCAATTTAACTGTGGTTACATTACCTTTCAGAACTCCAAGTTAGGTCACAATTTGGTTTTCCAGTTCAAACAGTTAACCCGATTTCTATTGTACCTATTATGTTCCTTATGAGAAAGGTAAAGCAAATTATTTAAAGTCTTTTAGTGGACCATGAAGCTTGAGCTAAGGCTTTCAAGTCAGAACTGAACACTTTTTAAGTCAGTCTCTAGTGGGAATTCTACCCTAAGCCAACTTTTCACACTTGGGGAGTTCCGAGGTTGCCAAACACTTGGGCAGACACCTGATCTCGAGAGTCACCTGAGCAATTCATGTCTGTCTTTGTTTAGTCCTGGAATATATATAAGTATGCTCAAGTCGCCTCCCACTGTGCATGACTGTCCATTTTTATTCCAGAATCCCAGAGATGCTGCCTTTCTCCAAGTTAATAGTCAGAGAGAAAATAAATGCCACTTATCTCTAGACCTTCATAGCAATTTTCCTCAAATATCTATCCATACGCCTCATGGTTAACTGGCTGCCCCTATGTGCTCCAAACCCAAACTTACCCATCCCCATCGAAGAACCGATCAAGTGTGTGAACCAGTTTTGTGATTCTGTTCAGATACCACAGAGGGAAACCCTCGACCCAACACCAATACCAAAGAGTATTTACTTAATATGCTTAAGGAAAAGGAATTTCTTTACAACTACCTAAATGAATGAAACCAAGTTAAAAGTATCTATTTATAACTCCTGCTTCAGTGTGGCGAATTCACATTCCTTAACCATTTTTTAACGGGGAAAAATTTTTAATTTTAAAAATGAACAACTTGAGTTCCAGACAGACGCTTACCTGACTCCTCTCTTTGTCCACTTTCTTAAAACACTTATTCAACGACAAATTATGTCTCACTGAGTTTTTCCACCCAGTAGGTGCATTTGCAAAATACGGAAAATGTTCCAAGATCCAGTTGTAGATATCCTTTACTGGCAGGCGCTTGGTTGGAGAGTCCTCGATGGCCATAAATATGAGGCAGCTAAAGGAGTAGGGGGGTTTGCAGTTGGGGTTCTGCCTGGCATCGTAGGGCATGTCAGAGTGGGCGGGGGACGGGGGCGTGTCATCGTCCAGATCCTGGACGGGGCTGACGCTCCTGAGGACCGACTCCCCGAAGCTCTTCAGCAAGTTCTTGCTCTCGTGCAGCCAGTTCAGGTTGGTCAGCTCTTCATCTTCCATGGCCCCCTCTTCTAATCTGATGTCAGGCAGAGAAAAGTCGAGGTCATCGTCTTCCTGAAGGGCCTTGGAGAAACCGCTGCCCCGGTAACACTGACTCAGCCCACTGGAGACACTAATTCCTGAGCTTTCTGGCTTCTTACTGGGAGGCATGACTGGACCCATTTACGTGAAGGCTCCTGGTAAACACATTACAGGGAAAAGATGAGTTAGTGAAACTCAAACCAGAAGGACGGCTGTGTCCTCCTAACTCTTTTGCCCCCCACCCCTGCCACCTCAACGGACCCCCTACCACATAGGAACACTTCATGGCTCCCACACTGGGTGACACAAATCCACGATTCCACCACAAAGAGATGCATGATAAGTAAAATTGGTCCATCATGCACGCATACAGCAGAGACGTGTCGCCCCCTCAATATAGTAAGACTAGGAATCTTTAGAGCACTTTTAATGTGCAAATGAATCCTAAAGAGAATGAGAAATTCCACGATGCTTTCTTCCTAGCTCTATGAAAATTCTCTGACCCTGGGAAAATCAGTTATTTCCTGCTGCCTCAGTTTATCTATAACACATGAATACGTACGTACACAGGTAAAACCCTTTCGAGCCTCATGATTAACACTACATAATAAGCTCAATGCACAACCCCTGTTACTTGGGGTAATAGGTCTCATTGTTTCTTCTCAAAAAAAGAAAATACTTGTAAGTTTAAAGCCAGTTGTTTCAGATTAAGTTCAGCTGTTTCAACATAAAGACCATCACAACTGCGTTGAAATGAAAACGGTGGCCACAGTGAGCATCAATTTGGTAGTATTTGATTTGATTTTTTTTTCCTCTTCAAGTCATGACCAAAAACTCTGCAACTTTAATTAGATTTGAATTCTCTGTATTCAAACTGGAGGAAGAAGTACATTTAATTTTATTGGACACTCTGACCAAAAAAGTAACTTCAGGCACAAGTGGGAATATGAAAGAAAAGCCATTAATCGAAATGAGAATTGCTGAAAGAATCAGGAGAGCGAGGGACAGCTTCAAGACAGGAAGGCAAATTCAACAACAATTGCTACAGAACTCTCTTCTGCCTCCACCCCGGCTGCCACCCCCATTTTTATCAATGACCTAGAACAGGGAGTAAAATACATGATGAGAAAAGAAAATGAGGAGGTGGCCAGAATGACCCCAGCAGATTCAAAGCTGTTCAGCCCCCTGGTACTTAATGTAAGATGGAAAGAACGGTGAAGATAATGAGAGGTCTCCCACTCTCCTTCTGTAGCGCTCCAACAATGCACTTGGTTTAAGAAGCATGTCTTTTATTATTTTTCCCCAAGTAAGACCAAGCAATCTATCTAGAAAAAAAAAAAAAAAAATGAACACAACAAAGCAAAGATATGCTCATTCTAGGGCTCTAAATGTCCATTGACACTAGGCTTAAAATAACTGCCACTTCAGCTGGGGAAGCTCTGGAATGGGATTCTAGAAAACATAATGTGGGTGCCCTCTACCCACAGCCAACAAAGGGTGCGGTGCCCCAGAACTGCAGCACCCTTCCTCCTCCAAAACTTAGACAAACAGAACCTGCTGACAGAAAGCCTGAAGGCAAGCTCTCTAGAGCTGCTGTGAAACACCCGATTCCAAGGAAAGAAAACTTCTCCAAGCATCAAAGTCCTATGGAGCAGGGCAGTTTTAACACCTCAAGTTCATCCAGTGGGAAATTTCTTTCTGTCATGTACTCACCCGAGTGGTGCATGGCACATTTTAAAGAATAAGCTAGTATCTTTAGGTTTGGGGACTTGACAGAGACCAGCCTGATATTGCTTTCACCTTCTTTATGAACAAAGCTAAGTCTGTCTCTTTCAAATTTTCCTCAGACCCCAATAAAAAAACAAATTTTATGATAACCAGGAATATCTACACAGTAGAGTACAAAAGAGAACTACTACCCAGCCATTGAAGTCAACTTTAGCTCCAGATGAAAGTTTTATGTCTCCTGAGCTTCCAAACAGGAAAATTATATCATGGCTGACAGTAAGTAATTTAATTGCCTTGTTGCTATGACAACAACATGCTGCTCTCTCTTTTTTTTAATCTGCTTATTTGTCAGTAGCTTCCCAAAGGAACTAACATGCTATTCTCCATGTTTTCTTTTGTTTTAAACAAACATTGCCAGCAATATGGTTTTATTAGAAAAATAGCACTGTCAAGAAAACAGGGTTATGGGGTTCAGTCCCTTCCGATCATTTATTTGCCTGCTTTGTGTCTCTGTCCCCCACCCATACCCTCCAACTGTCAACTGCATCCCTATAAATCCGCATTTTATAGCAACAGTATCAAGAGCTGCTGATCACTACATTTCCATTTTAAAAAACAGTTCCCAGAAACCATAGCTGAGGAGTTTTCCATTATTATATTCAAACTACGTAATTCGCCAAATCTTTTTTTCCTCCTCTTTTAGAGGGGAAAAAAAGGATCCGGATCATGTGAGTCTGCAGTTAAGCAAACATTTTTAATCTGCTGCCAAAAAGGTTGCTCCACCAGATACGCAAATAGTTATCCACTAGTGACCTCCTTGCAACTTTTCGGTGTGCTATTGGTTACGTCCTCCCCGCCAGTCCCCCCCACCCTGCACGCATAATCACACACACAAACACTTTTTTTTTTTATGACTTGCTGTGTTTTGTATCTGTTTTCCTTTTTAACAGAGAAAAGGCAGCAGAGAAGCTAGTTTCCTGCCGGGTCCCAGAATGTCTCCAAATAACAAAAAGACATTACGGGCCCAGCGCTGAACAGATGTTCGATGTGAACTTTAAAAAGTTGAGAAATTCTCCCCAAGCGAAGCAGAGCAGTCGCGAGTTTGGGGGGGAAGGGGGGCGGGGTAACACCCCCATCCGCGCGCGCGCGCGCACGCACGCGCTCCACTCCAGTCTACTGTACTTGTCAAAAACATTTCAAGGGGACCTGTGGGAGCAGCGATTGGCTGGCTCCAGCGTCAATCAGCGGCGTTGCCATGCAACCGGGAAACTGCTCTTCTGGTATACGGGACAATTGGGAGCTCGCATACCTTCACTGCCGGTCAGATGTCATAAACCTTTTATTGGCCGCACCGCGGCAAGCCTTAAAAACACATCAATAAAAGCCCGCCGTCCCCCAACTTCTCTAGGGCCCAAGGAGGGCTTCAAAGGGGGCCAGAATGAGGAAGGGTCCGGCCTCGGGGGTCTCGGGGGACGCTCACTGCTCGTGCCAAGCCTGCAGTTTGTGGCGGGGGGGAGGGTATCTTTGTTAGGTGCCTGTTTCTCATCTTGGGGTCTCCCCTTGATCAATACCCCCTCTCCCGGCCCGGAAGGCGGGGACCCCGTCCACCGCGGACAATACCAACTCTGTTCCTGTCGAGTGTCTTTTTCGAAGCCGAGGAACCAGGAAACAGCCCGCACGTCGGGGTAGGAAACTCTTCGGACCGAGCAACTTCCCGGCTCCAGGGCTGCGGTCCCCGCGCCCGGCCAGGCCCCCGCCCCGCGCCCTCCCCCAGGAACTGCGGAGTCCCTCCTCTGCC
>NW_006494609.1:13699070-13731412 GCF_000325575.1 Pteropus alecto
GCCCCCGGGGCTGAAGCCGGGCTGGGCCACAAGGACTCGCCTCCTGCGGTACCGCGGGGCGGGGGTGGCGAGCTCCGGGGCCCGCGACCCGGGACGGCCACGACCGTGCGCGGCGACACTGGGAGTGGGGGGGCAAGAGGCGTGCGGCCTGTCTCTTCCCCGGGCTCCGGCCACGCGGGCCCGGCCGGCGCTGCGCCGCTGGCAACGTGTCGCCGGAACGAGCTACCCCATCCGCATGCCTTACATGGCTCGAAAGTAAATAATGTAAAGAATCACGATACGATGCGGGCGAGGGGGAGAAAAGGTTCCATTTCTCCCCAATCACGACGGGACTCCCAGGGCCGTACCCAGCCCTCCTCCAGTGCCCACCTCGTGCCCCGGGAGGAAAGGCACAAAGGCACCACAGACTCTGGCCCAGGTGGCTGCTGCTCCTGTCGTCTGCTGGCGCCTGTCTGACAAGGGAGGGAGGGTGGCCATTACAGATTAGAGTAAGAAGCCCGTCCTAAAGGCCACGCCGCTGGGGCCTCTCCCGTGCGTTGTGCTCAGCGCCCCAACCCACTTCTAACCCTCTAGGGAAAACAAGAGTCGTCTCCTTCACATTTTGAATTCGCAGGGCCACCCGGCAAACGGTACAGCTACCACTCCAAGTCTAGGCTCCTCCAAAGAACGGCCACCCACTGCTAGAGCCACACCAAGCAGCTGCCTTTGGAGAGGATGAAAGGAGAGTCCAACAGGACACCCTGGTGGTGACATAAATAAAAAAATATGATTGCACAGCACTCCCAGGTAGCCAAAGCAGTAGGTTCCTCTACAGAAGAGAAGTCCAGGTCACTCTTCCCACCCCTACCTGAACCCACCTGAGCCAGTGGACAGGCTATTTTGAGCTATCTGAAAACTGTAGAAAAACCAATTAAGAAGGCCAGGCAGGCGTGATCTCCCTCAGAAACTCCTCTAGCTTGCAGTACCTAGCCAAAGAGGGAGAAAAATCCCCCAGATGTCTGAATTTTTTTTTTTTTTTTAATTTCAAAAAGTAAGGAACCCCAATGGATCTAAGAGTCATTCCCTTTAACAAAGCTTCAAGATGGTGGGTGGCAAGTCCCAAGCAAGGTCACCACAGGCCTCACTACTTACCAGTTCTATGGCAAATCCCAACCAGGAGATGATTCAGAGGTGGAGGCCCAGGAGCAGCCTGAGGTCATCCAGCACCACCCCATTAATTACTGAGCACTTGATGTGACCTTCCCTAAGCCACTAAGCAAAAGGTGTGAGGTAAGAGAAATAAACCAGATCATCTCTGAAGTCAGAACTGGTAACAAAGCCAGGACAGGAGCTTGGTCCAGTGCATGTCCCGCCCCTCATCAGCATATCAGCTGAGAGTGCTCCAATCTCCCATCAAAGGAACCAAGGTGAGAGACCTTTGACCCAGCACCTTACTGGCTGGGTGAGGAATAGACCCCTTCCATCAGTTACCAGCCCTCCCATCCCTAGCCACACTCACACCATAGCTAGAAATCTCTTTACATTAAGTAGAGGTGGCATGTTATTTTCACCCCAGCACTTTCATTCTTCCTCAGAGTGCAAAACATGAGGATGTGAGCTGAAGGTTACTGCACATAGAATATGTCATTCTTAAAACTCTCAGCGTAAGCTATTAGGCTCTGGTGTCTGAACAAGCCATCCTAGAACAAAAAGTTAAAGATGAGCAAGTCTGGGGCCTGGAAGAGCCATAAGCAGCGGGTGGAGTATAAAGGTGAGGTAAGCTGCCTTTTATTAGCTCACCTCTCTTTACCTCTGACAGTTTTTTGGTTTCTTCCAATCTCAAGTGTATTTCTTAATTTCCCTTTCCCATTACAAGTGTGGCAGGAGATGAGGGAAGGTATCAGCCTGAAGTGATGGACCAGCCCTGCCTGATGTAGAGAGCAGAGTCCACATGTCTGCCTCTCTGTCTGAAATGGGGGATCAAGACATTCCCGAAAGCCAAAGGAGGGCTTAGTTTGGCTTTTTCACCTTATAATTCCACAGAACCATGACTCTGGGACATGCTCCCTGACAAAAGGGTACAGAGGCCAAATTCACTTAGGAACAACGTCATTCTCAATTCCCCTCTTAAATTTTTCAAAGAATACCCTTGTGCCTTAGACCCTGAGAAGTTTCAAAGAAACAAGTGACACTGTTAAAAAACACATTTGACAGCAGAATCCTATGGGTGCCCCAGAACTCACTGTGGACTGGGGACCTGATGGGACCATTTTGCAGCCCCATCTGGGCATGGGGCCAAGAGCACATAAGTATCTAGGAGCAGGAGCACCTGCCACCTTCTGACTGCCTCAGTCTTCCACTAGTAGTTCAAATTCTCAGGGAAATCATCTGATTGGCTTAGCCTGAGTCAGGTGACTCCTCCCTTTTTGCCCATCCCATCCTAAGAGCTAAGGCAGGGGGCATGGTGGAACCATCTGATACAATAGGACCAGGGAAGGGAGGGAAGATGACTTTGGATGGAGGATAGCTAATAAAGATGGGTGGAAGTTTGACCTGTAGAAATGGGGCTCTGGACCTGAGCTTCTCTACTAGGGATTCCCAGGACACCACACCCAAGGGATCAGAATCTCCTAGGATGGGTCCCAGGCATGTGCATTCTGAGAAGGTACCACATAGCATGACCTGCTTTTCCAGGTAGGAGAAATGAATGGCACATACAGATTTAACAGATGCAAACTTGATTATATTAGAAGATGCATTTGTTCATTGAACAAATATTTCCCTAATGCCTACTACGTACATGGAACTGTGTTAGGCACCAGAGATACAGAATTTTGTTCCTTATGGATCATGTTTATTAGTGGATAACAGTGGAAACACATCACAAAACTCCCTAAATGCTTAGGTGAGCAGTTTGCATGCACTGATACGGAGGACAAGAGGAACCACTGAATATTTTTGAGTCCAAGACACTGTACTATCAGAAATATGCTTAAAAAGAAGAATGGCTTGCATAACTCCTGGAGACCTAATACACACAATACAGTGATTATAGACAGCAAGACTATTATGAACATTAAACTTGCTAAGTACTAATCTTAATTGTTCCCAATACTAGAAAAAAATGGTAATTATGTGACATGATGATGGTAACCACATTGCAATATAAATCTATCAAATCAATACGTTGTACACCTTACATGTTGTATGTCGAGTATATCTCAATTTGGAGAAGAAAAAGGAGGAGGGGTGGGGGAGGGGGAAGAGGAGATTGTGGATCCAGAATGAATTTGGGGAGCGGAAAAGAGAAAACAGCAGACCCAAAACAGGCAGAACCACTCAGAGAGCGTTGCAGTAATCCGAAAGAGAATCAAGATTATTTTAATACATTTTTTAATTAGAAAAATGCTAAAATATTAAAATAGTGGTTCCCTCCGAGTGGTAGAGTCATGGGGTAATTTTTTTGTCTGCTTCTTTCATTCTCATCTACATTTTCCAAGTTTCTACAATGAGCATCTATTACATTTATAATTTATAGTGTTCTAATAATAAAAGGGGGGAGTTAGAACAGGGTTTCTCAAACTCGTGCGTCAGAATTTACCTGTAGGGCTTATTAAAACTCAGCTTGCCGGTCCCCACTCCAGAGTTTCTGATTCAGTAGTTCTGGGCTGGGGCCTGAGAATTCACGTCTCTAACAAGGTCCAAGATGATGGCTGCCTCTGCTCATCGGAAGACCACACTTTGAGACCCACTGAAGTAGAAAATAGTCAGTGAAACTGGAAAAAATGAATTCACAAGAGCCTTCAAAGGAAGAACCAAGAGAATCTGTCCGATGATTGAATATGAGAAGAAAGGGAGAGATTATAGTCAAAAATAACACCTTAATCATAGGTTGACTAAGAGTCTCTTTGAGATAACATGAGAATGCTCTTTGTGGTGATAAAAAAAAAAAAAAAAAAAGCCGCTCACTTCCCTCCCTTCAGTGTAGAAGAAAGAGGGACCAGCACCACTGCTGGAAGAGACTCCATCTCTGGGTGAGTTTCAAGACTTGGGCAAGCATCATTTGGACTTTCTGGCCATCCTCTCTTGGGGTTTTCCTCTTGTGCATTCTTGGTGTTTATATGACAGGTTCTGAAGGGTGGCACCTGGGAAAAGGTTTATTAGAATTTCTCCAGCAGGGAATAGAGTCAGGAAGTTTATCTGAAGAGGGAAAGAAGGGTGTGTGGGAAGAGAAAGTACAGCGGAACCGGCGAAGTGTATTAGCTCAGGTGCCCTAGCCAAACCTGAGCTCACCAAGTTGCCTGCTGGAGGCAAAATGGAAATATAGAACCTGTCAACTCCTCTTTGAGCATAAACACAAGTGTGAGCTGATGATCCAGAATCCAGATTTAGTCAAGTCATTCAGTCAACAAGTATTTATTAAGCATCTAGCTACTCTATGCCCAGTTACCAAGTGGAAGGGACTAGGAAAGAACCAGGAGAAATAAAAGACCTGGCACTTACCCTCAAGGATTGGAGCGATTCGGTGAGCATTTACAAATCAACTACAAAAAAAAACAACACACAGAGCCTGCCACCACAGCCAGAGGCGGCATGGCAAAGTGGCTAGGATCGGGACCTGGGGTTCACATTCTCTACCACTTAATAGCTGTGTAACCTTAGTCAAGGTACTCAACTTACTTCACTCTACCTACTTTTCTCATCTTAAAAAGGGGGAAGGGGATTAATAGCAATACCCACTTCATAGGATTGTGATGGAAGATTAAATGAAGTGATATTTGTAAAAAAAGATATAATAGTGCCCTGGCACTTAGCACTATTTTTGATAAATAAATGAATCAAAGGGAAAATTGTTGACATATTTGACTGTATAACAATTTAAATTTGTGTGGAGTACCAGAGGTCATCAATCAAATCAACAAAAAATGAGGAAATAGTTGCCATGCATATGAAAAAGGGTTAGTATTTTAAATTTATAACCCTGACAAACTCAACGAGGAAAAAAAAAATTATCACCCTAATGATAAAAGGGCAAATTCACGAAAGAAGAACAAAAATGGCAATATACCCATGAAAAGATGCTCAACTTCAGCAAAAACAGAGATGCAAATTGCAATTATGATATCTCATTTCATCTATCAGACTGGCACAGACTTAAAAAGAACAACCATGCCAACGTCAGTGTGGTATTGGGACCAGTGGGACTTGGTACAACTATTCAAGAGGGTCATCTGACAAAATGAATTAAAGCTTAAAACAGCATAGCCATGGACCCTAAATTTCCAATTTCTAGGAATTAATTTATCCTAGTTAACTTCAGCCATCAGACTGCCTACCCCCAGGAGACATTAAGCTCCACGAAAGCAGAACTCAAGCCTATTTTATTCAGCCTTGTACACTTAGCACTTACCCCAGTGCCTGACACAGAAGACACTCAGTATGTACGGAATGCACTGAAATATGCGACAATGGACTCAGGAGGGTGTTTGTAGGACATAGTTTAACCTCCTGGAAACCTGGGAATTGCTGAAAGAAGAGGCTAGAGGCATATGATTGCATCATGTGGGCCACAGTGCCCCAGGTTCCCTTTGTCCCCTGTCATTTGCATTTTCTAAGTGAAGGTTCCCTTTTTCTGAATTACTTTCACATTCTCAGATACTGTAGGTGTGAAACGATTTGCGAACATTTTTCAAAGTAAAAGTTTAGGAGAGAATAAATATGTCGTCAGAAGCTTTCCACCAAATGGAAGTATTTTGCGATCTTTTCAATCAGAAGAGACAAAGTGATGCCTTTCTGAAAAGGCTGATGCTCCCAGCAAACAGGAGAACTGCTGAGTATAACCAACACTCTACCCTACACTCTGGGCTCTATTGTCTGGTTGTATGAAGTCTATCAAGTTACAGCTTTTGAGTATCAAACTTTCTCTACAAACTTGTGTGTGTTCAAAGAGAAGGCGAAATACTTCAGTTAAGAATTTGTGGGAGAGAGGGAACATCTACTCTCTATTTCCAGATTGTTCTTCTCTGACAACTTTCACGTGTAAGAGACCAAATATGGTTCATGTTATCTTTTTTCAAAACACGATAGAAAATCTGCACCCAGCTGAGGCACTCCACGTGGCCAGAACTATTTTTGCTTCTCCTGTCTTCCCAGGGCTGTTCCCTGCAGTCAGGAGGGGGCCTTGAAGAAGCTGCCACTCTGAGCTCTTGGACTCCATGCATCTACAGTCAAGTCTTTGTTATTCGAGGTAGTTGTGTTCTGTCGAAGTCTCCACAAACAACAAATTTAGCAAACACCGAATCAGTGCTCCTAGAGGAAGTACAGGGTTAGGTTCCTAACGGTGCTAGTCATAACATTTTCATTAACTGATCAAAACATAACCTTATTTCCTCTGTGTCTCCTTTTAAAGACACCTTCTTTAATATATGTTGTTGATTCATTAACATCGACCTCACAGCCAACAGCACTGTAACTCATGTCTGAACAAAGCTTAACTAACACATGTGTTTTCCCCACAAGGCAATCAGCCTTTGTGAGCTTAGAACACTTAAACGACACTTCAGCACTGCGACTGGGCGCCATTTTAAACAGCAAAATCACCAACCAAAAGCACACAAAAAAATGTGGCACTAAATAGACCACGGAAAGGACACGTGCTTATAGAATCGGTGCTGAAACCAGAAGGCAGATTCATTGCTTTGCTCAATCTCAGCCAGGAATGTGTGCATTGGGCAACGCGAATTTTTGTCGCTCTACGTAACATCCACATGACCGTGGAAGCCCCAGGAGCATGGATTTGGGTTTAAGATAAATTTAAGCAATTGTGCAAATTTGCAAATATGGAATCTGTAACTAAAGAAGATCAACTGTATTTAACAAACGGTTAAATAGCACTCAGTACCAGACAGTATTCTAAGGCTTTGCAAATAGTCGTTTCGGCCTCATATTAACTGTGTGATATAGGTACTATTATTATGCCAGTCTTATAAATGAGGAACCCGAGGCACAGAGAGGTTTAGCCACCTGCCAAGGTCACACAGCTGGTAAGTGATGGGGCTGGGATTTGAGTCCACATATCTTACTCTAGAGTTTGGAGCCATATTCCAGATAGCAATCAAGGGAAGCTTCAGATCAATCCAGAGCATCTGACTTCTCAAAGAACTTCTTGGGGTTCAAGAGCATGGACAGGAGCAGTGGAGTTCCATAGAAGAAAAATTGGGACCAGGAAATAAAGGAGGAGGAAGGAAAAGAGGACTTTTCCTTCCGAATGAAAGGCAGTACTTGCAAAACAAACAAACAAACAAAAAAACGAAGTTCGGCTTCTATGTCATAATCAATATGGTATAGTATACCTTTCTAATAAAAAAATAAATCAAGTAGATATTGCGCATGAAAACCGATTTTAAGTGCCTTGAGAGGCAAGGACCCCGCCTTGTACTTTTCTGCTGCTCACAGCATGTGGCCTGGTGGTAATCAAAAGTATGGATTGCTTAACAGAAAAAAAAAAATTGCTGCTTTTAATTCCTCTCTCAAGCCAGTATGTAATAACTACACAGATTAGTCAAAGAAAAGTAGAATCATCAACCTCTTCCTCCTCCAAAGTTTTTAAGAGCTTTTATTGTTTTCTTCTCTCTAGCGAGTACATCAAGTACCACAGTCTCATGGGTTTCAGTGACTAGGTCTGCCAAAGTCAACCATGCCAAGAAATAACTTCTCTCATCTTTCTTTTTTCAGAGAGATGCGAAAGAAAACAATCAATTCTCCTCCTTAAGACTCTTTTTAAAACAAATAAAAGCTCCAAATTTGATGAACTCTCTGGGAAACGGTACATAGATTAAACAGTACATATTACCAATGTAGTTCCCTGCTGTACAAAGTTCTTTTGGAGAGATTACTAACTTATTCAACTTATAACGACAGGCAAACCTGAGGTCTTTGACCCTCTACTGGACAGTGAAATTCACCAACTCTTTTGTCTTGAAATCCCACTCCTTCCAAAATCGCATCTCTTGCGCCTTTAATGCCATGATTCAGGTGCAGGCCTCAGCGCATGTGAGCACTCTCTCATAGGAGTGGGGACTGGAAAGGGAGTAGCCAAATGGATTGCTGTCTTTCTGTGGGTGCAATCAACAGCACCTCATTTCTCTGTACTCAGACATGTGACTCTGACTGGCCTTAAAGATTTGCCCCCCAAACAACCAGATGTCCTTTTTAAGAGGAATACTGAGCATCTTTTCTCCATGGCTCACACAGTGCTCGGCCAGCTGTCGAACAACATGGATCCTGGAAGGGGGTGCTGCCCGCGTTGGTGATTGCAGCCTGTACTGCCTGTTGCTCATAGCAAACGTCAAAGAGCCTTTAGGACAGGGGTCCAGCAGGTTGGCTGAGGCACCCCGAGCGAGCACCCATACACCATGAGTCCAGCAGAGGCCCCCCGCCCCCCGAGGCCGAGGTAGGCACACCACAGTGTCCTGGACTTCGGGATGGAGTCCAGTCCCAGTGAGTGGAGGTTAAGAGCTGTCCAGAGACTGCCCAGGCCAGGTTCAAAGGGTGGGATGAACCTCATGACATCGCTCCAAAGAAATCCCACCTGCTAGCGGCCGTCCAGCCTCCTCTTCCCCACCTATAGGCCCCCCAGGCAAGCCTCCAGGGGCATGGCAAGCAGGCAGCTGCAACAGTTCGCTGTGTCTTAATGATTTGGACTGGGAAGATGCAGAGATGGGGACGAAGGCTGACCATTCCTAATGATCTGGACCCCCGCGTCGGCTGGGGTCCTCTTGAACGGTCATCTGTCGACCCCTTTGTAGGAAAAATGTGTTTTTCTCTCTATGGCCTGGAAACCTGACCCAGCAGAAATGTGAGTCAGGCTTCTTCATCCACACACACACTCACGTCATAGTGAAGTTCAGGACAGACTGTAACAATGCAAGCCCACTCTGAAACACCCTCCTCCCTCCAGACTCCAGGGACATCCCCTTGCCCAAAATGCCTGCCTCCCTGTGAGAGCCCTGCTCAGCAGCTCCACAAGGGACCCCCAGCTTGCCGCGTTGGAATAACCTGAATATCAAACTGAGCACAAAGGGAATAATACACAGTGGTCGCTGGAGAAAGCTCACTCTATCTATTTCATTCTCTCTGGCAGACGCAAGTGAAAGATGTTTGTTTATATACATATATGTGTATAATCCCCCCAAAACTTCTCATTTAAACTCGGGGTACAAAAGGTGTTTGCCATGTGAACGTCCCAGGACCAGCACAGGGATAGAAAGGGAAGATTTCAATAAAATACAAAAGCAGCGCAGACCCGAGGGGAGCCGGCTGCCCCACAAGGCAGCCAACTGCCAAACTGTCATTTTGCTCGGCGGCTGAACAGAAGGCCCGAGTAATGACAACCACAAAACTCATTTAAAGTCTGAAAAGGTGACTAATGAGCTCATTCATGCTGGCTATAAATTATTCACTACAACACTGATCCCACTCAAGACAAACAGTAAAGTAAACTTTAAACACAGACAACGGCGGCCTCCTGAGCGAAACTAGTTACGTCTGTAAAACTTCACAATGAGAGGGATACTCGTCTCTCCCTCGTCTATTGTCACATTCATTCTTCCGTTTACTTTTTTTTACTGCCTTTAATCAAATTTAAGCAGACACAGCTGTTACACATTTATTTTTCTGTGGAGTTGTGTTTTTTTTTCCATTAGTTATTACGAGCAACCCTGATGCTCTAAAAATAGCAGCAAATTATATTCTCTAGAAATTGTAAGGCTGACCTTAAAATTAAGCCCAGGTCCTCTGAAAGAATATTCATCCGCACATGTCGGGTGAGTGACAGCATTGCAGGAAGGCGAAACAAAAATGCAGAGCGTTTTCTACTCCTTGAGAGGTTTTCAGTTTGCTTCCAAATTTCCTTTGGTGCGAATGGAAACGTGTGGCTTCAACCCTTACAATACAGAACCTGCTTCCCATGGTCACGTTTCGGTTAAGATTTTCATGAAAACTCACAATCTTAACAGAATAAAAGGAGAAATGTCTCATTTAGGCTTTTCGGCACAGATAAAGCCAGCAGCAGGTTTGCTGAAAACCCACCACATTTGCTGCAGACAACTTTCAGTTTCCTGTTTAATATTAAATAAAGAATTTCAGCTCTTCTGTTTTTATAAACTGTGCTACTTTGCTACTACTGCCACTACGGAAAGCATTGTGACTGGAGAAGTAGTCCCATGTTTTTCAAACCTTTTTGTAATCTATTTTCAAGACATGGTAAGAGTTACAAATTTCAAATCTGTCTAATAGATTATTTTTTCCCTTAAAAATAGCCCCCAAATAAGTACTTACATTAGTTCTTGGTCAGATCGCTGAACATTATGTATTTTTAAATTGCTTTGAATACTTTAAAAGGAGCCACAGAAAAGCCACAGAAAATACTCATGTTCAAATACCGCCAGATGGAGGTTCTGACTAACCAAAAGTGAAAGCAGAAAGGCCTGAGGCTGAGCTGTGCCCTGCACACACCTCGAGATTACAGGGGGAAAAGTGAATGGTCTTGGGCCCTGGAATCTTGCATAACATATGAGAAATAATGCATGGAAGGCAAATTAAGACCAAGGCCCTAACTTCAAAATGAGACTGGGCCAAGCTCTAACTCCATTTAAGGAAAATCTTGCACATTGTTTTCACAGCTTCTTGCATATGAACTAAAGGCTTGTCCAGCCATTTCTGTTGTCTGAAATGCAAAGCAATTCTTCTTTTAAGTAGAGAAAGAGGAATCCTGCAATATTTATAGCAAAGTACTTTGCCACATACCAACAGCCATCTGGTTGGTCTTCACCTGTTCGGCACGTTTTTTTTTTTTTTACCCACATTTCTGTATGTAGTACTTTGCGATTCTTTTGGTCTTCTGTGCAAGAGTTCTTGAAGTTTCATTGTTTTTTTTTTTTTCTTTAATCAAACAACAAGTAAAAACCCAATTCCAACCAAAGAAATAAAAAAGTTGAAGTCTCAGATGCTCTGCACCTTTCCACTAATTAGATTCCTGTCACCTCTCTGTGGAAAGGTGTGGACAAAACACTGCTTTGAAACCAAGCCACGTATGAGTCCTTCCTGGGTAACATGTCAGACAGAGTCCGCCTCTCCCTTCATGGGTTGGAAAACTGGCTTATCCTAATATCACTCTGTTCCTAATTTTCCTGAGGATCGAAGATAATATCAGTTTGGCCCAAGGAGAGTCAGTCCAAATGGTGAACACTGAGGAAACAATTTGTCATCCAAAAAATTACAAAACATACATAACAACAAAGCCCTCCAATGCTTTCTGCATGCCAGCACCATGCCAAGAGCTTTACCTGCATTATTTATTTTATCTTTCCATGACACAGGTGCTGTCATCCTCTTTCACAGATGAGGACCCTGAGGCTTAAAGAAATTAAGTCATTTGCCCATAGTCAACAATTGGTCTCTGGCAGAGGTGAAATGAAAAGTTAAGACCTCACGTCTTTCAGCCCACAGAGTCCACCCTAGAACCAAGATCTAATTTCCAAGATCACAGAGTGTAACTTGCTGTTTATAATTTACCTCCTGGGCTTCTTTGTCACAGTTTTGGGGGTTCGTTTGATTTGGTTTTTGCATAGCACTTTTCAAATGGGCCACTAACCATTGATACCCTTTCTGTTTTCACAGACTTAGCTCTTAATACTCACAAAGAAATGGATGCCATTCACTGAATGGACAAACATATTTACAAAATAACAAAATACTCTGCTCCTATCTGAATCATAAAACACAAAGATGGCGGGGGCGGCGGGGGGGGCGGGGGGAGCAGCCTTCATGACAGTTAACAACTCCAGAGGCCACGTCTGAAACTCCAAATCTGTCCCCATCTCCCATCTGGAGAGACACTCAGAAGGAACAAGCAGCTAAGAAGGAGCCACACAACAATGTGCTTTCTCCAATCCTCGCCCCCTCTCTCCCCCAATCCAACAAATGAACCATTTTTCAATATCCTACAGCCACAGGGATAAAGATCCGATGGTTCCCTTCAAGCTAATACTTCCACAGCTCAAATGTTTGACTGGAAACCATTTTCAAACTATTTCTCTTACTCTTTGCAGGCAAAGTTAGGTGGTTATTGTCTGCCAGTTTTAAAACACCATCGACTACCACACTAGAATTATTTCCCAAAAGCTTTATTACAAAAGAATTAGGTCAAGGGACAGATCAACTTTTGCCAACGTTATAAATAGGTTCAAAAATTAGCCAGCCACAATGAAAATATACGGACTGTACTACTAATACGATTAACTTTTTCCCCTTACATCTGAACAGCAGGGTAAAACTCGCGTGCTGAGGCAGCCTGATGCCCCATGGGCCCTCCAGAGTCTTCACACAGCCTTGTCCACTGGAGATGAAGAGAAGATATGCTCCCATAGCTTCCTGCCACCGCCAGCACCCATGTCACCTTTCACATCCAGGGTACTCCCAGATAGGTTTTGGCACCAAGATGGAGGAGTTGACCCCCTCATGAACCACCCCCGGATGCTTCCTTGAAAGCTTTCCTGATGCTGCTTTTGGAATCTCATCTCAAGACTAGCCAGAGGCTCCGTAAAGAGGGGATGAAGTAGAAGCTGAGGTCTGTGGTTTCATTCTCAGAAGCCCTCAGCTATCCACAGGGATCTGATTCCACTGCCATTTAGAGCCACTCTCTGGCTTCTGCCAATACCCACTCCCTCTGAAACCAAATCAAATGTCTCTTGGCTTCTTTGTGACACCAACATCATAGCAGAGCCTCTAATGTTTGTGGTAAGAAAAATAAGCCCTGCCCAGCCAGACCTTCCAGATCTCCTGTGAATGAAAAACCAAGTGATGTTTGCTGCACAGAAGATATGCTTATCGAGTCAGGGCAGGTTTTATACACCGTTTTTTATAGCTTCTCCCTCACAGCCTCCATTTGCTCATTTTTCTAGATCAAAATCTACAACTCATGGGTAGGAAGAAAGGTACTAAGGCTGACTGCCCTGGCTTATCACTTGATCTAAACAGAGCTATTTGTTTACTAATTACATTCTTAGCTTTACAGCACTGGCCAACAAAGGCTTGTTTCTTCATTACAAAAACCAATTAGAGAAAAAAGAAAATAAAATCTTAAATGTGACCCTTAGGAAGGACTTTACTGATGGTGGCATACAAGCCTAATTTAATGAGGCAACTCAAGCCCAGAGAAGTGAAATGTCTTAGGGCCACATGTCAGAAGGCACGATGGCAGTTTCCCCTCTAGTGTCTCTTCTCCTCTCCCTTCCCAAGAGCATCCCAAATTTCTCAGCCTAGGGTTGGTGTGAGGCTGACCCCACCATCTGCTCCAGAGGCATTGCACTAATATCGAAGAATGGGCAGGTCCAGCTAGGACTCAGTGTACCAGCCAACACATTTCCTCTGTTGTTTAGACAATGAGTTGGCTTTTCTGTCATTTGTAACCCAAAGCATCCCAATAGATATCCATGCAGAGTTATTGGCAGATCCAACGTCTTGACTGTCTGTCCGGGAATATTTCTGCCATAGTCGTCTTTAACATGACAACATAGAGAAAACCATATTTTGAAAAATATAGTGGCCAGACTTGGTAAGAATGGAAACATTGGGGAGTAAAATATGAAATTAAATATGATCATTGAGCACTTGAAAAGTATGGTTTAATGTGTAAACGTGACCATATTATTAATGGATGGAGAATTCATGAATGGAGATTAACTGTAGAGAATTCAAGGCTAATGGGGGTTGGGCAGGTCTATTTAGAACTTGATATAAATCATGACTCCCACTTAGGTCTCAGAATTCGACCAGCAGGCCTCCTGGAGAGACAATGTCTCAACTTTATATTCCCAAGTGCCTAGCCCTAGATCGGGTGCTGGAGAGGTGATGACAGTCATATGGCTATATTTACTGAGTACAGGGTAGTGGAAAGAGGGGAGGGGAGGGGAGGAGAGGAGAGGAAATTTTTAAAAGAAAGAGGCCCCAGGTGGAGTGGCCTGCGCCCAGGACAGCAAGCCAAAATTTACTTGAAGTTTCAGCTCCTCCCAGGAATGTGACAAACCAGTCTGGATTTTCCGGATTGCCACTAGGGAGGTTATCCGCCGGGTAAAACCCCAGCCTTCTCCAAGGAAAGGTGCCCTTGCCTGAAACAATCTTTTCTTTTCTTCTGCTAGTAACTTTCTAATCCCGCCCAGGTTCCGCCTAGAAAAAGCTTTCATTTTGTGCGACTCCTGGAAGCTCCTTTCTATTTGCTAGATGGGGTACTGCCTGATTCACGAATCGTTTAATAAAGCCAATTGGATTTTCAAATATACTCAGGTTGAATTTTGTTTTTTAACAATAGTTACTACAGGAAGACATTGAGCTGCGTCTTATCTGCTTTATGTCATCAAATGCTCCTAAAGATCAATATGAGGCAGGTTGATCAGAGTTAAACGATACTGAAGGAATGAATGACTATTGCACACATTTAACCAATTTCAGATTATATCTGGTGTCAATGAGAATACATTCTTTAGTCATTCAAAAGTATAAAATTAAAAGGATGAGCACCGATAAATGGAATCAAATATGATTTGGTAATGTGTTTGCATATTCACCGGAGAATTTACCATGAAATACTGAAGCTTGAACCTTATCATCCCTAACTCACACAGGCCCCTTCCACAGCGCTGAGGAAGACCCCAGAAACGTGTCGAATGAACTTCTTTAGTATTTTAAGATTAGTCACTGCATAAAAATACTTAAACTGCCCTGAAACCTTCTAGCTCATATATATGAAAGAAATTTGAGTTTTCCCCAAACTTGACAATAATCCTAAAAACTTATCACATCATCGATAACCAGTTGGGAAACTAAAAACCTTTCTTTCTAAATTATCAATAATAAAAAACAAATCCCAATCAACCATGCTAGAAAAATGAGAGCTATTCTCTAGAGAAAAAAATGACATTCCAAAATCACCGTCATATAAAGAAATGATCGGAGTACACAGCCCTAAAAATGCGGGGAAAAAAGACATATGTGAAACAGCTTATTAATAATATCAGGTTATCAGGTTATTGTAATTTTACATTCTTTTCTTAAAACACACACACACACACACACACACACACACACACACACACACACACACGCCCGCCCCCGCAACTGAATAGGCTTCAGGCCCTACAAATCCCGCATATATCCTATACATCTCTGTCTGCCAATAGCACTTTGAGGCAGGTACTATTATCCCCATTGTACAGATGAGGGATCTGGGCCTCACGCAGGCCAGATTGGCCTGCCAGAAGTTCCCCAGCTAAGTGGCAGAGCTGGAACTAACTAAACCCAGCAGTTAGATCCAAAGGGCTCCTAGCCAGGGTACCATGCTGCCTTACCAGTTCTGCTTTGCGGCCCGCCCACCCAACAAGGCAAGAAAAGGAAGGGCCACCCGTTCTATCTAGGTGTGCCTTCCTAGCCTCTGGCTGCTGCAGCAGCTTCTGGGTACAGTTTAGAAAGAAGGGGCATCTCAAGCCCTGTCCCCACCCCCCAGCAGAGGGCCCTATTTCAGTTCTCTGCAGAGCTCAGGGTTCGACCCTTGTCAAAGGGTGACAATGGGATTGAGTGGGTCACCTTTTGAGCCACAACTTCTGTCAGTGACCAGCCCTTTCCTTTGATGTTATTTATGATTCAGGTGATGCTGATTAGGCTGCAGCGTGACAGATACAGGGACAGCGGGTGGTGAAGGAGAAACACAGAGGAACAGGCACGGGTCTGACTGCAGAAAAGGAAGCCCTGGACTTGGTGTGAAAGCTGGCTGCAGTGCCAGCTCTCCTTCCTCCCAGCCCAGCCCCTCCCCAGAGTCTCATCCCAGCCTCGGGCCAACCCCCGCCTCTGAATTCAGAACAACTGGGTTGTGGGCATAATGCTCTGTGTCTGGTAAACTCCCTGTTGAGTCAATTTTGTCTCTCCTCTGAGACCCACCTCCCCAGCTACTTGAACTTTCTGCAAAATGTCCTCCCTGCACATGGGACTGGACCTGCTATTTTGGAGTAGAACTCATTTTATGTTAAAAATAATGAAATTGCAAGGTGATATGTGACTTACCTTCTTGGAGCAGAGCAGCTGAGCGGCGAGGGTCCCAGGGAGCCCAAGGAACGCAAAGCCTTTGACCTTACCATGAAAACAGTGTCACTGGTCATCACCAGTGCTCTGAATTGCCCAGTCTTAGCTCTTCCCAAACCACACAAAAACAGAAAGGGCCCCCCAGCTCCAAGATTGGGTATAGATATGCAAAGCTCCAGAGAAACCGCCCAGTTCCCACCCAAGGGTAGATTGTATTAACATATCTAAAGAACTAAAGCCTCAAATAGGGTTTGGCGGGGGAGTGGGGGCTGGGGGGCGTCAGAGTACCCGAGACTCCTACAAATTCCACAAAGGTAAAATCTCTTCTAAGACCCACTCAGCACTCTGGAAGCTTTAACCTTGGCCTAGAGGGGGCAGGGCGGGGGGTGGTGGTTGTCTCCTCAACGATCAGAGATCAGAGATCAGAGATCAGATCGTATGTAGTTATACAGAGGACTGTGACTACTGATTTCTCCAGTGGCACTCTACATCCAAACCACCTGAATTCCCTTCCCGTCCCGCTTCCCAAGCTCACCAAACCACTTCCGGGCAGTAATATTTCTCACTGTAAATTAATATATGGACTTATTGATTTGCCGCATCTGTCCCGTGAGATTAATTAATAGGTGCACCCTTGGGAAACAGGCCTGCTCCTCTGGGCTGAAGTCAATCCACGGAGGTGACATCGCACAAGGAGTTCTTCAACTCAACCAAGACTGCTATGGGCCACATAAAGACCCACTGGGACACTCCTAGCCTATGAGCAAGCTGAATGGCAGAGTCCTGCCCAGCAGACAGCCCAGCAGACAGTGAGCGTTATCTTCGCTGAGTAAAAAACTGAATGAGAGACCAAATGGTCTGCTCTGGGAAGCAATGGATCCATTAGCAAGAATACACTCTACTTCTGGCTTCCAGGACACCTGTTTAAAAGATGACAGACTGGGCAGCAGGGCAGTTAACCACACGGGCTGTGTGTAGCCCTACTCAAGCTGTGAGGGTCTGGGCCAGTCATCAGACCTCTTGGTGCCTTGTTGTCCTCACCTGTAAAATAGGGATATAACACTACCTACCTCACGAGGCTGCTGGGACAATTGAATACATTGACATATGTACTTAGATGGATGCGTGGCACAGGGTAAATGCGATACAACTGTTTACTAGTATTATATAAAACACAGAGATTTATAATAGAACAAGAGTTAAGAGCCAATTAAAGCATTATTTGCACATTATTTACATTAACTTTGCCTTAACCCGTCACGTTTTCTCCTAAGCAGAACGAGTAAAGCTTTCCTTGTTTTCTGTCTTTATACAGTAGTTTAAACTATGAAGACACCACTGAAATTCTTTCCTGGAATTAATTAGGATTTCCTGATATTTTCCACAACTCCTTGAAGACCTCTGAAAAACGTTTCTGTACTCGGTCCCAGATCTCACGCTACCTCTGTTGAAAGGATCAACCTTACTGTCTCTCAGAACAGCGGAACTGAGATAGATTTGCCGGGCCCCAAGGACAAGCCCCTCGAATTCAGTCTGATTTCTTGGAAACTGCCCTTAAAGAATGTGCACCCTCCTAGGGGTGGGGGGACTCAAGGAGAGTTTTTAAGACATTTTCTCTTCAAATCTACCTGTTCCTCCGAGGGGACAGGTATCAGCATCTCTAGTAATGCTTCCCTGCAACACACAGATGCACCTCCTTGCAGAGGAACCATACCACTCCCGGCCCTCTGCCGCCAATGAAAACTGCTCAGTGCTGTGGATGACGACACAACCAGAGAGCTCGCTGTACATATCTGTCGTAATCCTGACTGTTCTCGGGGTCCACATTCAGATGTGAGAAGTGAGGCTGGTTTGTAGACGCCGACTCTGGGCATGAGGGACCATTCTGGCAGTGGCAGGTGAGGTCCTCAGTCTCCCTTTAGACCGAGGGCCATGTCCACAGGATGACTGCTGTCTACGGCTGGTGAGGTACAGTCTATTGCTTGAACGTTCACAACTTCCCAATTTTACCCTAACTAGCCAGTCTTCTCAGCCATGGAGATAATTTACACATTAGCCTATACCCAACTGCAGGGCCCGCTCAGGATTCAAAATGAAGATTCTTTATGGTTAACTAGACTTTCCAACCTAACATCAGAAAAAGAGAGAAGGAAACCTTCTATACAAGGGGATCAGTAAACTATAACCTGTAAGCCAAACCCAGCCCACTGCCTGTTTTTGTAAATAAAGTTTTATTGGGACACAGCCACACCCATTTGTTTATGGATTGCCTGTGGCTGCTACAGGGGCAGAGGGGAACAGTTGCAAAGAAACGTTCTTAGCTTGCAAAGCCTAAACTATTTACTATCTGGCCCTTCGAAGGAAGAGAGGATGATAAGAGCCACCAGAATATTTACAGAAGTTCCTGATGGCCTATGATTCATGATTTAAAAGGAACAGTCTCCTAATAAGTCAGCACAAGGAAAATTGCGTTCGAGTGCTGTTTCTGCCAATGGCTTGGCTCTGTGAGGTCACACCATTATTTTTACCTCTCTGCTTCCATTTCATTCATAAAATAGGATTAGTCATGGGTTGCAAATGCATGACAAATAATTAGCTAATACCCCAATATATGCATTTTGAACACAAGACTGGAAGAATTGGTTATTTGTTTTCTGTAGGTTAAGAGGTCCTCTCTTTGATACAGCAGGATGTTGTGGCTGGGACAGGAAGCACTCCGTTTTAGTCAGCCCCTGTGATATGCAATGCACTGAACTCCTCACAGCCCCACAGGACACTGGACTCCAAATGAAGATACTGTGTGATAAGGAAATCCCAGGTCATCCTAGGCTGGGATAGTCAAAAAGTGTTTGTTTCTGTTTCTTTCTTTCTTTCTTTCTTTTTTTTTTTTAAAAGGAAATGAATAATACCTAAAAGAATGGGTAGGACTTCAGAAAAAGGAAAAAGGAAGGGAGAACATTCCACTTTGTTCTTAACTGCAGGGGGGCAGTAAAGCAAATGCTCAGAGTGAGAAAGGTCAAGGAGATGTTCAGAGAACCATCCATGGACTAGACCAGTTCATCTGAACAGAAGGGTCACTAGTGGGAATAACAGGGATGATGGCTGGAAAGGTAAAGCCCAAGCCAGATTAAGAAGGATCTGAATCCCAAGCCCACACGTGTAGATTTGATCCTAGTCAATGGGGAGCCATTGAATGTTCTAGGGAACTTAGGACATTACATCATGAAAGTGGCATTTTAGCAAGGTTAATCTGGTCATGGTATATAAGATGAATCAGAAGAAACTGAACTGTAGAGGAATGAGAATTGAAACAGGAAATAGTACCTATCATAGTGGAACACTTTTGATAGGTAAAAGAAACAATTCTTTATCCTCATTTTAACTTAAATTTTTCTATGTGTATCCCTGGTTATCTCCTATATGTCTTATAATCTTTTAATATCTGCTAAATAAGCAAAGCCGGAAATAAGCAAGGAAGTATTTCAAGAAAAAAAGTCAAGTCTTGGTGTAAGTTATTACTCTTTTGGGAGGTAGCGGTATATAAGGTGCAATAGTGGCCTTTGATTTGAAATCACAAGCAGGAGAAAAGGTTATTACAGTGAGCATGAAGGTGGTTGCATGTTCTCTCTCTCAAACCCCAACTTCATCATTTATAACCTCCCAGAAACACAGCTAAGAGTAACTTTCTCTGCATTAGGTTTCATAAGAAATAAGCTTCTGCCCATTCTAAGCCTCCGCATCCCTTAGGTTCGCAATGACCTGCCACTTGATGGATCACTCCATTCCACACACATCCCCCTGGCTTTAGACATTCGTTTTTACAGTTATAGTAGAGCTTGCCTCTTAGAATGGGAGGCAGTAGAAAGTAGAGGTTAAAAATGTTGCTTAGATTAGATGGACTGGAGTTTGAACCCCAGCATTCTCTACCCGGGTGACCTGCTCAGATTACCTGCCTTCTCTGAGCGCAAGGTCCCCACATATAAAATAGAGTTGATGATTTATCTGACATTGTTCATATTAGCAGAACTACTTCAGGGGATATCATATGCCTGAACTAGGAAAATGTCCACGAAATACCTGTCACGCTGTGCCTAGCACCTGGGTAAGTCTTAATGGATGGAGATGCTGTCATTTGTTTTCTTGGGTGCCATAACATTGGGTTGAGTTAGTCCAAGTTTGGTATTTTGTTTTGTTTTGTTTTTGTTTTTGCTAAGCGAGGCACTCCTTTAATTTAATTATCATATGCCTAATATAGAAACTCCTTTCCCCACTTGTACACATCACCAGATAGATTCCCAGAGGACCAGAGCCCTGGTCATAGAAAATGCCCAGGGCGTGGGGCTTCAGCAGCCAGGCTGCTATCCGGTCTCTCGGGGCAGCCCGTGGCCTGCCGACCCTGCAGCAAAATCCCCAGGGTCCTCGGAGGGGACAAGAGCTAGAGATCTCAAACCCCAAGCTGGAGGCCTCGGAGGCCTCTTCCCCCTGCCCCTTTTCAAGGAGATTCAGGATGTTTCTGACTCACTCAAGATCTCACCACCGGTTTAAGGAAGAGTTGGGTCTAGAACCCAAAATTGGTCACTTCTTTTTCTCTCTTTCCTCAAAGTCACATTATAAAAAATTATAAAATTTATAATGGTCACTATGGAAAATTTGGAAAAGTAAAATGGGGAAAAAAGCATGTATATATCCCCACTGCCCAAAGCTTCTACATCTCTGTTAATAATTCAGCCTGTCTTCCCAGGTTTTTCTACTTTCATAATGAAAATGCGATCACACTGTAAACAGACTTTGTACCTTGCTTTTTCCCCCTTCACAATGTATAAAATACGTTTCTATAGCAAATTTTGAGCTTCAGAGGGCTGAGACCATGTCAGCCTTGATATCACACCTACTGTGTGTCTGACACGTAGCAGACACTCAATAAATGGTTGAGGAATGAGTGAATGTCTGCGTGACATTATGTGATATGACCAATGACTCAGCCACCCTCCTTCTGTTGGATATTTATGTGTTCTCAGCATTCTGCTAATAGGAACGATGTAACAGGAACAGCCTTATTCATATATCTTGAACGCAGCTCTATGTTCTTATAACGAATTCCTAAAAGCGTAATCATGGGTCAGAGTACTCACATCGTAAGGCCTTGAATTCCTCCTGCCACACTGATCTCCAGAAAGGAAATCCTAATTTACATCCTCCACCGGTGACACGGGAGAGTGAAAGCAGAGCACTTTCTCCATAGAGTAAGTATGTGTCAAGGGGAAATGGTAGAATCCCTCAGTAGGTGCTGTAACGAGGTGCATTTGGTATCTAGCAACCCCACACAACACAGAGTATCATTCTAAACCTTCGCCAGCCTCCATCTGACATCCTCTCTATTGAAAACTATCATGTGGTACCTCAGATCACTACAAGGAGAGTTATCAACTGCCTATTATCCACATAAATATGTGCTACACTCAGAAACATACCCACACTCACAGGAGCCCGGTAGGCTTCCTGAGACGTAGAACAAAAAAAGCCAATCTTTCCACATAAACGGTGACTGACACCAAATCTGTGTCTCTGGCACCAAGTCTGTTCCGCTTTAACTTGTCTATAAACATCTCAGTTCAAAGAAAATGTCCACGGTGGTTTCTAAATGTCTTTTTGCCTATACTCATGAGCTAAAGACATGCTGCGAACCTCAAAACACACTTTTAATATTTGTTTCTTAGAAATAGTTCTGTTCTTTCTAATATAAAATCAGCAAAATCAATTCTAGATGAATATATCTAACAGAGTGTTTTAATTGACTTTCCCCTTGTAGGTCAAGGAGGTCACTCTGTGAAAACGAAAACGGAGCTGATCCCAAAAGCCCCAAGCCCTCATTCCCTGTGGCCTGGGGTCACTCGGAAGCCAAAAGAAGCATCTCAGCAAGGACGAGGCTCCGGCATCCATGTGAGCTCCCCTCCTGCACCCCACCACAGAGTATACCAGGAAAGACACTCGCTCCTGATACCATATGATAATAAGTTTGGTTCTCACGCCCCCCCTCCCCTGCCCCAGCCCCTCTCCCATCTCTCTTCCCACAGTTCTGGGTTGACTGCTCAGGGAAACCACTAGCTTCTCTCCACGGTCTTTTTAGAGAGAACAAAAGACGAAAAATTATTTGTATTCTCTACACAAGAAACCCCGGATTCAAATCCCACCTCCCTCCCAGAATTACTGTGCTAACATAACGTTTTGCGTCTTCATTTCCCCATCGTCAAAACGGAGTGACTCCTGCATCTCTCTCATGCGTTTTATAAGAACTTTGCAAAGAACGGCAGCATAAAACTCTTTCATGTGTTCTGACAGGCAAAGCATCTCCTTAAATTCACTGTATTCCTCTGTTGTGACTTCTGCTTTCCTAACGAGTGAACACCTCTCTTCTACTCACATCGTCCCCATATCTTAGTTTCTGATGGCAACGTCATCATCTCCTTACCTTTCGAAGCATCTGTGAGGTTTTAAAAATCTATATGCTTCTTCACAATTGGCTACTTTTCAGCTTATATCATTTTGCTATAAACACACACATACACACACACACACACACACAGACTCACACGATACAGAAGTCCAACTTGTTTTTTCTTTGACTCAAAATAAACCACAAGACTCCGGTACTCCACAGATAAAAATCTCAAAGCCCATGTTCACATTTATCCACAAAAGAAATTTAATAGTTCAACATGTCACACAGCAAGTCAATCAGAGGACTGAGAAATAAACACGGACGTTCTAAAGTCCATGTTTCCAGTTTTCTTGTGATATGAACAAGACCAAATTTATTTGAAAAGAAAATGCCAAGGTGACATTTGGAATTACCACATTTGTGGGGGCAGGAGGCCAACTTATAGGATATTTTGTATTCTCTTTGGGAGCAGTGGCATTGCCAGATCCACAACCCCATAGGTGTACAATTCAGCCAACTCACCATGGGGGTCTGACAGCCTTGCTCATGGACTTCTGCCTCCTTCAGCAACTGAAAGAGAATTCGCCATCAGGCAGCCTCCTGGGAGATACGGGCTCGTGGGGAGAGCCAGCAAGCTGGCCTCTAAAGAAAGCACTTGGCGAAAAAAGATTTCTTGAGTTAAGGGGAACATACCATGGGGGTCAGGCGTGGAAGTGGGTGGTCCAGCAAGAGGACATGGTAGAAGACCAAAATGAAGGCACTCCTGTCACTAGAGGCACACTGGCCACGTCCCCTTGTTGCTAAGCCACTTACAGTACTGCACTGAGAGCAGGATCTGCTTGATGTATGGGACAGAGCCAACGGCCCCTGTCCACTCCATTTTCTACCCTTTAGGGGGGATTTTTCTGGACCCAGGCTGGGCAGAGGAGACAACCAGATATCTTGCAGCTCCTGACACTCCTGTTTTTGCATTACTGAACCAGGGGGTGGCAGAAAAGGGACCCCTGTGCCAAGACAGCAGCCTGCGACCATTCCCGGCCATGGGAGCTCCCTGACAGACCCAGCTCTAGCCATTTCATGAGATCTTCGCATTCTCCCACCCTCCACAGAAATGCTTCTAGACCAGGAATGTTCTAGAAGCATTTCTGTGGAGGGTGGGAGAATGCGAAGATCTTAATGAAATGTTCCTCGTGATGCATTATTTTACTGAACTCCTAACATCCCTGCTTCATGGAGGGGCCAGCCAGGCCGAGAGCATTATAAGACAGCAGTCCCCAGCCTTTTTGGATCAGGGACCAGTGCTCCTACAAGAATCTAATGCCGGAGGATCTGGGGTGGAGCTGAGGCGGTGATGCTAGCGCTGGGGAGCGGCTGCAAATACAGAGGAAGCTTCGCTCTCTCACCCTGCTCACCTCCTGCTGTGTGGTCTGGTTCCTGGTTCTTAACAGGCCACAGACCAGTACTGGTCCGAGGCCGAGGGTTGGGGATTTCTGCTCCAGTGCTCCCACAAGAATCTAATGCCGGATGATCTGGGGTGGAGCTGAGGCGGTGATGCCAGCGCTGGGGAGCGGCTGCAAATACAGAGGAAGCTTCGCTCTCTCACCCTGCTCACCTCCTGCTGTGTGGTCTGGTTCCTGGTTCTTAACAGGCCACAGACCAGTACTGGTCCGAGGCCGAGGGTTGGGGATCTCTGCTACAAGTAATTATTCCTGTCATATCTGCCCACTGAAGTGCAGGTCCTCAAAGGTCTCCTGTGACCCCAACTGCCATTTACACCTTCTCCCAGGAGCTTCAGAGCCCACGCTCCCAGGGGAAAGGGTTCCCCCCTCGCCTCTTCTTTCCTCCAGGTCTTAGCACCCTTTGTTAAAACTTCAGCAACTCCCTGGAGCCCAACCCAGCCCAGCGTAAGTCAGCCTTAGAGCTCCTGCCACTTGGATGAGCCCTGGAACCACTCCGGACTTCGGTGTCTTTTTCTGACAATGAAGGGCAGGGCCAGCTCTTTTCCAGAGTTTCGTCCAGATGAAAAAAATGAATATTCTCTTTTATTTTCTTATAACTTTGCTCCCTGTGCCTTTGACGAAAATAATTTTCCAGGCTCGCCTGTTAAATGAATCTAGAACATGGAGCATGCCAAGAAAGTTCCCCAGGGCTAGCCTTTCCTTCCACGGTATCTACGGGACATTGCAAGGCCTGGAGGCAACATCCTGCCACCACTGATTTTAACAGTGATGGCTCAGGGTTCCCATTTGTAATTAGTGGGGCAGACCGGATAAATCCTAACATCTCTTTCGGAGTAAAAAGCCCAGGGTTCTGCAAGTAGAAAGCTCAAGCTAACCAGCAAAGGTCAGAATAGGAAGAGAGAAAAGCCAGTGTTGACTGAACACCCCAAATCATACACAAATATTAGCTGCCTCCCATTTGATACTGATGCCAGGATGTTGATGATGTCCATAGAGCATAAGGTAAGTCGGCCAGTTCTCTACCATCAGCTAGGCCCTGGCAGGGTGGGGCATCCGATGCTGACCAGTTATGATCAGGTCAGGCGAATATCACCTGGTAACAGATGCTCTGAATATCCTGCCTGGTTGTCAGGAAATCTAATTCCTCCACCCAGAGCCCTAGCCCTAAACATGACTGCCAGCCACCCCCATACTGCCCCTTGGCCACCAATCTGGTAATGCAGCTTCTGGACCATGTTATCATTTAACAAGGCTTTCCTTGGCTGGCCTTCGGATTAATATGTCTTCAGTTCTTCATGCTACCTGTCAGTAACGTGTCACCATGCAGATGTCAGCCCGAGCACAGGCCAAGATGTACGGGGTGCTGCCATGTCTCTGTGTTCATTCTGGAAAACTGCTGTAGCTTGAGGGTGACAGGCACACAAGTTAAATCTTCATCACCCCTGCCTGCCTGTCTTAACACTTCAGAGTCAGTTTTTTATCCTTCAGTGTATCCACTCACTACCCATTTGAAAAATTTGTAGGCTTGTGTGTTTGTATCATACAGTTTAAATTAAAAGAGCTTTTAAAAGACACAAAGTATATTTTTGGAAGTCGTCACTCAAGCATGGGTGGCTGGGGACTAGAGTTTCCAGAATCATTTGGACTCCAGTGGAGGACATTATTACCCTGCCCCCTGCCCTGTGTAAATAGCTCAGCTCGCTGAGTCATCATTTTATTGGCGTGACTTCAGAGCATAAGAAAGAGCCATGCAGGAAGCCCATTCCTCACCCCATCCCTACTGCCCAGTGTCTAAAATCCAGGACATTACATTCACAGCAGTGTATAAATGACTGATACCAGGGTCAGTCCCTAAAACAAGCTGGAGAGAAAGCAGGGATCCATGCACCCCTAGGAGGTGTAAAGGTGTGCTGTCAAGGTGTGTCCTAAGAGGCAGGGAGAGAGAAAGGCAGAAAGCACAGGCAGTGGTACCCAGAACGAGGAGGACACCGCACGATTTTCCTGAGGAGATGGCCCTACCTCTTCTGAGTTTGGTTTCAAAAAGAGCATCCCATAATGACCTTCCAGTGAAGGATAACTTATCCACCCTTGGCGAAACTGGTGCCTGAGTGGAGCTGTGGAAAGGCTTTCCGGCCAAGCCCATCTCCGTCTTCCCGGTATTGCTGGGGGAAGGTGGCACTGAGCACAGCTGAGACCGTCAGCACCATCACGGAGCGGCACTAACGCGGACACAGGAGGTGCCAGCTCATTGTCCCAGCCAGGTGTCCAGGCCGGCAAGGCCATCTGGGTTAGGAAATGTGCTCTCTAAAGCCTGCTGGGGGAAGTCGTTTTAATGGGGAGCTTAGCTTAAAAATCAGCCTGCTTCAAGAAGTTTCCTCGGCTCTGGTCCCTATTAAAATGCAGGGCCTTGGAAATTGGCCATTTTCCTTTATGGAGCTCCGAGAAGACCAGTGTGTCCACATTCAACAGCCTGTGGCCAGGGGCCAGTAAATAAGTCAGCTCCAACATGAAATACTGGCAAAAAAAATGCTGGAAAGGGACTAGACTTTAGTTTCAGGTTTCTAAAAATCTGAAACAAAAACCTTTTAAGAAACGCCTACCTAAAAATGTAACCACCATACCTTTAAACTCTTTGTACCCTGACGGAAGAGATTGACATTTAAAAATAAACTTAAATTGTACCAAATGATCATGTTGTCTCTTTAAAAATTTAACTCCAAGAATTAAACGATCAGTAAAAACCTGCTGTGGGTGAAGATATAAAGAAATAGGCACTCTCCTGGTTGATGAGAGTGTCGGTGGGTCTTATCATATTTAGTGGGATATTTAGCAATTTCTATTAAATTTAAAATGCATATCAGCTTTGACCCAGCAATTCTCCTTGTAGGCATTCATCATCCAGAAATACACAATTGTGCAAAAACATATATGTACGAGGATTATTTCTGCATCGTTTATAATAGCGGAAAAGTAGAAAGAACGCCGTGTCCATCAAAAAAGGATCAGTTAGCTAAATCCTGGTTCATTCATGTAATGAAAATAGGCAGCTTTTAAAAGAAAAAGGTAGATTGAAGTGCTGGAGGAAAAAGACACTCAGAGAGAAAAGCATGTTGTAGAACCACAAAAAATAGCAAGTCTGTTTTTTGTAAAATAGTATTAGATATGTTAATATATGTACAGAAAACCTTTGATGGGTGGATCATTAGGGACTTTAAACTTTCCATGATAAGCACTTCTAAATTAGTCAGGATTTTCATGTTTTTATTTTTTAACATTAAACAGTAACTTGTAATCAGAAAGGGAAAAAACGAATTCCTCTAGCTTCACATTGTTTAATTATCTACAACCTCGTCTTTGCTCCTTATCATAGCCCCGCAGCGGGAGTGAGGACTGTGCTTCGTGCACATTCTAGAGAACAGTGGCTCTGGGCTATGTATTTAGTTCCAGCAACTCCGTTTGATAAATGGCTCCCAATTCCAGCTTTTCTAATACCTTTACACTAAATACCTTTCATACTTGAGAAGTAGCCAGCGTGATGGACAGGATGCGGGGCTCCGACTCGAGAGTGTCAGCTTGGGCAGCTTTCCTTCCCACGTTCCAGTTTTCTCATCAGTAAGATTAAGGGCTTGAAGGAATCGTTTCTGATATTCTCGCACATGAAGACCTTGACCCCTCCCTGACCACACTCCCCGTGGAAGGGGTACTCATAGGGGTTGGTTGAAATACCAGAGGGCAGAGACAGGGCCTGAAATCAGGAAACTGTGAGACAAAGGACAATTGAGAGAAAGTTTCACTGCATCATCCGGAGTTGGTGTAGAGTCAGCAGAGGGAAGAAAGTACAACAGTTTTGAGGCAGGGAAAAGACACACACTTCTGAGGCTCTCTACTGGAGAGCTGAATGTTCGGAAATATCTAGAGCTGGTTTGGGTGGTCACAACAGCAGAGAGAAAGAAGGCAGATGCTACCAGCATTTCGCGGGTAGAGGCAGAGATGCTAAACTTGCCACGAGCTTGGGGACAGTCCATACCAGTTTATCCGCACAGCCCAGGGAGTGACACTAAGGGGTCCTGGCGAGAAGAGCAGCCATTGGCTTCCTTACCTGACAAATGGCTAAGGCGGGGCTGGGTGCTGGGTGCTGGGAGGGTGGGTGGCGAAGGAAAGCAAGGAAGCAAGACTGCCTGGATGTCCGCCTGACGGCCCACCTGCTGCGCCCGTTCCCAAGCCAGCTTTTTTTTTTTTTTTAGGCAAGGCAACCCTTGGTTGACCTCACAGATTACAAGGATCTTGTCAGCTTACAATTCCTTATTTTTAAATTTTTTACTCCTACAGCACATGGTCTTCCTAAGTGGTCTCCCATCCAAGTAATAACCAGGCCCGACCCTGCTTAGCTTCCGACATCAGACGGGGTCAGGCTTGTTTAGGGCAGCATGGCCATAGCAGCTTGTCTTTCAAACTGCCTAGCCCAAAATGCTCATTCCGGATCCACCACTATAATCGCGCTTTCCCTGTAATTAAACCTCTTTAAAGGACCCACATCTCTAAAGTGACATGTCTGATTAAATCCTGACCACGAAAGAGGCTTTGGACTCTGCAGACTCAAGGCCTTCATATTACATCCTGGACCCTGTTCAACTATTTGTCTAGTTTAAGTGGGGGTCCCAGGCCCTGGCAGGCCACCGCTGTCTGGTACAAACTCTAGAAAACAGAGTCCTGTGGATTATATTCCCCATGGCATCCCCAGCACCAAAAACAATGGCTAGCACATAGTAGGTGTCAGTAAATATTTTTATGAATGAATGATGTAGTGGAAAGGGCGCAGACTGAAGAGGCAGTCAGAGCGAGGTTAACTGTTTATAAGTGGCCCTGGGCAAGTCACTGAACCTTTTTGAGCCTTTGGTCTTTCCATTGTGATTCCTGAAGCAGAATCCAGGGCTTTAGGGAAGACTGGAAAATCCAGCTTGGGCCCTCTCATTCACAATAGGTTCTCAGAAAATGGGAACCAATATTGTATCACATTACTAATAACTCCAACTCACACCACAGCCCGAGCATCTCCTGGAATCACTACTATCACATAAAAGTGACACAATTCAGTTCAAGTGGCCCTCGGGAGCTACTAGTTAATAACCAACACGGCAACAGCCTCTTCTTTAAACACAGCATTTTCCCGGTGTCCTTCAAAGTGGCTTTGCTCAGCACATTATCAGGGGGTCCACTGCTGCCGGAGACGTTCGCAAAGCACCCGAAAAGGTGTGTGTGACAGAAGGCCATGCAGACCGGTCAAAGAGAACGAGCAGGTCTGTGGACAGTTCTGGTTCAGCCCAGGCCCAAACTGTTGAGGTTTGATTCTGACTTGGCCTCCTGCTGCCTGAACCTGTTCACTAAGCAAAATCTAACGTGGTTAAGTGTGGAATCTGGAGCCAAACACCCGGGTTTGAATCCTGGCTCCACCTATCTTAACATATCGCCTTCAGCAAGTTACTCAACCACTTGAAACCTCAGTGCTCTTATTCAGAAAATGGGGAGCAAAACTAGGGCCTACCCACAGAAACAGGGGAAAAGCAGAAGATTTTCTTGCTTTTGGCTTTGTGGAAAATCATCGACATCAATCAGCCCGTTGGCAGAAAACTTCCCAGAAAAAAAAAAAATCCTTTCCATGCAAACTATCCTTTCCATGTTTTCCCATTTTTCTTAATTCTACAATCGTCTTGAATCCTCTCTGAGGTCTGGAGGAAAGAATTTGCTGGTGATGCAATAGATGCCTCTACAGGAAGATAAGCGAAGTGCTTGACACATAGTGAGTCTTCAATAAATATCTGTCGAATAACTAACTAGATGTCTCATAAGTTGAAAGACTCTGACAGTCCGTCACACCTGTTGGACCCAAAAAACTAAGTACAAACTAAGGTGAGTGAGATCTTGGCATTTTTGAAACCGAGGCCTGGAATCTACATTAACAGAAATCTCTGTTCTGGCTATCTTTTTTTTTTTTTCCAATTGGGACACTCCCCAGCTGAAGAGTCTGGCCATATAACTATGGACAGGTCACCCAGAGAAGGTCTGAACTATTCATCCAGCTAGCAAATATATAGTGATGTCTCTAAGGATTAAGAATATGTGCCATAAAAATGAACAAGTCCACATGAGCTCCATGAGGACTGGCCCTCATCTGTCATGCTCACTGCCGGATCTTCAAGGCCTACTGTGCCCAGCATACAGTAAGTACTCAATAAATGTACATTGAATAAAAGATTATATGAACAAATAAATAAATGAAGACTTGGAGGGAAGAGAGAAGAGGGGGAGACAGTTGTGGCAGAGTCTAGACCTGAGCTGAAGTTTTCTGAAACCCCACTCAGAGGCCTTCGCTGCTTCTCCAAACGGCTTCTAGAAGGGGTGGGAGACAGCAAATACAGAGAAGCCTGGGCAAGGGAGATTTGGGAGAAATAAGAAGTAGAGGCAGGTGAGTTCACAGGGGGACGTGAAGGTCAGTCGGGACATCTGTCTGGTGCGCACGAGCATCACTCGATGTCAGGGAGACTAGGTGATTTGGAGGAAGAGGTGAGTGGCATGGTCAAACATCAGATAAGAGAGGATTATGGCTCCTACTGCTTCTCTCGCCCAGGCTCTCCAAGGTTTTTCCCCTTTCAGAAATATGCATCGTGTTCTATGTGTCTGGCCATCTGCAGCTCTTCCCTTTGCCTGGACCTGGGCTGGCTTTCTGGGCCTTGCAGGCTTAGCTGTCCCTGGCCCTATATTAGAAATGCATAGATATATTTTTGGAGACAGCCACTTGGGCTCTCAGCTCAGGGACTGCCTTTCCTTTTGGGATAAGGGCATTGTTCTCCCCCAAAACTCAGCATGCGGGTCAACCGTGCACACCAACTGCTTCTTTGACGCCCTTTTAACAAGTGTTTTCCCATGTACTTCTCAGAAAATTACCCTATTCCTTCTGTACTCAGCAGGGAGACACAACGTAACGGAGAGCTTGGCTGTTGTGCTTGTGAATAATCTGAGTTTCAAGTGCAGCCCTGGCATGCCTGAAACAAATAATTACTAAAAAGTTATCCAGCCACCCTCAGCCCACTCCCCCACCCTGCCGCCCAAGCTGCCAGCTGCTTTGTCTTGAGTGTGGAGACCTCTTGGCTGGCTCTGTGTGAGCCTCAGCGAACAGAGCCATCGAAACCCACCCCAGGTCCCAGTCAACAAGTACAGCAAAAACTTTGGCTGATCTGGCCCCGGAGAAGATAAAGCCTTAAATAGAGATTAGCCACGCTCGTTCCAGCCTGCTCATGGCCAAGAGTCAAAGTCTATATTTGCCGAGCGCAAAAGGACAAAAAGGAACAAATTTCCTTTGCAAGCTCTCACCACAGACCAGAAAGAGCAATTCTCTCCTGCTTACCTTGCCTCTCTCCTCTCGTGAGAAGGCTAAGCCAGTGTGTGCTGGCCTGGTGGGACTCTCAACATTTTGGTCCCTGAATCGCAAACGATTAGTGGGCTCTTTGAAAAGGGGGTTCAGCCAAGAGTTGTGCTAGATGTGTCCCTTAAAAAGCCATAGGGCCATTTTAAAAGAACTTATGGCAGCTTAAAGTGACAGACACTGTTGTACTTTAGATCGGTAAAGGCTTGGGGACCTTAGAAAGGGAAGTCCTGAAAGGTCACACTATTCCTTGACAATCGCCGAGGAGCTTGGTCAAAACAAAAGCGCCCTTTTAATCAGAGTGAATTAAAATCTGCACCCAAACAATGACAGCATATTTGTTTGGGGAGAAACTGTAGGATTATCTGGTCCATAGCCATTACTTTACAGATGGGGGAAACCCAGTGCGGTGAGGTTAAATGGCTTGATCTAGAACTTGCAGCTCTTCCTCATGCCCCTGGCATCTGCTACACACACTCTATTGCCTCGCAGCCCTGTGTAGGCAGCAGCAGAGAGCGAGAGCTTTTGCTAATGGAAGTCACTTCTCATTGGAGCACCTCCCAAGGCCAAGAAGAAGGCTCCACCCCAGAGGGCTGTGGGGAGGCCAGAAGCACACCCGTCCTCACACAGGTCACCATAGCTTTCACTGCCGGTCCTGTCTACGCAAGCGCCGACTGGATTGAGAAGGCGGGTCCATCACGTGCGTCCTGAAACCCCGAATCCTTTGCTAGGAAGGTCATTGCCTCTACAGTGTCCAAGTTCTCACTCAGGGCTCCATTCCATGATCTGTGACCAAGGCCGGACAAACAGCTCACAGGAGACTGTGCGATGGGCAAGTGAGGTGCATGACCGCATAAGCAGGAGGGGAAGACACTGTGAGCTCTGCCAGAGCTGCTCAGAGCGCTGGTGGCGG
>NW_006494609.1:13731424-13753638 GCF_000325575.1 Pteropus alecto
GGGGGGGGCCTGCAGCCCCGCCCGGGCTGGCGTTCTCTCAGGAGCCCAGGGCACACTTCCCTGGGGTCCGTCATGCACATTCCTTCTTTCTTTTCTCTAGAAAGTCAAGCTACCTCTCCATGGGGCGATAGGGCAATGGAGGGGGGTTCCTTTTTCTTGCATGTTGCTCTAAAAGACAGGGACATCTAGCTACACTGAGCATTCCGGTAGAGCCATGCAGGCTGTGTCTAACAGGCTGCCACCTGCAAATGACACATTCAAAAGGTCAGAGCCAAGTACTAAATGCTTCGATGAACGTGAACAGTCCTTTTCTGGTGGATGGGTGCTTTTTCCATCTGTGCGGATCCAGCAGTCAATAGGTGTCTCGCTCCCTCTTCAGAAAACTTGAAGGAAACATCTAAACAGCATCCAACACCTAGTTTCCTCTTGTACGACAAATGTCAATGATATGCAAACACGGGAGCTTCGTCGAGAAACACTGGTTTGTTGGAATGGATGGTGAAGGGGCTTCTCGTGGTTCTGTACTCTGCCTGGGAGGAGAGACCTTACTAGGCTGCACCCAGGGGTCTCTCCCGGGTCAGGTCTGCACATAATAGACATTGCCTTTATCGCTCAAAAGGATGGATCGGAGAGAAAATAAATTAAGTAGTGTTATCGGTCGATCACAATTATGTTCTGAGTTCCTACCTCAGAGAGGCACTGAAGAATCTGCAAAGAGGCATCAAGCTCTAAACCCTCAACCTGGCTCTCTGGGCCCCGCATACCCTAAACCCACCAACCTATCCTGGCCGACTTCATCTCCTTCTCTCCTCTGGCATTTCTGGGATGGGCCAGCCTTTCTCACATCCAGACCTTCTCACCAAGCTGACAACGCCTCCTGCAGACAGCTTTCCTTGACCAATCACTGGGGCCCTTGTGTCTGCCTTGTGTCTCTAGTATCCAACACCAACTGATACATAGTCGGTGTTCGATGAAGATTTACTGAATAAATAAATCAAACATTCCTGAAACAACCAGCAAATAAGTTTAAAGGAGAAGAGATGAAGAAATGTACACATTTAAAAAATGTATCAAACACACACACACACAAACACAGACACAAGTCCTCTAAATGCCATGAATACATATAAAAACTGGTGAATTCTTCTAAATAAGATCTGTAGTTACATAAGGTGTTATCATGGGGGAAGCTAGAGGAAAGATGCGCGGAGTAGTTTTACACTTTTTTTTTTTTTTTTGCAACTTCTGACTCTATGATTATTTCAAAATAAGAAGTTGCAAAAAATATGTCAAAAAAAAAAAAAAAAAGGCAAAAATGTTCCAGGTACCAGAGGAGCAGCTGAGGCGAGGACTTTTCAGCCTCCTCCCTGCAGGCCACACCGAGGTGACCTCCCTGCAGACCACACCGAGGTGACCTCCCTGCCACACACCCAGGGTAGAAAGGATTCCCGCCCTTTCCTTCCTACCCCCTTCTCTTCGTCACCTCTCAGCTGAAATGTTCCCCCCTCGGAGATGTCTTCCTGGACCAGCAGCACCACAGGCTCTTCCTCACACTGCTTATTTACTTGAAGATTCATACACTTCAGCGCACGAATCCTCATCCAAAATCTCTTGTCCGTTTGCTGTCTTGTCTTCTCCCACCAGAATGCAGATGCTACAAGAACGGGGACCTCGGCTGCACGTACCACTGTCTCCCCGGTACCGGGAAATACCCTCACTCACAACTCTTAAGGAATATTTTCTGAGTGAACAATGAATATGTTCATGAATTAACGAAGAAAGTGTATCAGAAGCTGAGGCTGAGAGTGATGCTATTAGCCTTAAAGCCTTTCTAATTAAAAAAATAAAATAAAATAAACCAAGTCCTTTACAAAATACAGCACTTTAACTGTGATTCATAGAAAATTACTTGAAAACATACAACGCGATGCCTGGAGTAGGTGCCATAAGGAAGCAGATGCCGCTGGAGCTGGGACCATCAGAAAACGTGTCCAGTAGCAACTATCTAGAAAGAAGGATCGGATTTAAAGAGAGGTCAGAGTAGGGAAGGAGAGAAAAGGGTGTTTCGGACCTTGGCAACCAGCATGAAAGAAAACCTTAGAGGCATCCAGGCCCGCACCTGTCTCCCGGGAAGCGGGTGACCTATCATGAGCACTGCCGGGGCTACAGCAGTGAAGGAGAGAGACAGGCTCTGCCCACATGAGCTTCCACTCTCGATGATCAGCTTTCTGTCTAGTAAAATAAGATTTGTAAACACTGGCTTTTTCATTAATGAACGTTTCCTGATTATACAGCAGGGAGCTTAGAGACGGCGCCTCTAGACTTCGGAGTTCTTGCTGGCTGGAAGGAAAGCCAGAAGGCTATTTAAAATTGATCAGGGAGAAGCAGGAGTCCCTGCCCCTTTGGGGCACACTCCTCCACTGTGAGGAGTGTCACTTTTGTGAGGTCTCCTGATCATGCGGGCAGAAGTCAAGTTCTTCTTCTTCCTCTTCAAGGAAACCCTTGATATTGCCAAAACCATTCAAGGTCAAATGTGTCAGACTGGGATGTTAAGGAATCTAGCTACCATCTCACAAGCCATCTCACAAGACACCACTGCTCCAGGGCCATAAGAAGCTGGGCTCCCTTGATGGTTTGGCTGTGGACCAATGCAGGGGTGGAGGCTCCCAGCCCACTGTCCTGTAGTGCAGATGAAACAGAACCCAGTGTTCTCCAGATTCCATCAGCTGAGTGGACATGGGGGCACCAAAGAATAAGGAAGTATCATGTTTGGGAGGGACTGTTTCCCAGGCCTGCCCCCTTTCCCAGACTTTTGGAGGCCCTCTGCTAACCTGGGGTTACGGGTTCAGGTGTCTACTCCCCTTGCACATAGCCTTCCTCGGAATCATCTCCAAGAGGTGCCATCCTCCCAGCTCACTTAAAAGCAACCCTCGTGCCATACACCCACAGCCATAGTGTCTAGCTACCTTTCCAGCAACACCTGGGAAACTTACGAGTGATTCCCTCTTCCCAGAAACCTTTGCTGAGAAAGTTTCCTTCACAGTTTATAAAGCGGGATCCAACTTCTTGCTTAATCCCTCAGCAATATCTGACATGAAGTTTTCAAGATGGCCACGCAAAGTGTGTTTTACACCACCGGCCATATGCAAAAGGGGAGCCCTGGAACTCACAGATCTAAGTGTTGCAAAGACTGTGAAGAGTGATCTCACATCTTCAACCTGAGCTGTTCATCAATTCAGATAACTAAGAGGTCATTTCTATTCTCTCCAGTAGGTGAGGACTGGCTAGTACCCTTGACTTAGGTGGAAGATACTCTCGCAAATCTCCATTTAAATCTCAACTCTAGAGCTGTCTGGATGTGAGAGGCTTAGGACATCATTCTGGATTGTACTATACAATTCATTTGAAATGCTTACTCTAGTTTTTAGGTTTTCATGAACAGTGTTCTTTTCCCAGGCTGACTATTCAGGTAGAATATTGGGGTAGTCCCCATCTCATTAGCTTTATTCATTTTTATAAATTATGCATACACACACACAAAAGGGTTTCTCCCAGCTGTCTCAAAATGAGTCACAGTGTGAACACGGCCGAGCACACAGGCAGGAAGAAGTCAGCAAGCAAACGCAGGGCCTGTTTCTCCAGAAACCCCCCTGATGCTCCAGCCTCCGGTGGCTTCCCGGTGCCTCTGGTCCATCACTTCCATTTATTTTTCCTCCTTTTCATCTCTTTTCCCTTTGTGTCTGCCCCGTCCTGAATCGCAACTCAGTCCACTGAGGCATGCAGATTGCTCTGCTTAAAGCAAACTAAGAGGAGAGTAACCCACACATTCAGCATCCCACCAACCCTGGGGCAGCCATCTTGCTACCAAATACAACTCCACTAAACTAAAAAAAAAATTCCACCAATTTCTCCTCATTTTCATCTCTCTTCCAACTGACAGCAAGCATAAGGAACATGTTTTTTGTGCCACTTGCTTTCCGGTGCCTCTTGACTGCTCAGACAACTATTTCGCCCACGAGCTCGAACCCCACGCATGCTGGACACGTTCTTGGAGTCTTAATTAAGGGCTGGTTCTAGGCACATGGGTCAACGAGAAGAACCGAGACCTCGCCCGCCAGGACCCCACAGCCTACCGAAGGGCACAACCTGTGACAGAAGTTACGGTACAGTGTGGTAAGTGCTGTGATGCAGATACGAACAGACTGTGACGAGGGCGTGCCAGACACGTGGCCTTCCTAAGTAACGCACACCCTTCCACATGAGGCAGCAAACTCCAGGGGGCGGGAGGCAGCTCACCGAGAACCTTGACTGCTCTCTGAGTTTTCCCCTGGTCTGGGGGGTTTTCTCAGTTCAATTATTGTTCAGTCACCAGGCCGAGCCCAAGACATACAGCATGATAGGGGCACACTGCTTTCATTACTGAAAAGCTAAGGCAGAAACAAGGGGGCGCATCTGAATTTCCATATATAAAATAGAAAGAAAAAGGGTAAATACAATGCTTGCACCTAAAGAGATTATCACAGCACTTGGCACAAAATACGAGTTAGCTCTTGTTGTTGGTACACCGATGCTGGCGGCGGTAATAATCAGGAAGGCAGGAGGACCCAGACCCAGGATCCTGGAGTCCCCAGAGTTCGTGGGCGGACAGCTGCATAACACCAGCCCCTCCTCTCCGTGGCTCTCACCATCCCAGACTCAGACGCGACTCTCTGCTGGAGAGGAAGCCGAGTCCTGGGCCAGCAGCGCGAGCCCGTCTCTAGCAGCGAGTGCTGAGATCCTGTCCCCAGTATGTTTTGCTGTCCAGCAACACCCACTCCGACCCGAAGCTGCTTGCGGGCAGAGAACACGGCGTCTTACATGGTACAAAAGAACCAGGGCTGGGCACAGGCTTAACAAATACAATCGGGAAATTTCTAATCCGGAAGGGGCTCTTGGAGAGGGTTACGTTCAACTTTTTCATGTAAAAATACAATTCTTTACTAATTTCTAAATTCAAAAAAAAAAAATGCTTAAAGTGTTAATGGCCCTGTCCTATTGCCTTTAGAGATTAGTCCCATGTAAACATTAAAAAATAACACAAAACTGATGGATGCGCCCTTGCTGGTTTTTGTAAGAAGACAAAATCGTATAGGAAAAAGTTACCTTTTACCTGTGTAAAAAGTGACCTTTTCTCCTACCTTGAAACCCCAGTCTTCCCTACTTTCTTCTTGTGTATCCCGCCAAAAACAATTATGAAAATATGAACACATATGCATATATATACCCATAGATATGACTTAATTTTTTTACATAAATAAGATCCCATTTTCCTGCAACTTGTTTCTTTTCACTTAAGAAGGTGTATAGTTTGCATGACTGTGTCCCCTCCAAATTCGTATATTGAAATTCTAACCCCCAAGGTCATAGTGCGAGGAAGTGGTACCTTTGGGGTGTGATCAGGTTATGAGGGTGGAGCCTTCAGGAATGAAATTATTGCCCTTGCCAAAATGGCCCCAGAGAACTCCCTAGCCCCTTCCACCACGTGAAGACACAACGACAACTCCGTGACCTGGAAGAGGGTCCTCACTGGATCATGCTGGCACATTGATCTTGAACTTCCAGCCTCCAGTGCTGTGAGAAGTACATTACTGATGTGTATGAGCCATCCAGTCTGTAGTATTTTGCCATAGCTGCTCAAACAGATTAAGGTAGAAGGCAATGGACAAAGTTCTGAAAACATAGCGCTTGCTTTGTACTCCCGCTGCCATGATACTTTCTAATTATATTTTGATCTTGAGCAGGCTATTTAATCTCACTGTGCCTTAGCTTTTTCATCTGTAAAAATGGGACTGAGTTAATACATGTAAGCTTCTTAGATTGTAGATGGCATTCAAAAGTACATATTATTATTACTTATTTCCACTATATCTTTGTACCCATTCCACATCATTCTATTGAAATGTTGCCCAGTGTGCCAAAGACATAGACACTTGTGTGCCAAGGGCATACACTTACCCAATTCCCTGGTGATGGGTATGGAGGTTATATCCAGTTTTCTGCTATGGCTATTATAAACAACATCAAGATACTGTCATTCTCCAGGTTCCGACACTTTGGTGGACAGACCCATAGGCTACGTTCCTAAGGGTGGACTTGCTGGGTCGGCGCATATAACTTTGGTAGACATCGCCAAATGCCCTCCCAAGATACTCCGCCAGTGTACCTGCCATGAAAACTGAGCCCCTCTCCAGAAATGAACATTCTTAAATTTTTTTAATATTTGCCAGTCAGACAAGTGACTAATGTTGTTTTGGTTTGAGCCTCTTTAAATTACGAGTGAGGCTGCGAACTGTTTAATTTACAGATGAGAAAAATAGAGACCCAAAAGTCCCCTAACTGGCTTTAGGTCTAACCCTGCGCTAGTTATAGAGATGAGCATGGGCCACCTGTCGGGTCAGGACCACCCACAGGTGCAGTGACCCCCGGCCCCAGGAGGGGAGTCTGACCACCGGCAGCCAATCTTCTCCCTCTTCTCTGAGCACGGAACACCCAGGCTGAGTAGGCAGGTGGGGCTCTCCGCTGCCTGGGTTAGGGTGATTGTCTCCGTCAGCACCAGCAATCCCGAGGCATGTGATCCCCCCCTGCCACCTGGAAGGAGTCACAGCCTCGTCCTGGCCCAGGAAGGACGAGGTTTCTCTGACTGGAAGGTGGCTGACGGCAGCCCAAAGACAGAGGAAGCCTCACCTCCAAGCTGCCTGAGGCGCCAAGGGTTTTTTCCCTCCTGTTCACGTCATCTCAAAAGTTTCTTCTGCTTGAGAGCAAAGTGTTTCATGTTGTCACATTCCTCTTTCTCTTTCTCTGTGGAACTAGACTTTTTTAACCGGAAAAGAAAGCCACTTGGAGTAGAGAAAAAAGATCTCCTTTGACTACCTTCTGCACGCCCCGCCCCGCCCCGCCTCCCACAGGCATGAACAGAGCAGGTAGGGGTGTGAGCACCTGGTCTAGGCGAGGGGGCTCAGATTCTGCTTCTTGCTAGTACTGGGACCTTGAGTACCTTCCTTTAAGCCTCGCTGTCCTCGCTTGAATGATGGAAATGACACGGATGCCTGCTTTGCCTAACACACAGGATTGTTTTCGGCAGAGTGGATGGTGTGTGCATGACAGCGATTTGAAAACTGTGACATGCCATCCAAATGGAGGACCTTGGTGAATGTCCGTGAGCTGGTCGCCCCTGGCTTCCGGGCTGGAGCTTTTTCTTTTATGAAGCTGCCGGCCTCAGTCTCCAGGGTGGGACCTGCCCCTGCTCTAAGGTATTCCTAAAGCCACCTCCCACCCAAGCTTACGAGAACTAGGCTTATCATCATGACACAGACGGAGGTTTCATCTTGATTGTGCAAAAAAAAAAAAAAATATTTCATAAGCGTCTATTTATATCACGGCTAAACTAGATGTTCAACAAAGAGAACTCTAGTAACTTCATACTCGTTTGGCAGATTCAAGAAGCACAGTTCCACTTTACTAGATTTTCTCAGCCAACTAGATACTCATCACATATTAGAATTAAAAAATAGAGCGGCCATTTTTAAAGGAATCATTCTACAATTACTACATATTTTTCTACTACTTTCTTTAAAAAAAAAAAAAAAGTTAAATACAGGTCAACCTTTTTCCTCATCTCACTGCCACCACCATAAACACTGATTATCCAACTAAGTCTAGAATCATAAGAACCTGTTCTACCACTCACGCCGTTGAGACTTTAGGCAAATAATTTAACCTCTTTGTGCCTCAGTTTTCTCATCTACAAAAGTAAAGAGAATCAGAAAGCCAAGTTCATCAGGAGTATGGCTACATGAAGAACACAGAACCAGCAAGGATCTGCTTAAAGCTGAGTGCATGGATTTAGAGAAAGCTATTTTGCCCTCTGAGATGTTTTGTTTCTTCCTAACTCTTGGCTATATTCCAGATAGCTGAATTTGCTGGCTAAGTGAGGTTCTCTTGTTGGATATAAATTCCTTTGGGGGCCTTGAAGGACATAATTGAGGCTCTGATGGAACTTGCTACACCAACGACCCAAGCCAAGGGTTCTGGCGTAAGCAGGGAGCCTTTCAGCAAGCACCCTGGAGCAGCCGGGGAGGGACAAACAGAACATGCAGAAACATGGGAGGCAAAGAGAACAGGAACTCCCCTGAGTGAGGGACAGCGTCCCTACCATTAGCATTACACAAAGGCCAATGCCCCAACCAATCAACCAACCAACCAACCAGATGCCCACTGAAAAAAATGAAATCTAAAGCGTGACCTCAAACACTGGGACTGTCTGCAATGAACACCCAAGAAGAAGAAACCAAGAAATTGTGGCCATTCCAGCATGTCTGTGTCGGAGGAGCTCAGAGGTGGCATTGGGTTGCCTGGGAAAGAGACGGTGGGGGCCTCCACATGACGTTGCACCTGCATCACAAGCACGCTAACTACTCGTCTGAGTAGCTTATAATTGTGTGTAAGATGGAGAGTATGGGGTGGACAGTACCGAAGAGATAAGACAACCTTACTTCAGGTGACTGGTCCATTTTTCAGAAGGACATAAAGAATTTTCTCATGAATTCTACTCGCTTGCTTCAGCAGAGCTAGGTTAGAGTTCTAGCTCTAACACTGAAGGTGCATACTGTAGACATCATAGAGCTACTTATAAATATTTCAGCTCTCTCTTCTTCAAGTACACAGTTGCATTACATTTTCCCACCTACTGGAAGTTAGGTGTGTCCACGTGACTAGCCTTGGCCAATACAGTGTGAGTGGATGTGACACATGTCACGACTGGACTGCTTTCCGCTTTCAGAGCCAGCACGTGCTTCACCGTTTTCTCCTTCCCCTCAGCCATGGTAATGGAGACTCAGCCTCCATGTGAGAATGAGAACAAGGATGACATGGAGCAGAGTCCCCAGCCAGCCTCAGGAGATACACAGAGTGAGTAAGAAATAAACCTTCATTGTTTTATGCCCCCGAGTTTTGGGGGCTATCTGTTACCCCAAACCTAGCCTACCCTGAGTAACAAATATGTGCCACTTAACCACTGGCACGTGACTTTCTTTTCTTAATTGGTAACTGATGGCCAAGTGTTTCACTGTACAAAAACAGATTGTGAGCCTGTGGAGTTCACGGTGCTAGGAAGTCTACCGCTTATTACAAATGTAGACACAATTTTTAAATTATGAGAAATCAAACTCCTTTCCAGAAGGTAAAATTTAAAACTAAGCTCTCAAACAAGACCCATAACCCTTTCCTGAGCCCCAGTGAACATGGTCCCAGTTGCAAGGACCAGACATCCACACCTGCTCCAAATGCGTTGTTCACTAGCCGGAGAGGAGATCGTTTTAGCAGACTCCAATTTCTGATGTGGAAGATTTCCTCCACTACACTCTTGATCAACACATGCTCATCCTCCCCGATGTCGGGCTGGTCTGGCCAAATGGGAATTCCTTCGTCGGCTTTATTTTCCCTGTTGAATCCAGAGTTTTAAAAAGCAGTTCCTTGAACATCATTATGGGTTGACAGCAACCAGAGTCAGGTCCAACCCCATTTCTCATTCTACCAAAGGCATATCTTAATCCATCATTTTATTTAGTATATAAAATATGACTTAGGGCAAAATTTGCAGTACTCTCCTACACTAGAAAAATCCACAAACTAAGTGTTTCTGCAGCAAGATGTACCAAAACATATGTCTTACTCAGCCGCAATGCAGACTAGGAATGTGAGCTAAGCTGTGATGGATAAAACCTTCCCATTTCTAAAGAACAGGCCCCACAGACACAGATTCTGTTTACACGTAGCCACTGCTGGCAATCGTTTTGGGTCAGATTTATTGTTTCAGTCATCATTACCTTTTAACTTACAAATCAGTACCAATCTAGTCATTTTAGTGTCCAAAATAACTATACCGTAATGGAATTTCTTAGGTTGTTAAAATAACCAGAGCAGAGTCACTGCTGGTGAATCAACAAAATGCTTGGAAATAAATAGGAGGGGGAAAAGTACAGCTAACTAATGCGATGTCAAGGCCAAAGGACCTGCCTGCCATCCATATTCTTGTCCCAAGCCTTATAATTTATACATAAATTCTGGCCCCCCAAGGAATGCAGGGCCAATCTTTAAGTACCTTGATATGTGTCTCGTAAAACCACCTGAATGTAATAGTCAATTAAATTATTAATGAAAGAACTATACAAATAAAAACATCATGCTCTTTTATATAGTAATAATTATTAGCATAAGCAATGCAAATTGAATAATGAGAATTATTGGGACAGTTCCATGATAAGCTAACAATCTCCTGCAATCAGACCAAACATCTCTGCTCAAGCCGTTTAAAAAAATAAATAGCAGCATGCTGACACTTTTGTTCGGTTAAGCACATATATCTCCAGAGGTTATTCATGTGTCTTTGGTAGAAGAGCTAAAAAAAGAAATGGAGACTGAATGATATAAAAATGGAACTAGTTACAACGGTGGTAAAATAGATATTTCCACATCTTGAGACAACAATGAATCCTATAAACTGTCCTAGAATCGAATGACATAATTTATTTATTTACATATGCACATGCATATACATATAGACACATATATTTACATACACATATTACATATATACAGAGAGAGAAAATGGATTCTTGTAATTAAGTATAACCTTTCATTTACATTCATGTGAGGGATAAAGTTAAATGCCATCATAACAATAGGTCATCAGTATTTAGAAGCATTTATCAAGCATCTAACTACCTACCACACAGCCACACACCACTCCATAAAAGAACAGGGCTCTTCCTTGTTTACCTTAGAGGACCCCTATGGAACACTCTAGAAATCACATAGTCCTTAATCAGAACTCAGCGTTGCCCAATTCTCTACTAGTTCTCCCAGGACTGATTCAGGAGAGAAGGCGGTCCTTCACTAGATCAAACTAATCACAGAGAAAGTCTGTTAAACCCTAATTGGTGAGTAATTTCGACTTTCCATTTGCTACTACAACCAATTTCCTGCCACTTTTTGTTAACTTGGAAAAATATGTCTTACGTGTGAGGTAATGATATCCTCTGGTATTCAAGGGAAAAAGTCAAAGGCAGTCAAGTCTCTTCAGCTTCCAGCAAGAATAAAGTGATGCTGAAGGGGGCGCTTGACCTACTTGCTATCAGATGCGTTCATCTCACGAACACACACACCTGCTACTAGTCTCGTGTCAGTTAAAAGCCCAACTGTTCAGAGGCCATTTGACCGGGCTTGGGGTGATATTATGCCCTTGACAAAAGCACCTTCCCCACCTTCACCATGAGCTGTCATATTAACAGGGCCAATGTGGATGCCATTCTCTTTCAAGGAGTATCAACTTTGAAACAGTCCTTCCTCTTCAGACTCCCCGGGAGATGCCCCATGTCCGGGTCCCGACTCTTCCTCTGAGTCACCCCTATCCTGTTAGTCCAGAAAGCTCTCACCTGCGCTGCGTTGCTACCACCGCCGATGGAACTCCGTGCTCTTAGCGCAGTTAAAAGACTCAGTTCCTGGTTAATGCCAGCGTATCCACGTAAGAGTTTGTACGCACGCACGCAGCAGAGTGAGAGTAAAATACATGTGGACACATAAATCCATCCACTACAGGGAAACAGTTGGCACAAAGCAGCACGTTCCGTGGGGAGTAAGTAACAGCTCACCCTCTGCCTTCGCAGGGGCTGGCTCTGCAAGATTTCTGCCAGGAGACAAATGTGGGGCTGTGTATTCTTAACCCAGAATGCTATAGACAGAGGCCTACTCGTCTTCTCAAACGCGTTTTTTTTCCCTCCTCCTTAAATCAGGAAGAAAGTCCTACTTGCTGGTAAGTCTCTAACACGTACTCATCTCCTTTTTAATAGGAGGACCTCCAGTAAACAACAGCAGAAGCCAGGAAGGAAGACAGAGAGGGAGGTGAGACTCTACGCTGAGGAGAAGGGGCAAGAGAACCCACTCAAGCGAGTTCCCAGATCGTGACTTTGCACTGCAATAAAATTTCAAAAATAGTTTCGGGGACAAGCGTGGGTTGCCAACTTTTTCTTTTGCCAAGTAAGTATACTGAACTCACTAGCTTGTGCTTATTCTTCTCTTTGCCTTGGACTTGGGGAAAAGGTCATGTTTGAACGCTTATTTGTTCATATTTGTCTGTCCTCCTGCCCCCCACCAACCAGTCCTCGGTGGTAAACTCAATCAGGGCACCTCAGAATTCCCTCTGCCTTCCCCACAGGAGGCCCCTTGAAATAGACCCGACTGCATCCAGAATCTGAGAATTATTACTTATTTTCTCATTTTACTTGAGAATGTTTCACATTTTCTTATCTTCCTTCAGAGAATTTCTGTGAAACACCTTCTCTAAGGTGACATAACTATATAGCTGTCTCTGGAAAAAAAACCCAACACATTTTACATCAGATTCATTTCAACCCTCGATAAGAAAGTAGTAGATATGCTTCTCATGGAAATGAATTCTAACAAAAGGGTGTATTCACACTTTCAGCCTAGGAGCCTGACCTACAATGGCCAAGAACACGTGTGCAAAGAATGTGAATGCCTTCTTTTGCAGGCAGAAGCGGCAGAAGGAGCAAACGACTAAGGACTTTCTATCCATTCATCTTGACCATTAACCTACTCCATAACCAGCCAAGACAACTGTTCTGAAGGAAACCAGTTTGCAGACTCTGGACCGGAACTAGGACTTTCAGGGACAAGTAAGGATTTAGACCAGCTTAATTTCTAAATTCTTGGAAGACAAAGACCATGTATACTAAAGTGGCCTGCACAGTGCCTATTTGCCATGAGTGAAACTCTCCCTTATGCCTTGAGACAAGAACTCCATATCTGGCCTCTCTATCCCTTGCAAACAGCTTGCAAAGGGCCTTTGACATCAAGAGCTGTGTGTTGAATAGACAAACGAATGAATTCTCATAGTTCCCTTATTATTTTTTGGTACATAGAAAACAAATTTAGAAATCTTTTAGGTTAATTCTCAATTAAATAAAAAATGGATTTTAATATCAGTCAGGACCATATATTCTTAAGTAATAATAATTCAAATCATTTTAAGAGCTGCCATAAAATGAGTATATACTATCTGCCAAGCACTATGCTAAGTATTTTATGAGAATTATTTAATTTCATTCTTATACCATCTCTATAAGCTAAAAAGCATCATCTCCATTTTCAGATGGAGAAATGGGGGCTCAGACACCTGACATTATTATCTAGGAATCCGCAGCTCAGAAATAACACTCAAAGTCATTCCTGTAGGAAGAAGAAGGACTGGAATCCAAAAGTGTGGCTGATCCTCTAACACCCACTGCCTCTCCCTAGGGATTTTGGGCCATTTCACCAAAACCAGTCCTGCCGTAGGCCACAGCTTCTATGGTGTGTGCACTTTATACGGTTTTGCTGGAAACCCAGGCCATCCCCTCAATCCTCGAGGCCAGTGTTCTTTTCATTCTGTTTTGCAGTCCTGCTCAGGCTTGATGGCCTCTCTCTCAGGAGCTCTAACTTCAGCCCTCAGGCCTTGGCCCCACCACAGCTGACAACCGAATTGCAAAGTCATTCTGTCCAATTAGATAAACCCATTTCTCTTAGGCTAGTTGATGCTGTTCCAGAATGGCTTATGATGGGCCCAAACTCTAACTTGTTTTAAATAAAGCAAGCTCTCCAGAAATCACAGATTTCTTTCATCTGCTTTAGCTTGTGATGACAATGGGACAAGCATTAGCGTGGAAGCTGTCCCCTCACTCCGCCGATGTCTTGCTTTGTGACTTCTGTGGCTCTCAGTTTCCCTATATAGAGAATATAGACTCTCAACCTACCTCACAAAAATGATTGCCATGACCAAGTGAGACAGCAAAACGGCTTTGAGAAAAAATAACTGATGCCTTCCAAAACTGAGGTGTTAACATCATCATACCTCTTCCAAATGGTGCAGGTTATGGCAAATACCAGGCATTTAGAAAGCCAAAGCACAGATGCAGAAACCCTCTCTGTTACCTATATGGGGATTTCCATTTAATTAAAAAGTTTCCGGGAGACACGGAAGGCCATTATCAGAGGTTCTAACCAGACAGCCAATAGGAAAACTCTCTGTAGTCCATGAATCAGCCTCAGCCAATAAGAAAACTCTCTGAAGTCCATGAATCAGTCTTTGAGTTTTTTTGTTTTGTTTTGTTTATCAACGTTTTGGCCCCGTTGATGATTCAAGCATAACTTCCTTGGTATTAAAGTAACTGGGAACTGAGATGAATTGCCCAGTTTTTAATTACATTTGGCCTCTTTGTACCCCGTGTTGTAAACACCGTGTCTATCAAGGCACTGTAAGAACAGGTGATCTGTCATTGGCTATTCTGAAAGAGCGTTGGTGTCTGAGCAGTTTATGATCACTAAGATAAAGGGTTCTAGCCTTCTAAGAACCTAACACACACATTCTTTGTCTGGCTTTTTAAATGGCTTAAATGATGAGAACATCACAGGAAAACATACTGAATTGAGTTTGTTGACTATTTCACACCCTCTAACCTGTCCAGCTGTCTCTGCCTCTGGAGGCATCAGACTCCATTTTGAACATGAATCTCTTTCTTTCTTTCTGGAGCCTCTCATTTTCTCCACTGTATTCATTCAGAGGGAAAAAAAAAGACCTCATAAATGTCATTTCATATTCCAAGCAATTTGCTATAGGCAACTACACCATTACTTTGTACAAATAAATTTACATAAATCATTATTAGAATGTTTTATCTTAGCAACATTATTTGGTTCCCAGAGCACAAATTAAATGCATGCTTAAAGCAGAATATTTTAAATTTATTCCTATATTGTTTATGAGACAGGATTAGAAATTTCCATCTAATTTTTCTTTCGTAATGGAATTCCTTTGGTTTTCTTTGTACATGGAGAAGCCACATATATAATTTTCTGGGGTTTCTTGAAGCAAGCAATGCAATAGATGACTCTGCCACATCTGGTTCATTTTTCAGAGACCGTTCCCTTTGATTCCATGGCTTTGGTTTCGAACACTGATTAAGAAGGCCAGGAACCGGGGAAACTAAAACCATCTTGTGAGTGGATGGGTTTTTGTTTGATATTATTCTGCAAGCAAAGTGGGCTTTGGTTGTGGTCCGGCTTTTTATTTTTATTTTATTTTTTAAATAAACGAATTTGTAAATAAACTTCCTGAAAACAGAGCTAGTTTCTCCTGGCTGTTTGTGTTGGGAAGGTGCCTGTCTGGATCGACTGCAGAGCACATGGCAAGTCTCCACTGGCTAGTTCTACTCCACCCTAGATTTCAAAATAAAGTCTTTTCTCCCTATGGAAAACACAGTGCCCAGTTTTAAAACAAGCTGCACACGTCAACATCAGGGTAGTGGGGACAGAAAGGGATTGATGGGAAGTCAGGAGACACACTCGCCAGCCCTGATCCTGCTACTTGCTGGTTCTGGAGATTCACGAAGTGAACCCAAGGCTCTTTTTCTTGTTGGGTCACAAAGGGTTGAAGTCACCACTCAGGCCTGTAACTTTCTACCAGCCTGTGGTCTGGGAACAGATTCCCAAGCCAGTGTCAGGGAAGTGGAGCCCCACGTGGTCCAGAGCTCGATCCTTCTAAAGGATGAGTGAGGCAGCCCCATCGGGCACCAAGAGGACAGCGTCAGACAGACCGAGGCTCAAGGCAAAGCACTGTCACTTGACAGCTGTGTGATCATGAATGCGCCAACCCTTCCTGCATCGGCTACCTCGCCTTGAAATGAGATTACTTGTACCTACCTCACTTTTTTTTTTTTTTTTTGGAGATTAAATGAAGTAATGCAGGCAAAAGTTGAGAACAGTGTCTGACTCTTAGAGAAAGCTCAATAAATAGTAGGTCAGAGTAATCTCGAAGGATGACCAGTGGGGTCAAGCTGGGGTGGTCACCTCATTTATTGTCTACACCCAGATATTTCTGGGCGTGAAAGGGAGGATGGCGTGATACTTATGTTGGGTCACGTGGGGAATGCTAGGACGGTCCCAGGCATACCGGGGCGTTTGCGACTACCCTGACTCCAGCCCATCACCATGCAACATCTAAGAAACCCAGTAACAATTACATCCTACATCTTTTACAACTCGCTATACCTTTCACAGCTCTTTTATACATCTTATTTGTACCTTTATGAAAGGTACAAATGTGAAAAAATGTGGGGCTGAGTTAATTACCCTTTAATAATGAACAAACAAAAGCACAGGAAAAGTATGAGCTTTCCCGCAGTGACACAGTATCGAGGGAGCAGTGGGGACCCCACGCATTCCTCTGGTTCTCCCCACTCCCCAGACTCTGACAGCGAGACAGGGTCATGTGACTAATTCTGGCCAATGGACTGCAGATGTCTAAGGCACTGAAGAAGGAATGTGTGTTCTCAACTTTTTTTCCCCCGTATGTTGCAGCCACCAGGAAGCCACATTTTGAGATGTAGGTGTCACAAGATGGAGGAGGGTTGGACACTCAAAGCACTGGACATAGGACAGCCACGCCGGTACAATCCAACTCTGGGTGAATGAGAAATAAACCAGGACGCGAGCATGCTAAGGTAGGTGGAGTCTGCCAGGGCCGGCCTGCCAGGCCGAGCTTGCAGGGGCCGCGGGGAGAGAGTGTAGACGAGAGTAAATAACCAGGTAGACAGGCAGAGGCCAGGCATGGACAGGTCCAAAGAAGCAGAAAAAGCCAGCAAGGTGGCAGCCAAACAAGAGCTGAGGCAACAACGACCGCTGTCGCTGAAGGCAGCTGCCGGCCACCGCCCCTCGGTCACAGGGCAGGCGGGGTTTCCCCAGGAAGCCGTAAGGAACCCGGGCTCGGAAGGGAAGTCCGGCTCCGGCTGTGTCAGAGGATCGGCGCTCTCTGAGCCCCGTCTGATCCTGGTAGCCAGGGCCTCGCCGCCCGGGCTCACTCCCACCTTCCCACCCAGGCACCGAGCTCCTGTCCCCTCCCCCTGGCCTAAAGATCCGCAGCGACAAAGCCCTCCCTCTCCCATGAATTCTTCCCTAATTATTTCAATCCCAATGCTGAGAGTCTCTCAGTTCCCTGAACCGGAGAGCCACCATCCGGGCCCATGCCCAGCCCACGCTGCACCTCCACCTGGCACTTCCTCATGACTGAGTCCCGGGTCTTGGGCTGAGCTGCGAGCTCCATGAGCAGCTCCATGTCTCCTCCACTATATCCTCATCTGTCCGAGAACACATGACCAGACTGAATAAATACTTACAGACCTCAGTGAAAAGGTACAAAGATTAGAGATATTAATATAACTCAAGTAAAACATGGTGTTACGGGAAAGAAAACGATTTAGAGGAACTACGGTAGAGGCTAGTTTCTACACAGAAAATTCCCAGCAACGTTCTGTTGCTTTGTGTGTCTATGACACACACCAAAACTTTAAAGAAAGATGTGATTCAATGTTTTCATTATCTTAATGCCTAAATTGGATTGATCACATTGTCAGTCAGATCAGCTGCATAAATTGATCATTAAGAAGATTGAGAGGAAGAGGGGGAGTATACCAATTGATGGAGAAACGATCAATTTGGCATTTGCATTTAAATATAGCTTTGGCATTTCATTTATTCGGTGCAATCTCTGTGAGGTGTAAGCGGGTCGGGGAAGGCAGAGCTTGGTTACCTGAGTCAGAATGGGTCCAGGAAACCGAGGTCAGCATCGCTCCAGTCACAGAAAGGACAAAGAAGCCTCCATCATCACAAGAATGCCGGTCTCATAGGAGATGATGCTTCTAGTGGCTGGCGGAGAGGAGCAGAAGGAAGACAAGATTAGAGCGGAGGAGGAGAGAGGACCCTCTCAACTACAATGGATGTCATCTCTGGCCTGACTCTAAAAGACGACACACTTCACTTAAAAAGTCAATTGCAACAGTACCTCTTTATTTCTTGGAAAGTTACTGAAGCACTGGGTCTTTCATGATGGAGTGTTCTTGAAACTGTCTCATGGGACATAAAAGGACCCAGAAATTTGAAAATACATGCCATAGACATTGCAAGATTATTTTATTTTACTACAACTACTTTGAGACATTTGTGAGATCAATTGATTGTACTATAGTTGCCACTGAAACACTTGTCTATATAAAGGAAAAACATCGGTGCACCAACAAGCATTCAAGGCCAGTGTTCTACCATGTGGACCATCCTTAATCCACTGGGTAGACCAGGTACCCAGGTTGCAAAGTCAATAACTATTCTGTTGTAAAATAAAATTACTCTGGCTCTACTCCCGGGGGAAAGATCCCATCAAGCTAAAGCTCACTAACTGGGCTACAAGTTTTTCAGCCACACTTAACCAATAATGTTACAAAATAGGAAAGTTAGTACATGAGATAGACTGCATAATAATTTGATGGAAGACACATCAGTAGACTCTCTAATAAAAAGAATAGTATTACCATATAAGCATTAGTGTGAGAATGTTAGGAAATAAATTCACTAAATCAGCGGTTCTCAAAAGGCAGTCCCTGGAACAGCAGCATCAACATCATCTGAGAGTTTGTTGGAAATGCAAATTCTTGGCCCCCACCCAAGACCCACTGAATCTGAATATTTGGAGGTAGGGTCCAGCAATCTGTTTTAATAAGCCCTTCAAATGATTCTGATATACTTTAGATCGTTAATTTATCCACCCATCCGAAGACATTTAATCTGTTGTAAAACAGAATTATCCTACTCATGTTAGACTTCAATTAAGGGCTAAGTATTGAGCTGGGGATTAGAGGGAAGAAGGAAGGGGTCGGAGAGAGAAGATGATGAAATCACCACCTTTGAGAAATGTATTTTCTACTGTGTGAGATAAGACATGTATATAGGCAACTCGAATCCAGACAGATTGTGTTATTTTCTCTAACAAACAGAGGGTTTCAGAGGAGACATTTGTTTCTGGCAGGGGTTGGGGGCCGGACAGGTAAGCAAAAGCACCAAGAGAATAACAGTACCAGTGGACCTTGAGATTGAGACAGGATTTTGACTGGTAGGAATAGGCGGTAGCTAAAGCAAAGGCCCAGGGGTGAGAAAGCATGAAGGCTATTCCGGTGCATGGAGTATCCAGGTCTGGCTGATGTCAAAGACACTTGAAGGTGATCCGGGTGAGACAAGGTCACTCCCAAGCACAAACAGGTAAATGCTATGGGCCTTGTGGATTCTCTTTCATGTGTGAAGACCACCCAGCAGCATTTGTTACTTATGTTTAGAAACCGATGTCGGATAAACTAGATTTAAAGATTTCTAAATCCAGTTTGCTTTTCTGTACTTTTCGGATTGCATTTTCTGGAGGGGAGCATCTCGGCTGCTTCAAGGTTTAACTGCTGAAGGTTTGCCCAGGAGGAAGACACAAAAGGACATTTTAAAGTAGGCATGAATCGGGATGTCACAGTAGCCTCGGGCCATTCTGCAAAGGGGCAAAATCTTACCACTCCTAAAAAGCCCCTGAGGGCATCTATGGTTTTAGCTTCATAAAATGACTGAGGTGGGCAGTGGTGTGTCTTAGTCACAGGAAAAATTTTAAAGGGGGTTGGGGGAATGGGTGGAGGTGATCAAAGGTACAAACTTCTAGTTATAAAATAAATAAGTCCTGGGGATGTAACGTACATCACGGTGAATACAGTTAAAAATACTGTATTGCACATTTAAAAGTTGCTAAGAGAGGAGATCCTAAAAGTTCTCATCACAAGAAAAACAATTTATTTGTAACTATGTAAGGTGATGAATGTTAACTTATTGTGGTGAGCATTTCGCAATGTATACAAACATCGAATCATTACACTGTACACCAGAAACTAATATAATGTTATACGCCAATTATACTGCAATTAAAAAAACTTAAAACATGTAGAAAAAAGTTAAACTGATACTGAGCTCCTCCAAGTAGAGAAAAAAATGCTTTGCATGATCAAGAAGGCATGGCTTTTGATTTTAGAAAACTGACATAAGTATAATGCTTTATTTCCTGATGTTGCTGGACGAATAGAATGATGAGATACTGAAAATGTTGTTTGATATCTGATGGAAAAGAAGCTGGATTCGGTATTGGCGATATCTGGTCGCTCGCCCCAGCCCTGCCACTTAGCCATCCGAGTCATATGGGCACTAAACCTCAGTTTTTTTATCAATCAAGAAATAGAGGAGCTGACTTGCCCTGTCTTCTTCGAAATTTGAATAAGAAAATAGACATGAAAATTATAAAGTGCAATACTGTGCAGAGGTATAGAATTATCCTAGTCATTGAAACAACTGGGTACTAATTAACACTTGTTACTGTATTGGCCTTTGAAAATATAAAAGTAAAATGTTTCTTATGGCCTTGACACTCCTTTTAAATATTTGCAGATAACCGCGGTTCTGGAAAAAAAAAAACTTGGCATCAACCAAACCCATGAAACATTTCACAGTATATCTTTTACTTGCGATTTTTTTGTTTTGTTTTGTTTTAAATTTATCCTCCTGACCACGATAGAGCATCCAGTTATCTTTCAGCAACTCCTGGTGAGCACAACTCAGTCTTCAGCAACACAGACACATACGATGGTGATAATTTATCATCTCGGCAGTAGTTTCGTCCCAGATGGACCATTTACTAATTTATTTCCATATGTAACTGGCAGAGAGATTAATCAGGCTTCCAACTTGGAAACCTGAATTGTGCTTTATTCCCTTAACAAGCTAACTCTGGACAAGAGGATGTACACGTTTATATAGAAAACCGAGAGTTCCTCTTTAAAAGCCTGTTGGCCTCAGGCGCAGGCCTTTGAACACACACACACACACACACACACACACACACACACACACACACACACACACACACACACACACACACACACACACACACACACAGAGCTTGCTCATTCTGTCAGCTTGGAGGGCTGGTTCTTTCTTTAGACACTCATGGACTTCCCATAGGAGCTGGGTCTAATATAACTGCAGGCACACATAAGCCCAGAAACGTAACACCAAATCAGGTCCAGTTGCAGCCCCAACCCCCTCCCTGTGTGCAAGCTCCGGTCTCATATTTCTGAAACTGAAGAGATCTTTTTGCCACAGTGCTGCACCCAGCTGGCCCAGCTGTGTGGTGCCCAGGCACTGGAAAGTATGTGCTTTCTTTTTTCCACTCTTTTTAAGGGTCTGAACTTGACTGAATTCAGCAGCTGCCATATTCTCAGCGAGGCGATGGCTAATGAATTGTTAGCTTTGCTCCCAGTTCCCCTGAGCTCAACTCTCAGTCCACCTTTGTTTTTAATTCTACCCCGATGATACCAGCTTTTGGCAAAGAGAGTAACGGGATTGTTGTCGGAGGACAGTGTTTACATACAGAAGGCCAGCCCATCCCAACCCGGGCAGGGAGCATGAGCTGACCGGTAATGTCTTAAGTGGAACCCAAAGCCTCCGTCACAAAGGCTCAGTCGGCAGGGCCTTGTGGAGATACTGCGGGCTGCACCCACACCCCTGGGTCACTAACCACCCACGTGGCTCTGGCAAAGCCACTTCCTTCAGGTTCACAATCCCCTCTTTAGCAGTGTGAGGAGTTCAGTTCTGTAAGGTTCCTTCTGGCTCTAAAATCTTGTGATGTTATGAATATGAAAAAAAAAAAATTAACTATTCCCTTGGTCTCTGTGTTTAGATGGTGCCAGACAGCCAGGAATTTGGAAGACTATGGAAGCGGCTGAAGTGACCCGAATGCTTGGTGCTGTGACACACAGTGCCTTAGGGATCTCAGCATCCAACAGGCTCCCTTTAAGCAGAGGACACAGCATTTGAAGATTGTGGACTGTGTAACAATCGAGTTCGAGAAATACAACAGTTTGAAGTACTGTTCTAGGCATGGCAAAAGCGAGTGAATATAAGTCACGGCCCTTGGTCTTGAATTCACTTACATCTCAGTTAAGGAGAAAGACAACTAATCTTCATACAGTGAAAATAAGTGCTATAATTGAAGATGAAGAAGCTATTATGGGAACATGGAGGAATCGTCCCATTGAGGGTGAGAGGGGAAGCTCTGGAAGGTTTTACGGGGGAACTAGAATGGAAGCTAGGCCTTGCAAAGCAACGATGCGAGTCAAGGCATCTATCTGGGCAGAGGCAGCAGCAAGAGCAAAGGCCTAGAAGCTTCCTGGCATGGCCAGGACACAGTATTTAGTCCCCTAGGGCAGTCACAGGAT
>NW_006494609.1:13753684-13755889 GCF_000325575.1 Pteropus alecto
GCCCTGGGCGCCAGCCTGTGGGCCGGCTTCTGCCCTGTGACCACCGAGAGCCTTCAGAACTTACTGGGCAGCGGAGCCTCGGGAAGTGGGTTCTGGCAATGCTATTACCATTTAAGACGAGTAATAAGATCAGTCTGTACCTTCATTTTTCTCTCATTCATTCCATGCTGCCACTATTTGGGAATCCCTCAAATTTATTATTTTTTCCAAATCAATTTCCTGGCCCTTCAAATGGAAGCAACTGAGTTTCCTACAAGCACTGCCAGGATTTAAATTCGAATGACTGCTTTGGCCTGGGGCTTGACATTTAGGTGTGTTTTTCTATTCTTACGAAAGAGTTAAAATAACATGGCATAGACTGGTGGGGTTTGTCGTTGGGGTTTTTATTTATTTATTTTTTTTACACTGGAAAATATTTCTGGGTGATGAAAAAACAAATACAAATATCCCAACTGTTAGAAGGGCCTGTTCTAGCAGTCCCAAACAAACGGTGAACTACTCATCCAAAGCAGTTCATTGAAACTTTTTAGACTCCCGGTTTCAGAACCCAAGGTTAATAAGCTCGAGGTTTCCAGAGCCCCTCAAATAATAATAACAGCAGAATATGATGTAAACCCTCACACCAATGGCATTCGGTTCCTCTGCCTTGGGCGGCCAAGCACAGGTGGCTTCCTGCAGCTGTCACAGAGAGATGCTGCTCACCATGATACACGGGGCCCTTGCCAGGCAAGCCAGGGCATGGGGGAGGGGTCTGCAAGTCTGTCCTCCCCAGGGCCCCAGAGACGGCTGGTGTCTCGAAACTACACAGGGACGAGCATGGGAGTAGGCAAGGAGCCTCCTCTGAGAAAGGAGCTGCCCTTGGGTATGAGCCACCATAAAAAAAAAAAAAAAAAAAAAAAATTCCCTGTAGAAGACACAAACTTCCCCTCCTACCTCTAGGTGGCTCAGACCACAGATGGGCACAAATGGGAAGCTTCAACAGTAGTTTCATTTTGGATCACCTTATTTAGAAAGGCAAATCATATCTATCCACTGAGGTAGAACATTCTAGGGTTCAAGTCCCTGATTTAGAATGCAAAATCTGTCCCAGCCCTCCATAGACCCAAGGGTTCAGGAAGCTCCCGACGCACCCCCACCCATAGGTGTTGTGTTAACATTTAATCCAATAATTACTGTGAAAAACAACAGGCAGTAAGAGCTGTAGATAGTTTCCCATGTATATAAAAAACAGTCTCAGACACTACAAAAGAGTTGCGTGTACCATGCCACTTTTCCTAAAAGTCCACTTATGGTCAGAAAAGGAATCCTGCTCAAATAAACAGATAAGCTTAAATTACAATGCCATTTTACATTCTCTTCACTGATACAAGCATAATAAACCTATAAGGTAAATGCAGGCTTAAACTGAATAATGGGCATACATAAAAATATTTTGACATTAAAAACTCAGTATAAATTGAACTACGGCGTACTTGAAAGCTCCTGCAATCATAACGTGCACATTGAAATCCATTAACCTAATACCTAGGCTGCTATTCAAAAGCAGAGGTCTAGCGTGTAAATAAATACCCATTTGAACACTTCTCCTCCTAAATTACTGTACAATTTGATTGCAAAGTCACACACTTACAAAGTCTATCATCTTTACTTGGTTGCTCTCTAACCAACACTCAAGTCTTATCGGGCTACAATGTGGCAGCATAATATCAACACAGAGACCAGCAAATGGTACCAAAAAGTAGCAGCAAATGTCAAAGACAAGCCAGGGTCATCCCGCGAAGAGAGATATTTACATAAGCATTCAGAAAAGACAATGGAGCTCCAATTCTCTTTAACTGCACATCCAATCAACCTCTCTGCTTCTCACCTGATCGTTTTTTATATAAAAGCAATCTCTACGATGATACGTTCAAAGACCTTAGTTGCCATAAAGTCAGCAGCAGTTAAAGATTCTGTTGCACATTAGATTTGCTTTAAGACTCAGCTATTTTCAACCAAAGCTTTCATCCCTCACCCATCACTACCCCCTCCAAAAAAATCAGCTTCACTGACAATATCCTTCTTAAATATGTCATCTGCCAAGGCCATTTTCTTACCTTTGTAACTCACTCACATTTGTTTCATTTGATGATATTTACCCAAGCAAGGACAATTGTTTGACTGGAATCTCGCAACTTTCAACTTTGCCCAGATTTTGCTGTCGTG
>NW_006494609.1:13757237-13769262 GCF_000325575.1 Pteropus alecto
AATTCTTTTACACTTACTTAATATAGTGCATGCTGCCTGTCCACTGATGCGATATCAGAAACCTGCAAGCTACTATTTCTGCAACTGTGTCACTGTAGATAGTCTGAAACATGTACGTAGCTGTTGCCATGGAAACAAACACAGCTAGGGTAGAGTGCCACGCTGTGTTAATTCCTTCACCCATGAACCCCAGGGGAATGCTAACATTCATCTTCTTTCTCCTTTAGTCTCACACTGCTTTAATATTTTTTAGCATTATCAAATGATGTACTAAATACATATGGTACACCTGAAAATACGAATGGCCAAAATGAGCTGCGTGCCAACCTAGCCTGCTCAGTATCTGCTTAAGGTCGTGTAGCTATGAAATAGATCTTTTCACTAACTTCTCCTGGGAGAAATAGAGAACTTTGTCTCTTTCTTTTAAAACGGTGTGGGTAGGACAAAAAAGGTGAGCATCTGGTCTCACCTAAGAACAGTTACTGCAGAACTGCACCGGAATAAAGATGTTATCAGCATTGTGCCTAATCAGTTCTGTGAAAGGCGGAGGGAGGTTTTGCAAACTTTCTGAGGTGGATCCAAGCTAAGAGTTGTTTTCTCTTCCAACTAGAACTGCATTAGCAGGCTGTAAATCCAATCGTTTTAATTAGGCGAAAGCATAAACCTCAACAAGGGCTTCATCTGTCCCCGCTTCGTCTCTGCTCCCAAGCCCATGGAAGAAGGTATTAGAATTAGTGAATGAGAAACAAGATGGAAATCTGCCACCATTCAGAAAGAAATGTGATTTCCCTGGAATCCAAACATTCTTTTATTTGCTGCAAGTTCAAATCTCTGCCCTTGTCGAGTGTTTGGACTGGTGGAGAAAAGTCAAATTCTTTCAATACACCTAAAAGCCAAAATGTGTAGATATTGGTGCATTGGGCCATCTTGCTATTATTCAAACTGGTGGTGCGCCACTTTAAATAATGGGGTTGCTCAACAAAGTTGACAAAAGTAAGCTGTTCGAAATCTTAATTACATCCTATCCCTTGGGCTAGTTAATAATATTCAATCTAAATGAAAATGGCCACACTTTAGATTTGCATACTGATGTGTTTCACTTGAATATAATTTTCACACTAAACAATCAATTGTAGGCTTTAAAAGTGCAGATCTGTGACTCTGAACTGGCATGTTCTAAAGAAACCATTACTTTATTTGTGGGAATTATGGCAAAATTAGCCTATAAAAGCTATGAAAATTTTTCCTATTATTTTCTAAATTGAATCATCCTTCTCTACATACTATAATAATAATAATCAACTCATCCCTAAGAGAAAGCAGAACAAAAAATAGATATACAAACCTTACTGGTGAAAGAGATAAATCACTTTTTAAAAGCAATCTCAGGACGACGTTGGGGTCCAGGATAAAGGCTAGTCTTCAAGTATGAGCAGGGCAGGTAGAGATTACTCTTTAACTGTGACCAGTACTTACAAAACTAAAGGAACAGAGCCCCAGCAATAAAAATAGTCATTCCCTACATTGCACTTCTGTACATGTGCATTTCTGTATCTACGTTTGTCAAATATTACCAGGCATTTTCAGGTCAGCCCATTTGACTATCACAAGATTATATTATGAATTAGTTTGAGAAGTATCAACCATCTCATCTAGCAGTGGAGAGCACTGAGGTTCCGAAAATCAGTGACTGGCCCAAGGTCAGACATGAAGTGGCAGAACCCTGACTCTGTTCTCATGTTCTTTGCATGTGTCACGCTGCCTCCCGGCGGCTCACAAATGCAGCTGGTTGTAAATGACTTACGATACCTACAGTAACAATACTTATAAAAGGACAGATACGAGTATCAGATTATTTGGTGCAGATATTAATTATGGCTGTTGTTAAGCTAATGCTCCTCTCTATCCTGGCTTACCCACTCTCATCTACCAAGTGTGGGAGGAAAAGACCCAGCCCTAAATCCTAATGCCACTCCTCAGAGACAGCCTTGCAGGGGGCGAGTGGTTGGAGGCTCCTTGGGCTTTGGAAGTGAAAGGGGGCCCAGGAGCAGCAAGCAGCAGCAAAAAACAGTACTTAGCTTCCTGTGACGGTCACGCATGCGTGTGTATGTGTGTGTCTATTCTACTGGTAAGGTATCTCTGGAAAACTCTGAGTAATACACTTCTCTAAGGAATTAAGCCATTCTAGACTTGCAGCGACCAGATAATTGAGAGAATGGAATTCATTGTGATTTAGGTTATTCACAACCTCCTACCCACATTACCCTCAATATCAAGAATTAACTGAATTTGTTCATGCTACATTTTGGTGAAAGAGGACTTCCCAGGAGGGGATGTTTCCAGACTACTGAGTGCATCCCAGGTTAACCTGGCGGTATTTGTGAAGCAGCAGAAGGCATCCCAAGGTGCAGTGTTCTGGGGGGATCCCCCAACAGGGGTGCGGGTACTGGGTGCCTTCAAACAAATGCTTCGACTCAAGAGTCCACGATTTGGTCCCTCTTGGTAAAAAGCTTTCTAAAACGGACCATATAAGAAAACAGCAAATTGGGCAGTACTGGGTGCCTTCAAACAAATGCTTCAACTCAAGATTTGGTCCCTCTTGGTAAAAAGCTTCCTAAAACGGACCATATAAGAAAACAGCAAATTGGGCCAAGTACATAGCACGTGATTTGGCCCATTATGCATTCCACGACTTGGCTGACATGACGCACGCTATGACACAGGTGCTCTCAAAGCCACAGAAGCACGGGCAGGAGAAGGAAGGTCGCCCACGCAGGGACAGGCCCCACGCTACTATGATTTTCTAAGCCTTTTGTTTACATTTTAATTTTCTCTGGCCCCCGCTTGGCCCTCCCTGGCTGTCCAGGTATCAGCTGGCCTTCCTGCCACGCAAGGTGGCCTGGCTCTGGCTGTTTCTTCCGTTTGGATTCACATCTAATACGCCAGGGGCTGGGAAACCAAATAAGAGAGTCGATTAGAATTTGGTCTAAAATAAGATGAATACAGACCCGAGAGAGTGTCCCTGAGCACAAAAGTGTCAACTTTTAGATGCCACTGACTCTAGGTCAATTAGCCTAAAGCCAGTCACCTAACGAGCAATTTGCCTATAATTTAAAACCTTTTTGAGTGTTTTTACATGGGAATGGCCTTTGCTTCTTTTTTTTTTGACATCTCTTTGGCATTATAAGCTTTATAAATCGAGTCTTCTAAGGGCACACCCAGCTTATTTTTCAACTTAAGTTTTTGTTTAATTTTAATTTTTAAATTCAACAATTTTTTTGTGATAAAGGCAATGAGTGCAAAAACACTCAAAATGGAATTGAACTTCCGGTGAGCTGATTATTAGGCCAATTGATGTGGATCGCTGGTTTTAAAGGAATGTTTACTTCTAATTTTCATTTTTTTAGGATGCAAAAACTGTCCAAGGAAATTTGAAATTCAGTCAGACTGGACGCACAAACTGCCTTTCACAGGCTACCCAGACCTCTTTTTCTTCTTATTGTACAAGCATTGCACAGTCGAGTTTCCAGCCTCCACTGAAGGGAAAGAATTTTGTATGGCCCGGCTTTGTTTTTTTTTCCACTGTGAACTTAATTTACGGGCACTACTGAACGAAGTCCAGCTGGTCGTGTCTCACCCAAAGTAGTGCTCACGTTCCCATTCATCCCAGGAGCCCCTGTCATATGTTTTGAATGTTCGTGTGTTGTATGTCAACATAGATGGCATAAGAGGCAACCATGATCTTTTCCATCAAAGCATTGCACAGACTGCAGAAGTCTGAGAATTAGTCACCTGACGACCCAATTCTTAATGCACGGGGGCGGAACTCAAGGTCAAAGTATATCCAGCATGACCACAACTAATGGCACCGGCCCCATTCAAAAGGAGAGGCCAAGTGCCATGCAGCATTGTTCCAAATGCCCTTTGGGAGGGAAAGCGAAGACCAGACCTGCGGTTAAGGCCGAAAACCAAGTTGACTTGTGCGATTAGGGACAAGCTAGTGGCATGCTCCTATCAGGACTGCAAAGTGAGACAGGAAAGGATTGGAGACGGTCCCTGTACATTCCCACCCTCCCCAATTATCAACCTGAGGCTCTCACACAGACACTGTCCCTCTGGGAGCCCCTAAGCCACTTAACCACTCTGCAGAAAGCAAGCATTCCAACCAGCATGGTACCCTGGCCTGGAGCGGTGAAAATGCTGGCCGGCTAGCGAGGGTCTTCTTCTTCCTGCAGCAGCCGTTCTGCTCTTTGTCAGGCAGGTGTGCGGAGTTACGGGGCCCATTGTCGGAGGAGAGAGATTAACCAGGAAGGCTTCGCTCCTATGATGCACACATGGACACTTGGTCAGGGCTTGGGAAGAAAATTCTCCTGGGAATGAGAACTTCATTCTGAAACCATCACTGGGAGATTTGCTTTAAATGTCTCCAGCTGGGGACAGAGCAGCTGGCTGTCCTCAGTGTGTATGAACTTCCTCTATTTCTCTATGGAAGATAATCAATGCACTCAATTCATGTGCCCTCAAAGGAGTTATGATCACTCCAGGACTGGACACAAACCATTGGGAAAGTTGTAAAAAAATTTTTTTGCTTTGTATCTGAGGATACGGTGAATTGCATTAATGCGTTTTACCCAATGCTCCCTACTTAATAAAAGGGAAGTTTTTACTACCATAAGTCACTAGTAATGTACATAATCAGAATAAACTATTTCTATGAGAACGTTTTTGGGTCTGTTTTAAAAGAGATCAAATAACCGACTTAAGTAAAAATATGGTTGGTTGTTTACTTCTCACAAAACAGCCCAAGATGGTAGGCAGTCTGGGGTGGGGCAGCTGGTACCCTGAAGGCAGAGAACCAGGGTTTTTCTCTCTTGTACTGTTATCTCCTAGTGCAGGGGTCCCCAACCCCTGGGCCGTGAACTGGTATCAGTCCGTGGCCTGTTAGGAACCGGGCCGCACAGCAGGATGTGAGTGGGAGGGTGAGCAAGCGAAGCTTCATCTGTATCTGCAGCCGCTCCCCAGCGTTAGCATCACCGCCTCAGCTCCACCTCAGGTCATCGGGTATTAGATTCTCAGAGGAGCACCGGTCCCCACTGCCAAAAAGGTTAGGGACTGCTGTCTTAGTGTGTTTCCCACATTTGTATGGTTTTTAGTAGCTCACTACCACCCTGTCCCTGTCATTATCAGAAACAAGGAAGAAAGAGAACATGAAGGGCTTGCTCTTTTGTTCTGAAGGTAAATTCCACCCAACCACGCTCATCCATCAGCTGGAACTTAGTCACTTAGCAAATGGGGCAGATAATGTCCAGCTAAAGCTCCAGGGTTCTACTATGAAAAGGAAAAAGCAAAGAACAGATTCTGGTAGACAACTGCAGTGTTTAAAAAATACTAAATCTATTTACGGATGCAGAGATATATCCTAAAAGTTCACAAACAAGCATGGGAATGTTAAATACCAAATTCAAGATGGTCGTTACACGAGGACACAGGGAGGATGAGCCCTGGGTTGAGGAATGGGATATACAGGGACAGCAACCGTATCTGCAGTGTTTTATTTTAAAAAATATTTGAAGCAAATATGGCAAAATGTTGAGGTCTGCAAAATTTGGGTAATGGGTACACAGCTTTTTCTGTATTAGAAATAAATCATCATCACATACACAAAATTTAGCATTATCTCAATGACCGAAAGGCAGCTCAACTCATAATTAAACTGTGTATCACCAATTCTAAAATGCACATTTTTCACTGAAATGAGTGCATCTAATTACAATATTAGGCAGCATTTTTCCTTAGTGGTACATAAAATAATGTTATACTTTACAATTAATGGTAACAGATTTGGATATGTACGATGTATAAATTATATTTCAAGTGGAGCACGGAGCATTTTCATATGCTTGAGAGTAGGCGGAAAAGGTCTCCACAAGTGGGCACCCCAAAGCTCGTGAAGCTCTGAGAGCCCCATAGCTGGGTTCCCTCTGTCGGGTGGTTTTTCTGATTTCTGGGAAAACATTCTTTTCACTGATAGAGCCTCTTACCGAGGTCATGTGAAAACACACGTTGGGACTAATTTTCTCTGCAACTGAGGAAAATCTAGCTGATAAAAGCCCTCCTTTATTAGTTCTTAAGTACTTAAGAACTCTCACCTGGTAGGAGACGAAAGCCTAAATGGCACCTACAAACAAAACTCAACCCACTTGGGAAGAAAATAAGAGTCAGATAATTATTGGACCAAATTTTGGGCCGGCTGAGAGGACACAGAAGACACAGACATCTGAAGACAGCAAAGACTCCTCCATCCACCCAAAGTTAAGCCATGTTCCTAACCAGCAGAGGTGACAGAGTAAGACCACCGTGACCCACTTCCGTTTAATGTCCGACATGTGCCATTATCTTGCAGAAAATTAGCTAAGAATACATCAGCAACATTGTTCCCTCAATATTATCAAGATGCAAGTGAACCAAAATTGGAAAAAAAAACATCCATACAGCTGGTTTACATAAATGCAGAAAAATAAATCACCATTATTTTTGAAAAATTTATGAAAGTTTTCTTCCTTTCTCACGTTCCATTCGTATACAGTTGGCATTTTCAAAATCCAAACCTGATGTGGATTTGGAATTCAATAAAGCACATTGGAAGACATCTGAGTGAAAAAATAAAAGTTCTTGCCATATGCTACTGGTGAATGAATTTGAATATTTGAAAGGTAATCTAGAAATGAGAATGTTTCCAATTCTCCTTACCAACAACAGCAATTCATAGCAACCACACGTTTTATAGATCAAGCCACTTCACCATCTGAGAGACAATGGTGGGACAGACGGAATCGGGGGCTGGCATTCTGCTGCAGCCTGGCTAGTTACAAGTGTGTGATTTTCACTAGGTCACGACCATTCTGAAGCTCGAAGCTCTGCTTGGTCCCTGATGAGGGCACAATAGTGATTTTTGCCTCACTGGGCATATGAACACATAAAGGAGTTTCTGAATTTTTCACCTTTGGTTAACAATTGGATGAAAAACCAGAAGACCATTCACAATGGCTACTTCCAAAAGACACATGAGATACAGTGAAATAGGCTCTAACATCAAGCCCATCAGATTTTCTCCTGGCTTCTTTCTATTTGCCTACATAGCCAGAAAGGAAATGACCCAAGGCCAAGCCAACAGCAGGGACTCTCCTTTGCTCTCACGCTTGTCTGCACCCCTGGCGAGGATGGCAGGAGCCCCCGTCCCCCAGCGGGGAGGGTTCCCTGACAGTGCCCAGCTAGCATTGCTCATCCTGTCCCTGGGCCAGGCCTCTAACTGGGTCATTCAGTCAGGGAATATACAAGCCAAGTGGTCATGTGCATTGCTAATCCACTCATGTGCATTCAGGGGACACCAACCCACAAAAGACTGAAATCTGTGGCATTATGCTAGCTTACTTCCCAAACCACGTGTCAGAAATGCAAGCCACGTGTTCGCAGGATGGCTACCATGCCACGGGGTGGTCCAAACAATGAACGTTTCGATTCCTATGCATTTGGAAATGAGAAGTGGTTGGCAAAGCCTGTGACGGAAGTGAGCAAACTTTCACCAACTTGTTGATGAGCTGAGAGAACGAAATGATAGCATTTCTTCTGGATCTGTCCTGGCAGCAATTCACAATAGATTAATCCTTCAATCTGCCCATTTTATGAAGACTGGTGTTCTTCCCAGTGGCACTAGAGAGGGTAAGAGCAAGGCAAAGAGCCACAGCTCTGTGAGGGAAACGTTGGAGTGTCTGTGCAACCTGGTCCAGTCCCGGTGTCTCTACCCCGCTCCCCCCCACCCCAAGACCTTAACCCTAATTGAGGTCTCAGGTCTGGGGTATACCCCTGAGGAGCAGCTTCGCATCGCTCGGGAGCGACCTTCTCCGTGGCATAAACTTCCTGTAAGATGACACATCACAATGTTACTAGACCAAACCCTCTCCAGCAGCAACCATGGCCCACAAGACCAGCTGTTACCACTTGTCCAAACCCAACGAGCAGTTCTTGAGACCTGGCATCTAGAGCTCCTGGATCCCATCCCCACTCACACCAGGAGCTTCCGAACCAGGCAGGAACTTGTCACGAAGCCCTTTCTTCTTCGACAAGCCTTTATGTATCCTGGAGATCCAGGACCATTTTCATCTGGGCACTGAAACAATATCAGATGGAACAGCAAAGGGCTGGAAAAGACGTGCGACCTGTGACTTAGCCCCCGATGTGGTTTCCGCCTGGCTGAGTTGTACTGGTCCACTCTTATCTCTGCAGCCTGAACCTGAGGAGACACAGGCGTGACCAAGGGCGTTTGGGTGGTGGTGGTTACTGCTGTGTTGTTTGTTTGCTTGCTTTAACTGGTAGGTTGTCTAAAATCACACAGCTAGTGGAAACCTGTCCCTGAAACTATCTGCCTTACACGACAAGGACGGCAGCTAATTAAGTAGTTGGTCAAGTGAGCTCAGAAGGCGCAATAGCAAAGATCTGAAAATACCCGACCCCGGCTAGCGTCGGGCTGATCTGCCACTCTAAGGTGGGAAGGTAAGACGCAGAGCAATCGCCACTATCGAGTTGCCCCACCAATGGAAAATAGCAGTGACAAATGAAGACTGCTTTCTACTACGGTCCTTAGCGAGCCAGGAAACACTTGAGAAATCTGAGAATTTGACCACATCCAGAAACCAATGTTCAATAAAAACTCCCTAATTGAGAAAATGCTTTGCTGAAAAGGTCTTTCTATTTGATGGCAAGCCGTACATCAGCTTGCCTTAACTTTATTGTAAGGAGAAATCCAAAATGTATTCTGAAAGAGATCAACCCTAACTTTATTTAGGTCATTCTGCTGACATACACAAATAATGGAAAGTGTGACTAATTCAGAAACGGCCAAGAAAGGTCAATGCCTAGTTTGTTTCGTAACCCGCAATAATCTGTAAGTAACATTAAAAGGCATTTACCACTATCTACTGTCAATGCTGTGGTCATTAAATGAACAAAAGTAGGGAGAGGATTTCACACTCGTTAAAAGAAAAGATATGACTAAAGCCTGGAAATCACACATTTAAGAACGGCTCTCAAAAGCATTTGTCTAATGCTCAATAACCTGCCTGTGAAGTAGAAATTATTATAACTACATTTTATCAAAAAAGCAGCCTGATATCCAGGCATGTGAAGTGATTTGCCCAAAGTTCCTCAGAAGTGAATCATTGTTGAGCCAAAATCAGGTGATCAGGACTCCAGGCTGCAGACCCAGGGCACCGAGCTGTGTGCCCTGTCTCGGGAGGGCAGGCCCGGGACCCGATGCCCAATGCTAGCGTGGGCGGGCCCACACAATGCGGGACGGATGCTCATCACGAGAAGCAACATTCCCACGCACCCTCGAAGGCACCTGGCCTTCCTGCATCACTAGGCCCATAAGGGACCTGGCAAAAAGCGATGCGAACTTTGGTCTATAGATCGGCCGCCATGTCTGCTCGAAGCGTGCTGCCACTCTTCCCATCACAGTATAGACTTTGTACCTTTGTAACATTCTGCTAAGAGGAAAGAGAGACAACCTAGTGGAGATGCTCTGGGCAGACTCCCGTGCGTGAGCAGATACATGGCAAAAAATAGAACAACTGCTGTCGACTGGCCCTTTTAAAGGACAGCTGACCCTTGAACGACATGGGGTTGAATTGCGTGGGTCCACTTAGCAGCAGATTTTTTTCAATAAATGCCATAAATGTATTTTCTCTTCCTTGGAACTTTTATAGTAACATTTTTCTCTAGCTTACTTTAGTGAAATAATACAGAAAATAATACACATAACATACAAAATATGTGTTCATTGTTTATGTCACCAGGAAGGCTTCTGGTGGAGAGTAGGCTATTGTTGGTAGTTAAGTTTTGGGAAAGTCAAAAAATTATACTTGAATTTTTGACTGAGGGGGGTCAGCGCCCCTAACACCCGCATTGGTCGAGGGTCAGCTGTATGTGTCATATCACGTCCCTCGAAAACCCTGCTGCTAGCTTTCAGATCATCTGACATCCAACCACCAAGACGGCTCTGAGCCATCTCACCTTCCCTCCCTCCCTCTGCTCCACCCACCCTGGCTGCCTTGCTGTTCCTGGACCAGAATGGACTCCCTTCAGGACCTCGCACTAGCTGTCCGTCTCCTCTACCTGCAGAATTCTCCCTCTTGATATCTACCTGCCATTGCCCCTCACCTCCTTCAGTGGGGAAAATCTCCTCTCGCCATCATCTGGTTTGTCTACAGTCATAGCTCCCAGCTGCACACCTCCTACAGGTCCTTCCCTGCTCCATCCTTGTCCACGGCATATATTACTATGTGCGAATCATACATATTATTTATTGTGCTCATTGTCCATTTCCCAACTAGTCTATCAGTCCCAAGAGGTCAAGGTTTTTTTGTTTTGTTTTGCTCACTGCCACATCTATTCCAGTGTGTGGTACATAATGGGCAGAATAAAGAAAGAATTGAATTTTTAATGAAATTTTTAAAGTGCCAATGATCATCTTCAAGGACTTCAGTGATCATCGTCTGCTTACATCTAATACGAATGCTATTTTTCAATCTAAAAAAAGGTACTTCTTTGAGATTTCAAAGGGATTGGCTGTTACAGATTGTAGGAGCTATTTTTATCTTGTCATGCAAGCACGGGCTTCCTAGGGAAAGGCATTCCCCACGTTTTCCAGCTCTCATTCACCGCTCAGCCCAGATTCCTCCTCCGTCCCCCTCACAGGACCCACAAAGACAAGAGGCGGATCAAAATTGGCAGGCAAACCTCCCCAGAAGAGGGACCTCGCACTCCTCCGCCAAACGGGGATGATCTGAGAGAAGCTGGAGAGCAAGATGAGGAATTTCTCACTGTGCATGTTAAGACCTTGAGGCTCAAAGAAGTGACTTGAGCAGGATCTCACGGGCCTCTGGTGCTAAGACTGAGACTCAAGCCCACGCCTCCCAACTCCCAATACTTTATTTGTACTCTGCTTCTCTTTGTAAAGAGAATCTGCGATCTGGTTTGAGAATGGTTTCAATTCTAAGACTCAGGACAGGGATCCCAAATAAATCTCATGACATCCATAGAGCCAGAGAAAATCAAATCTTCCTGGGAGTCAGTCCCGCATATGCACTGAAGGCAGCTAGAGCTAAGCAGAGACGGCTGTGTGTCCAGTGTTAAGTCCACAACCCATGCTGCCCTCTGACCTGGCCATGCAGCTCACCATTGCCCACCTCCAAGCATGCAGGAGACCAGTGGGAGTGTGGGGAGCTTTGCCTTAACTCCCAGCAAAGCCGTGATCACAGAGTCACCATCATGTTCAGAATGGCAGGGTGTTACTGGAGTTGGGCGACAGCAACTCTGAACTTGCAGATTGTAATAAGTGACCAAGTTCACCCTCTGCCTTGTCGCAAAAGCTATTTCTGCTCCCATTCCATCCCAAAAGTGCAGAGTTCGCCAAAGCAGGCCTGGGGGTAAATCATTAGTGTCCAGAGGGTTCCTCAACTCCCATTCAACGCCCCGCCCCCGGGAGGTGGGGGGCAGGATTTTCAGAAGCCCTGCTCAGTTTATATTTCAGATTATAACTCGGATTCCCTCGGAGCTCAGCTCGCATTGAAGTTTAGAGGTCACCCCCAAAGACGATGGACTTAAACTGATCCAGACTTAATGAGGTTTTGCAGTTCAGACATGAACAATACAGACTCTCTGGAGGAAAAAAAGAACATTATGCTGCTTTCTCAGAATGGCACACCCATCTTCAGTCATCTGCCTACCACTTAGAGCACACAATTCTATCTGCACCCCTCCACGGCAGGGCAGTTAGCCATCTGTGGGGGCGGGGCATGACCAGCGGCTGGGGAACTCGAGGAGAAGACTTTTCTTCCACTCTCCTATGTTCCGTACCTCGGACCTGTGTCTTGAACTGACAAAAGACAGTTTAACAGGAGAAAAAAACATACAAATTTTATTTGATATCAATATTTTTAGACGGTACAGGGAGCCTCAAGAGAAAGAA
>NW_006494609.1:13769376-13774828 GCF_000325575.1 Pteropus alecto
AAAAAAAAAAGGGGGGGGGGGGGGGGGTTGTAGGAAAGTAACTAGAAAATATGTGGGAGAAACTAACGGAAGATAAGGGTTATTCCAGTAAGGTTTCCTCGTACGGACTCTTAACGCTTCCATTCCCCGCCCCCAGTGATGGGAACGTTCTCGTCCTGGTACAGGCAGATCAGCTTTCTCACAGGACGTGGATGCCCCGCTTTCAGGTAGAGAGCGGGAGGGCAGAGAGCCCTTCCTGCATCTGCTGTTTCTCAACTGCCTTTGGCTCAGGTAATCAATACGCCGAAGTGGCACGCATTGGAATGGTTTGTTCTGATCCCCTTCAGGACTGAAGCGAGGGCTGTCGGGCGGCGTCTTGTCCAGGGATAAGACTGAAATGTAAGAAACAAACTAGGCAGCCACGGCTTCCCAAAACTACCTCCAAATGCTGCCTCCACAGGGTCCAATGCTGTTTCCAATACGGCTATTTTTGAGTTGGGAGTTTTTTAAATGTCAGAACCCTATTCACTGTGACACAGCTTGTAACAGTCTCTTTTTCTTTTTCTTACACACACACACACCCCTCTCCTACACTTAGAGAAGTTTCCAGATGAACGAGAAGGAAGGGGACATTGCTCGACCTCTGCTTCTTCTTCCGGAATGCACGTGGCTAACGTGGCAGGGTCGCTGGAGAACCAGGGAATGATGCTGATAATGGAGGATAACAACGAGACAAGCCAGACGGAAGAGAAAATGCTAGAAAAAGAGGGAAGTGGTGAGCGAGGAAGAGCAGCATGGAGAATGGGGAGCTGTCCCGTTGCTGGGGAACCAAGCTCTCCAGTCCCGTCGTCACCCGGGGGCCAGAGCTGGCTGGAATAATGGAGCAACATTCTGCTCCTCCTCCAGCTTTGCTGCTGCAGGTCTCACAGGGAGCCCGTAATTGTAAATGGAATTGCCCTTGGCCTCAGCATCGATTAGACTTGAGACCTTAGTGTCTGCCCATGTGAGCTCAAGGCTGTCCTCACCTCCTCCCTGGGGCCAACCTCTGTGCAAATCGCGTGTCAAGACAACAGCAGTGTTGCCTCAAAAAAGTGCAATTAAATTACCAAGGAAGGTTCCTTATGACACAGTCTTAGAGCTAGAGTCTTAGACCTTAGAAATGGACGTTTTCTACTATAACCAGACTTTATTAACGTAGAAACTGAGGCCCAAAGAGGTTGGTCAAGGTCACATAAGTTGTTAGGAGCAGAGCCATCACCAGTACGGCCCTCTTTCCGCTACCCACACTGCCTAGCACAACTACATTTAAATTTAGTTCATCACACATTCGGCTTGCGCTTTCGAGGAATTTTCTAGTCCCCACTCCATCTGTGCATCTTGCCATTCTACTAGCTCTGCTTTACTCAGTGCTTCCCATGGATCTATCCGTCGCACTCTCCTTAAAAGGAGAGGGGTCCAAGAGTGTAAATTGATCGCCACCTGTTTGTCATTTCAACAGCTCAGAGATGGCGAAAACGGTCACGCTGAGTACGTTCCCCACTCCTCCAAAAGGCCAGTCCCAGGTTGACAACCCGCTTGGGGCGAGAGCAGAAAATAACTGCTCCCGAGGTTTCCAGCCACCAAAAATACGGTCGCCATTGTCAACTTACGGCATACGCTGTCATTTAGAAAGGTGTTTGGTTTTCCTTTTCAGAAGTACTTCAAAGACAGCGAAGACACCAAGCAATTTGTGCATGTAACCGGTAAGATAACACGCGGAAGAAAAGGTCAAAGGCTCGGTCTGCGGACAGCCCAGCCACGCACGCCGAGGGGCACGGCTGCAGCAGGAGCCATTCCTGCAGCGCTTGGGGACCCCAGGGGCATTTTAGGGGCCATAATTGTGACAGCGTGGCTGCCTCTGGGACCCTGGAGCAGGTGTGCACCTCCTCTCCCCCAGCGCCTCGGTCAACGGCCACACCACTTGAAATGGCTGCAGGGTTTTTTAAATGCTGCCGAGTGTGAAAGAAAACCTCAGCGTCCAAATCGTCCAAATTAAGCATGCAAATCGTTACAGAACAGTAGTTGATTTCATCCTCGAGCTGTGCATCTTGGAGAAGCGGAGTACACAGCACTATTGTTTGTGAGGCGCCCCACACAGAGGGCATTTGATCTGTGTGCAGACACGGCACGTACAGAGACGGCCCTCTGTGCAGATGATGCCTCGGGGACTTAGAAAAACGGGATAGGGCTAAAGTTTCTCATCTCGCTGTGCTCTCTGTTGCTTTAAGCTTTTATGCCCTTACATAGGAAGTGGAAGCTTCCACTCTTCTAAGGTATAGAAATAAATAAGCAAATAAAATTTCAAAGACGAACACACACCGAGTATTCTACACACAATAACTTGTCCTTCTGCTGTGACACAGTGGACTTCTGGGATTAAAATGCCACCTAGGACTCAGGAAAATAATGAAACATAGTGGCCTCCTAGTGCATGTGAAGCTCTGTGCTAGGCACTGAGTGTTAGGCTTCCGGGAGCTCTGTAGAGCAGACACCCTGCAGAAGAACACTCTGGCCAACAGTTCCTGGTCTTAGTCGCAGTTATGACTGGCTGCCCTTGACCTGTCCACGGAGCTTCACCGGCCTTCCTCCACACTCTCCCGGGCACTGACTTCATCACTTGACCTCCTGTTGGTGCGGCTTCTCTAGGATCGGTCACATTTGGTTGTCTTCCTGGCCACCACCAAGGCTTTCCTGAAACATGACTACAGTTCTCAGACTCTGCTCTTCCTGCTCCCCTGAGAACCAGGACCCTTACCTGGCACCCACCCAAAAGGGGAAGTACTCCCCATTCTGCAGGCAGAGCGTGACTCTAATGACGTAAAAGATGAAAGAAACAGATGCTGCATCCCAAGCCTTCCAGAAATTTACAATCTCGGTAGGAGTACAAACATAAGCACATAAGATGGCACGTGTCAAGGAGTGACAGAGAGGAGCACAGAAGAGAAAAATTCAAAGATCAGCCCAGGAAAGCACCAGAAGGGAGATGACCTTGCATGAGTGGATTGTAGACAGATGCTGGGCATTTCAGAGAGGAGGAAAGCATTCATTCATTCATTCATATACGTTCACACATTCATACGTTCATTCGTTCATTCGTTCATTCAACAAACATGATTTCACATTTACCCCGTGTAATAAGGTAAAGTGTACTTCAGCTAATACAGAGATAAATACGCCCACAAGCTTACGGGAGGTGGTGTGCACACTGGCATCTATAATGCTTAGATGACTGTGACGAGGGTGAGGGCCGAAGAGCAAGTGCAGCAGCCTCTGCTTTCTTTGGAAACTGTCTCCTTCTCCTTTCAACTCCCCTCCCCACTAGCAAAATCAACAGGGATAAGTTGGGGCGTTAAATAAATGAGTCAAAGATGGTCCTGTATACTGGCCCCTAGGTTGTTTATTTCTTCACTGCAGTCTGAAAACTGTTAGCTCAAACACCTGCTGGCACTAAACTCAAGTTTTTACACCTCTAATTATTTTTAAAATAGCCCAAACAAGCAGATTTTTAGCCATTGAGATCTAGCCTGCTTTGCATACCCCGGGAAACAACACCCAGCATCTGCTAGCCATTGATAAGATAGAGCCTTATGGTTGTAAGACCCTCGGCCACTGCCCTTTGGAGGAGTTTGCTGACCTAGAGACTTCCCCACATGCTGCTGATTGACATCACGTAGACGCCGGTAACCCCTCTCCAATCGCCCTCTCCCCTGGAGCTCCCTTACCCTCCTCACTTCCTTAGCACCTACCCTCAATTCTTCCAATGCAGTTTCTGAACAGACTCCTCCCCTGCGGGTTTCTCCCAGCCTCCGCCCCATGCCAACCTGCCAACGTAGTGCCCAATAAAGCTTGTGTGTGCTACTGCCACCTTGTGGTCATATCTTTCCCTTGATCAATCCCAAATCACTATACACCGCGCCCCGCCCCCACATGAAGCTGCCATGTTTATAATCACAGGACCTTGCCTTCCTGGCCTAGACTGATTGGAGGAGGTGTATGTAGCTACCCAAGCCAGGCCAATCAGATTATCTTCCTCAGAAACACAGAATCAGGATTTAGAGAATGGAAAACAGCAAGGTAGATACCCAAGTCCCCTCATAATATATTCTGCCCTACTCCAAGAAAAAGGGAGTCTCTGTTACTTGTAATAAAATCATGTTAAATAATTCAAAAACATAAATAAAAAGGCTCAGCGTAGGGAGAGATGACTTTCAGCCACTGGCAGTTAGGGAGAGCTTCAAGTTAAAAAAAAAAAAAAAGACATGCATTGGAAGTAAGACTTAAAGAATTAGTTCTTCACAAGCACTCACCCAGACATGTGAATGAGCATGGTTCCTGCTCAAAGGGAAGGTGGGCCAAGACGGAGGAAATGGTGAAGCCGGAAGGGGGAAGGGAGGGGCTGAAGTCAGACACAGGCTGAGCCCAACTGTGCACACCTGTGGGTGCTCAGGCTGCAAGCCAAAGAATGCCAATATACCTGAAGGAAAACCAAGCTTCTCATTTCCCTGAAGTTCTGAGATGTTTCTACTACATACTGAGAATAAAATCTTAAGAGTAGAGCTAAGCTGACAATCTTCCATTCATTCTGCCTCCCTCACCTTCAAGGAAGCTAGAAAACTACAGAGAAAAGGCTGTGGAAAGAAATGCAAGGACAGCTGGCTTCCAGAACTGCTGACCTATCATCATCTGTGAATGTGGAGACCACCATCACAGACATTGGAGGGCTGCTGAAGTTCTCGAAGCAAGGCAGAAACTGTGAATGTGGTGCTTTAGGAAGTTTTGGGCAAAGGTATTAAAGATGGTTTGGAGGAGGGAATCCCAGAGCCAGAAGGTCAGGTGTGAAGAGATATAGCCTGTTCTGTGATGATGAGGCCAGTGGGAATGGGGAGACTAGAACCCAAGTCTCTCAGGGAAAAAAAGACGTCAACACTGGAACTGACTGGGGTCGGAGGAGGAATGCCTGCCCTGAAGGGGCGAAGCCAAGGGAGACTTAACTACCTAGAACCAGGGATAAAACTTTAAAAGTTAAGGAAAGAGAAAGATTTTCCTTCTGGTAACAGCAGAATAGTTTCTAATAGACTAAACCTCTTGCAGATAACAACTACCAACGTTAGATTTAAAAACAAACAAATGAGCAAAAAGACCAACGAAAATACTTCCCGAAGGTAGTGCGGAGCACAAAAATAGCAAAACTGTAGAGGAGTCTACACCTGACAGAAGGGAAAGGCAGTGGGTGAACTTTTTGTTTTTCGGGACTTTTCACTAGTCAATGCCACACGAGTCACTTAAAACTTGGGCTTGAAGAACCAGAAGACAGTCTGGGGCAACTGCAGCAGCTCTGAAGTGAAAGGTAAAATCACAGAAGGAGCAAGTCTGAGAGGTAAGACCTAAATTTTGTACAAAAACTCTACAAAAATCTGTGGCTATCCATGTGTAG
>NW_006494609.1:13774839-13790116 GCF_000325575.1 Pteropus alecto
ACAAGCAGAAAAGCTAAGGCTGAACAAAATGAAAAGAAATTTAGCTGCTGCCCACTGCAAGAAAGATGGAGGTTGAAATTAGAGTTGACTCAAGATAACTGCCTGATGAAACAAAACAAATTAACATTTTTCAAGAATAACAGAATCCAGAGTCTCTACAATGTAGCGTTCACAACATCTAGGTTACAATCCAAAATGTCTAGACACATGAAGAAACAAAAAAATATAACTTTTCTTAAGAGAATGTTAAAAAGCAATAAAAAGACTGACCCCAAGATGACTCAGATGTTGGAATTAACAAACAAGGATTTTAAAACCCTATTACAACTATGCATATCATATTTTATTACAAAAAAAGCATGACATAAACAAAATATGCTCATAATGAATAAGAAACAAATAGATCCAAATGAAAAATAAAAGTCTGAAATTTTAAAATCTCCTGAATGAGCTTAAGGACAGAATGGAAATAAAAGAAGAGAGTCTATGAACTTGAAGGCAATACAGACTTACTCAGTCTATAAAACAGAGAAATAAAAACTGGAAAAAATTAGAACCTTGGGACCTATAAGGCAGGCAGGCTGGCTGGCTATCTATCTATCTATCTATCTATCTATCTATCTATCTATCTATCCATGTATAGCAATTAAAGTCTGAGAAGAAGAGGACAGAAGGACAGGAGAGAAAGAATGAGGCACAAAAATTATTTGAAGATATAATGCTCCAAATTTCCCAAATTTGGTTAAAGACATAAATTTTCATATTCAAAATCAGTTAACACCAAGTAAGATACATATAAAGAAAATCATGTCTGAGTACATTATAGCCAATCCTTTTGGGGGAAAGGAGGAAAACAGCAGAATACAAAGTGAATTCACCCAGAGGGGTGAGAAACACATTAGGTACAGAAGACTAAAGATAAAAATGACAGCAGATTTCTCATCCGAAACAATGCAAGTCAGAAGACACTGGAGCCTCATCTTTAAAATGCTGAAAGGAAATAAAACCTGTCAAATTAGAATTTTACACTCAGTGAAAATAACTTAAAAACAAAGTGAAATATTTTTTCAGACATACAAAAGCTAAAAGAATTCATCACAAACAGACCTGCACTGTGTGAAACGTCAAAAGAAAGTCAGGTAGAGGCAAAGTAATATCAGATAGAAACCTGGATACACACAAAAGAATGAAAAGCATCATAAATGATAACTGTGTAGGTTAATATAAAACACGTTTTCTTATTATTTAAATCTCTTTAAAAGAAAATCTATTTAAAGCAAAAATAATAACAATGAATGATAGGGTTTACAACAAACATAGAAGTAAAACATCTAACAACAACAGCACAAAGGCCAGGAGGAAAGAAATAGCAATGTGGAGTTTTAGGATTCTTACACTACATATTAATTAGTATAATATCACTTGAAGGTAGATTGTGATAAGTTAAAGGTATATACTACAAATGCTAAAGCAATGACTAAAGTAATAAAGAAATAAAGTTATTAAGTAAGCAGGAGATAAAAAAGAATCCAAGAAGAATACTCAATCCAAAAGTAGGCAGAAAAGAGTAATAAAGAACAGACTGGATGTATGAAAAACAAATAACAAAGTGGTCAATTTAAACCCAACCAAGTCAGCAATCAAATTATATATAAGTAGTCTAAATATCCCAATTAAAAGACAGATTGTCAGATGAGGAAAAACAAGGCCAAATCACGTGTTGCTTTCAAGAAGCCCACTTTAAATATAAACTCACAAAATAAGAGGGTGGAAGAAGACATACCACACTAACATTAATCTAAGAAAGCTGGAATGGCTCTATTAATATCAGACAGAGTAGATTTCAAATCAAGGAAATTTACCCTGCTAAAGAGTAATATTTATAAAAGGATTCAAGTCATACAAATATGTTCTCTGATCATAATGAAATTAAATTAGAAATCAATAATAGAATATTTGGAAAATTTCCAAATAACTAAAAAAAGTACATCTCTAAATAATCCAAGAGTCAAAGAAAAAATCTAAAGGGACATTAAAAAGTATTTTGAACTGAATGAAAATAAAAATACAACATATTACAAATTCACAGGCAATGCTAAAGCAGACTTAGAGGAAAATTTAAAACATTAAATGCCTATATTAAAAAAAAAGGTCTCAAATTAGTAACTTTAGTGTCTTCAGACTTAAGAAACTATAAAAGGAAGAGCAAATGAAACCCAAAGCAAACAGAAGAAAAGAAATAGAATTAAAAAATTAAAAATCAATTAAACAGAAAACAAAAAATAGGAAAAAAAATTATGAAACCAAAAGCTGGTTCTTTGAGAAGGTCAATGAAACTGATAAATCTCTAATCAGTATTATCAGGAAAAAAGGAGACATAAACTAAATTACCAATATCAGGTACGAAAAAAGTGATATGACTATAATCTATAGATATTAGAAAGCATAATAAATGGACATTATGAACAACTTTATATCAATAAATTCAATAATTTAAATTATTGACAAATCCCTGAAAAATACAAACTAACATAGATCAATAAAAAGGTAGAGAAATTGAATTTGCAGGTAAAAATCTTCCCACAAACAAGGCACCAAGCCCATATAGTCTCAGTGCTGAATTCTACCAAACATCTAAGGAAAAAAAACTATACAAATTCTATACAAACACTTCCAGGAAATTGAAGAAAGAATGCTTCCCACTTTATCCTGTGAGCCCAGGATCACTCCAATACCAAAACCAGACAAAGATATACAGCAAGTCCTCAAATAACATCATTTCATTCAATGTCATTTTGTTATAATGTTGAGGACAAAAAAAAATCCATTCCAGCCAGGGCCACTGTCTGGGTGGAGTCTGCAGGTCCTCCCCATGACTGCATGAGTTTTCTCTGGGTACTCCAGTTCCGTCTCACATCCCAGAGATGTGCTCATAAGGTGAACTGCCAGGTCTGAATTGTCTCGGTCTCAGTGAGTGTGGGTGTGTGTGTGAGTGCACCCGACCATGGAAGGGTGTCCTGTCCAGGGTGGGTTCCCGCCTTGCATCCTGAGCCGCCAGGACCGGCTCCACTCACTCGCAAACCTGAACTAGAATCGGCCTCTTGGAAAATAATTATCTGATTTCTTTGTATTCTTCTCTCTTAAATATACATATAGCTCACATGTATTTCAATGTTTAATACTAGAAGTATTTGGGGTCTTTAGAAGTTTGGTGATATTTGTCAGAACAAAAAATTGCTATAAGAACTTAACTCTTGTTTATATCGATTGCCTATGGTAAAATTGGTTTTGTTATACATTGCTTCGCTTAAAGTTAGAGTTTCCAAAAACCTATTGATGGCAAGTGAGGACTTACTGTACAAGCAAAGAAAACTAAAGACCAAACCCTTTGGGAACATACATGCAAAAATTAACAAAACAGTTTAACAAATCAAATCCAATAATAAATGTAAAAAGTTAACATATGACAAAATGGGGTCTATTCCAGGAATACAGAGTTAATTTAACACTAGAAAAATCAATATAATTCACCATAGTAACAACTAAAGAGAAAAGTCAGGTGATCATCTCAGAAGACAGAGAAAAAGCATTTGACAACATCCAACATCTATCCTTGGTATACTCTATCAGCAAACCAGGAACAGAAAGGAGCATTCTTTATTTGATAAAGCACATCTACTAAAAACAAACAAACATATAGCCACTTAAAGGTGGAAGACTGAACACTTTTCTCCTAAGATCAGGACCAAGGCAAGCTTTTCTGTTCTCACCACTTCTATTAAACATTGAATTGGAGGTTTGAGCCAGAACCAGAAGGGAAGGAAAAAAAAAAGACAATCTACAAAACAGATTCTAGAACTAATAAGTGAGTTCAGCAAGGTTGCGGAACACAACGTCAATATACTAAAAGCAGTTGTATTTTTGTATCTTGGCAAACACCAATTAAAATACAAAATATAATTTATAATAACATAAAAATATTGAAATACTGAGGAATAAATCTGATAAAAGATGTGTAAGACTCATATTTTAACAACTACAAAGCATTACTGAGAGAAATTAAAGACATAAATAAATGGACACATATACCATGTTCATGGATTAAAAGACTCAATACCATTAAGATATTAATTCTCTTAGAATTGATCTAAAATTTAATATAATCCCAGTAGAAATCCCAGCAGGCCTTTCTGTAGCAGTTGCCAAGCTGAATAACAATTCATACATAAATACAAAGGACTCCAAATTGTCAAAACAACTTTCAAACAAGAATAAATTTGGAGAAATTTTGCTACATGATCCTAAGACTTACTATAAATCTACAACAATAAAGATGGTATGGTACTGGCATTAAGACAGACAAACAGATCAATGGAATAAAATAGAGTCCAGCAATAGACTCAGACATATTTGGCCAATAAATTTTAAACAAGGCTACAAAAGTAATTTAGTAAGAAAGGAAGTTTTTTCAACTAATGGTTCTGGAACTATTTGAAATCCATATATTAAAAAATGAATTTTAATACATACCTTGTACTATATATATAAATCAACTCAAAATGGACCACAGATATAAATGTAAAACTATAAAACTTTCAGAGAAAAACATAAGAAAAAAGTCTTTGAGATCTCATGTTAGACAAATACCTCTTAGATATAACACCAAAAGTGTAATCCACAAAAGAAAAATTTTATAAATTGGACTTCAAAATTCAGAATGTCTGCTCTTCAAAAGACATGATTAAGAAGATGAAAATATAGGTCCCAGATTGTGATAAAACATTTGTATATCTCATATCTGACAAAGAACTTATATCAAGAATATGTTATTTAAAAAAATCTCAAAACTCAATTAGTAAATAATCAAACCAATAACATAATGGGAAAAAAGTATCAACAGAGACCTCACTATAAAGATATATTAATGGCAAATAAGAACATGAGAAGATGTTCAACATCATTAGTAAGTAGGGAAATGCAAATTAAATCTATAATGAGATGCTACCCCTCCATACCTGGCTAAAATTTTTAAAGGATCACACCAAGTTTTGGCAAGGATGGGAAGCAACCGTAGCTCTCAGACACTGCTGGTGGGAATGTAAAATGGTACAAATAATTTGAGAAGCGTTTGGTAGTTTCTTTAAAATTAAACACACCTATCCAGCCATTCCAGGCATAAGCATTTACCCAAGGGAAACGAAAACATATGATCCCACATAGATTTGTACACAAATGTTCACAGCAGCTCTACTTCTGAGAGCCTTAAACTAGAAACAGCTCAAATGCCCATCAAAAGGTGAATGCAAAAACTAATTAATTGTATGTAACAATAGAATATCACATCAGCAATAAAGAAGATTGAAGAGTTAATATGTACTCTATGTATGTATCTTACACGTGGATGAATCTTAAAATAATTATGCTGAATGACAGAAGCTAGACACACTCTCTCAAAAAGTATATACTATATGATTCCATTTACATAAAATTCTAGCTAGTGCAAAGTAATTTATGAAGAAAGAAGGCAGATTTGTGGTCACTTGCAAGGGTGGGGAGGAATAAAAGGAGAATGAATAAGTTTTTGCAGGTAATGGATATCTTCATTATCTGCATTGTTAGGTTGGGTTTACAGGTGTATACATATGTCAAAACTGAACATTCTGCATACTTTGAAAATATGCAGTGTATTAAATATCAATTATACCTCAATAAAGGTTATTTTTTAAAAAAAGATTACCTGATATATATGCTTCTTAATGTTTTCCACCAACGTGCCCCTATAAAATAAAAGGAATAAAACCCAGGGTCTGGAGATATAACCCATGGCAGCCAGCCACAGAAGCCAACTTTAAGTCTCACGCTATATCTTAAAAATTCATACACGTTATTTCCCAGTCTCTAAACAATCTGTGTTTGTTTTAATATACACTTAATGTTTTCAATATGAATTACTAGTTAGATCGTATAACATTTCCCCTTCCCCGCCAATTCTTCAGGTTCAATAGATACCACGGGAGGATGTGCCTTATTTTCCTTGTGGTGTTGCTTACCCTGGCACACAAGGAAGAGGACTATAAAAATTTTTTAGCAGCACAACTGCCACGTCTAGATGCTTTTACTATCTTTCTGTTGTGTTAGTCGCCCTTCCCCCAACTCCTCTTTTTTGTACTTGTAATTTCTGGGAAACGGGGCAGAAAATATAGTTGCCAGTGTTAGATACTCCTTTCCTCTTTTAAGCAACACCTGTGAATTCCAAATGTTTAACATTTAATCGATTTGAAAGAAAAAAAAAATACAGTAGACTCTTCATTCATTCAGGAAGGGGCACTTTTGGTTTTGATTAACTGAATAGTCTAGATATCCCAGAAAATCTTTTTCTGTTGTTGTTGACTTTCCACTGGATTAGACAATGCCTCAGGATTATAATTATGAACTTCAGATTTCACTATCCAGCCCTGAGGCTGTGGAGAAAGGCCGGGGAGAATCCACTGCGGTTTGACCCTCTGGACAAATCTCGCAGGTCTACGGACATGTCGGTCTGCTACTGTTTCCTGGGTACTTACTAACAACACGCCATTGAATGAATCTCGAGTATTTGAGCTTGCTTTCTTTTTGACAAACCATTTGTAATTTTATGATGCTTTTTACATAAGTAGTTTTAAATAAATGCACATGTCACTTTCTCTAGAATTAATGAAATCATTTAAAATTACTTTTTAGAATAGTACAGAATTGAACTCATCTAAGCCAGTTCTACGGTGGCCAGGTTGACCTTGGCTTGCCAGAGAAGATGATGTCATAGAGAGGAGGTAAGTCCCTAAGTTCTAATTTCTTGAGGACTTTCTCTTTCCCCTTACACTTCAGTGCTTGAGAAATGTCAGTGCTATCATCAGAGCATTTATGAGGTTGCAAGTAGCTTAAAGCAGGGCTTCTCAAACTTTAATGTGCATATAGATCACATGGGATCTTGTTAAAATGCAAATCTGGATTCAACAGGTCAGGACTGGAGCCTAAGATTCTGCATTTCTGACAAGCTCCAAGGTGATGCATCAGCAAAGTACAATATATATGCTGCCGGCTCTAGAAAACACTTAGCAAGGGCTTAACGTGCAGTGGTTCTGAACGTGCCGTAGCTGGATCAGCGGCACCAGCAACACCTGGGCATATGAGCGGGGAACGCAAGTTCTTAAGCCCCACCCCAGACCTTCCAAATCAGAAACTCTGGTGGTAGAGCCCAGCGGTCTGTGTGTTAATAAGCCTTCCAGAAGATCCTGATGCCTGCTGATATCCGAGAACCACTGGCTTAGAGGATGAGGAATAACTGACTGCAACTCGTGAAAAACAGCTCCATTTCAAAAGGTCTGCAGTTCTAAGAGAAAGCCATGGAAACTTCAAGAAGAAACCTAGTAATAGAGGGCTATTTTAAACCAGAATATGTTTAAGTCTTCCAAGAGAAATGATCAGTTCTAACACTTTTTAAAGAAAATACAATGTGAAAAACACAAACATAAAAGCTTTTTTGTTGACAAGGTACAATACATACACCACCAGCATAATCACGGGCTCCATTTTCCCATGTTTATAATAAACATGTCACAATCGTATTTTCTAAAACCCTCTTCTTTTTCCAAACTCTATGTTTAAATTACAACACATAAAACTACAGCTATTCTTAAACTTTACGAACCTTAAATAATATGTGAGAACATCACAAAACGATCAGGAAAATACAACACAGCTACTGATTTATACTGACAAAACAAAAACCTATCAGTTGGGCAAACAATATAATTAGAAGATCTTATTTATAATGATGTTGACAGATTGATTTTACCCCAATATTTCCACTGATAACCCAATGAGGATGAGGCCAGCCAGATGATTATTTTGAATAATTCTGCCACTTACCTAGAGATTTTTTTAAAATCACTATCGTAGGCACCAGATAAAAGAAACCCAGCTATACGCGTTAAGTAACAAAGACTCGAGAGACAGATTGAATCACAGGGAAAGGTAGGCAGCTGACATACCATAATTCAATAAAAACAGAAAAATATTAATGAAGAAAACTAAATTTTTATACTCAGGCTCCCCTGAAGGTCATGAGAATGGAAAAGATATAAAAATTAGTATCTATAAAAAGGACAGTCGAGAACATAAATAGGCATCGATCACAGCGAGTGGCTTGGGGCCACATGAACTCAAAGCTGAACAATTGTGATCGTGCTCATGCTTCATTCATCTCATGCAGAGAGCAGCTACACACATCCGTCTTCTCCATCCACGCCTTATTCTCTTCCTGCTGCACTAAGAAAAGCATTCACACCAGCAGATGCCTCTCAATGTGGGACCCAGGGACTGGTGTCATCCGCCTCACCCGGAAATGCTGTTCGTGGGAGATGCAGCCTCTCTTGGGCCCCTCCCTGGGCCTGTTGAATCAGAATGTGTATTTGAACGTCTCTAGGAGATCTGTGGGCATTCTGTTTGAGAGACACTGCTCCAGCCTCGGATCCAACGGGACATCCCCCATGGCTGTCTGTGGTTGGTGCTGATATGAAGACACCCCCTCTCAGTCACCCTGTGCTAACATATTGGCTTGGAAGGGTGTTCCTTGTAAGGACATAAATGTCCTTTATCAAACTACGTCTGATTTTGGAATAGATATTCGAAGGGACAGTATTACGCTTGTTTTACAGACTGAGAAAAACCAGTCTTATAAAAGTTAAGTGAATTATTGAAGGTCAAAGCTTATCATTAGCAAGATACTAACAGAAAGCCATGCTCCTTCTTATTTAGGTTACACCATACTATCTGGTGTTCCCTGGAGATCCCAGAAAGGAAAGAGAAAAGCTCCCACTTAAGCTGGGCCATGTGATTCTGACCATCTGACCCATAATAAAGAATGTCGCTGTAGCTCCATTTCTTCTCTTTTTAACAGCAGCAAATTCAAATTAAGACTCATTCCCCAAGACCCCTGATCAGTTGCTCCTCACTTATCTTCCCATTATTTGGAATTTTGCCTGCATCTGGATTTTTTCTTTCTCCTTTTTTCCTATCATGGAGTTCAGAGAGAATATACCTCAGCTTCCTCTGTGATGGGGAAAAAAAAAATCTCAGGACTCATTTTCAAAGGAACACTAAAATTTTACTTTTTTTAGCCCTTAAACAGAGGAATCTGTCAAACTGAAGACTTAATCCAGAGCTCTCTGAATCTGGCTTTGAAGAATTCTGCACCGGAGTTAGGGCAGAGGCTTCCAAACCAAGTCCCTATAGCAAACTGCCCTAGCTGCAGAGAACACAGGAAGAGAAAAATTAGTCACCTTCTAGGCTAGCGTTTCTCAAACTCTGCTGTACATCAGAATTTTCTAGGTAGCTTTTAAAAAGCCCCATGCCCAGGCCATACCCCAGACGAATTAAGTTAGAATCTCTGGACGTAGAACCAGGCATCATAGTATTTCAAACTCTCCAGGTGATTCCCATACACATCTGAGTTTGAGAACCTCTGAGCCAGGCAGTGACATCCATTACCTCACACCGATGCCATGAGGTCAGTCCCGTGCACAGCCCACACCCTTCGTGTTTACTCCATTCTTCCTTCATGCCGGAGGGCAGAGTCTTGGGGTCTTGGGGGCTATAATTCCACCCACATTCCAGAACCTCCTCTTCTAAAACAGCTGCTTCAATTGAGGGTATATATATTTCTTGCAATGCTCTTCCATTTAATAAAGAAATTCTTTCTCATTCCCTTAATAGTCCTTCCCATTAAAGCATAAGCCACGAACAGCGGATGAATTATACTTAAGCAGTGAGTATAAAGGACAGCTGTTTTATCTCAATAGAGCATTTTCTCTTTATGATTCCATTATTTTACTCGGGCACGACACGCCTAATGCTTTAAGTAAGGTACAGCTTTTTTTTTTTTTTAAGTTGAGGTGAAATTTCAGCTGGAAATCTACTCTAAAAGATCTTCAGAAAACAGTTCGTATATTTATTTTTTTATGAGCAGCTGAAGGCTGATCAAAACATTCCTCCCAAGCCACAAAACGTGTAACCCTGGCAATTTTTCAGGGCTATTTTTGGGCACACTGAACACGGGTCGAGACATGGAACAACATTTTATTTTAATTATTCTTCTCGAACCGTCTGAATCTTCAAGCAGCAATACTTAGAGACACCGATTCACGGTTAGTGGGTAACGCAGCTTTTTTTTCACCCTGCAATGACCTAGTACAGAGAAAACATACTGAATAAACTTTTTACCAAAGAGGAGCACGCTATTAACTTGTCCTTGAATTACAACTGCCTGTGTGTGAACTTCTAGAATATTTTCCAGACTGTCCTTTCAACAAGCAGAGCTCGCTGAGTTTGCCAGACTCACTTCCTCACCTTTGTCTGTGCTGTTCCTTGGCAACTCCTCTTGACGGCCTATCCTATTTGAGGCCCTTCTTTCGCTCCAGTCCATCTCCTTACATCCTCTTTGGTTTTGCTTTTACCTATTCGTAACAGGGATCTTCAAAGGAGCTCCCCAAAATGAAGGAGTCAGAGTCACAATTGATTTTCTGTTAACACTGGAAGGAAGATTTATGTCTGTGCTCATAGAAAGATACATGATTTGTAATACCCAGTTAGTACAAAAGAATTAAAGTCCCATATTCTACTCCATAAATTTGGTTCTATTTAATAATAAAAGACCACATTATTAAAGATGAAGATTAAACAGTCGTAAATAATAGTTTAGTGCTGATCTTGAGTCTTTCCAATACATCAATACTCTTGGCTAAGGTCACTGGAGGCAAAACACAGCCACCAGACAAGCTGTTTCAGGTGAGAAATGAGGGGCAGATGAGAAACTTGCCAGCATCTTAACAGCACTGCATGGTGATGAAGGGCACAGGGCTCCAGAATCTGGCAGACTTGAGTTCAAATCCTGGCTGTGCCACTAGTATCAGTCATGTCCAGCCATGTGTACTGGTCAGTCTCTGTGACCATCCCTATCCCTAAAACACAAATAATGGCAATAATAGCCTTCATAGGACCATGAGGATTAGTGCTTAGAAAGTAGCAACTGCATGTTGGCTATCCTCACTGCATTTTAAAGAGAGAAATGCAACCCAAACAAACCCATGAGGCAAGAAGAGTAGGTATCACTTCTGTCCACTTTACCGATGAGAAAAGTGAGGCTCGTAGAGATGACATAAATTCATCCTCCACATATTTCTTTCTAGAATGCAGAAATGATTGTGCTGTTCCCCGTTTAAAGCTCTTAAAGTGAGTCCTGTCCTGAGGAAATTACAGAGGCATAAAGTCCAAAGTCCTCACCCTGGTATACTCCCTCGATGAGAATTTATATATACATATATCCCCGCCCCCACCACAAAAAATAAAGAAAAAAAAGAAACAAACTCAACCTCAAATCATTTCTGCCACAAAGCCTTTCTGCAGTGCCACAGACCACGCTCCTTCTTCTCGCTCTGGGCTCCCACTCTACCTGCACACACTTCTAACAAAGCACCCAGGGCGTTTTTCTGAGCACACTGGTTTATGTGTCTGAATCCACACTCTAAACAGGAAGCTCCTTAAGAACAAGGACAATGTCCTATTCATCTTTGTAATCCTAGCATCTAGCCTATCACCAGACAACCTGGTAGATAATCCGTAAAATGCTTGACGAATGAATGAACGAACTGTCCAAAGCCATCCAACAAGTACATGGCAAGGCCGAAGCAGACCCCATATCTTCCAACTTCCTATTGGGTCATCTTTCGCTGGGACAACACTGCCTTTGCCCATATGTGAATGACAGCCCTGAAAAGACTTGTGGTTCAACCTCTGTATCCAGAATGGACTTGCCATTCCTTTAGGCCATGTGTTAAAACAAACAAACAAAGACAATAACAACAAAACTGTGTGCATCGATTTATGTATCTGCAAAAGAAGGCTCATGATACTGGACTTTAGAATGCAGGGGAGGTAGGGGAGGAACAGAAAAACCAGTTAGATAATATTGACAAGTTCCTTCTTGAAAAGCGCCTTAATCTAAAACTGTCACAGTAGTAAATATATTTAGGTAACAATAATAATACCAAATGCCACAGTTTATTGCAATCCTTTCTTCTGAGGCTTTCAATTGGAACTGAAAACACGATTACTAATTAAATTAGACAACAGGAGGTATCATTTTCCAAATGGAACCCTAGTGATATAAATGAGTTACTGCAGCTTCTCAAATTTCTCACTGTCACCCAAAGAGAGGGTTATTCACTTGGCTAGAGTCAACTCAGAAAAACAGATCCATATCCTCCATTTGTTCTTCTATCTGAAATGCGGTTCCTCTATGTGTTTTCTAAGTGGTTACCGAGCCCTATAAGACCACAAAGATGTCACAGCCCAGTTCCTCCCCTCAAGGAGCTTAACGTACAGGGGTGGGTGGAGGAGAGCACAGATGGCGAGAAACCTATAGTCATGACTCAGGCAAAAAAAATAAATAAATAAAGTCTGAAGGCAGGAGATAAAGAGCAGGGGACTCACATTTCTCATCTTGGAGGAATGTGGGTAAAAAGGAAAAGCAGAGTTTTATGGTGGAACGGGTGAAGGAGGAGACTGTGATCTTTAGGGGGCCTGAGAACATTCCATTTTCTTTTTTCTTAAATTTAATTGTAGAGTGGAATGCATGAAACTCTTGACTCGTCTGTTAATTAAAGACTTTTCCAGATTGTGCTTTTAAAGGTATTAGAAGGTGGTAAAAATTGCTCTGTGGTCAAATGGAAATTTGGGAGTATTTAATAAAATAAAAATAAAACATTTTTCATTTTAAAATAAAAATACATTTTTGTTGTTGTTGTTGGAACACATTTCAGGTCTTTTAATAATGAAAAGGTGGATTCAGAATCTCCTTGAAGGAGACACACTATGCAGTTTTCACCAAATTAATGCAAGACTTTTTTGTTTGATTTTTAGAAGCATCTTGCTGGCTAGTGTTGGGGAAAACCCACATGGAAAATATTGGTCTAGTGGAAATGATATATAAATCACCTACCCTTCTTATTATAAGAACTTTGTCAAGTTTAAAAAGAAAAAAAAAGTGTGCCTATAATGGAGAAATAAACGGGGCATCATAGTGATTGTCCATAGCAGCAGAGGGACTTTAAAATTCTACTAATATAACTTTGGGTCCTGCTCACCACTTACACTGTGTGACCTTGGCTCAAAAATTGCCTAAACTTTCTCAGCCTCAGTTCCCACATCAGTCAAATGGGAATAATGACATTACTTGCTCGTAAGGGTAAGTGGGAACATTTGAATCAAATCATCCAGCAGAGTGCCTAGCACAGAGCAAACCTGCAACAGTCAGAAACAATCATATGAGATAATCAAAGGTGACAGAGGGGCCCCAGAGAGAGGGTGACAGAGGTTAGTCCTCTGCAGCTGTGTCTTCTTATTCTAAAACAAAAATCCACTCACTTGATTACAAGTGAAAAACTCCACAGGCCACATGGGAAAAGAAAAAAAAAAAATACGCCAAAATGGAAGAAAAGTCTAAAGAAAACTCTTCTCAAGCCAAATTTTCATGGAAATGAGTTTGATGTGAAATTACAAAAACAGTGCCCTTGGCTATTTCTACTTTTCTATGAAATCTGATGTCCAGATATCACAATGTATCAGAAAAGCAAAGAAAACACAAAAATAGCAGGATAAATACTTTTAGTTGTTTTCTTTCTTCATTCCTTCAAATTGGTGTTTGCATGATGGCGGTGGAAGGAAATGCCATACCCACCCATGGAAAATTCACAGCAGATTTCAGGATCCAGCATATTTCTGAGGAACGACATAGAGGTAGTAGCAGAGCCAGCAACAAGCGACCATGTGATACATGATAAGATCAAGACTTTGAAAACAGAGACTTCGCTTGGCCAGGTAAATTAGTTTTTACTACTGCCTTTGAAAAGACCTGCTTAATACAGACCTAAAATTAAGCAAATCCTCACACTACAGTTTCATAGTACACATTTAAAAAAAAAAAAATCTTCCATGTAAAGTTGCCCGGGACAGTAAAGCAACCAGTTAGGAAAAAAAAAAAAAAAAAGAATGAGATCTATGACTTCAAAAATCAAATTTCACTATGATAAAGTGTCCAAAGTCTGCTGCTAACAGAAGTTTGCATAGACTATCCCTCGATGTAAGCGTATCAAATTGGGTCTCGGAAATTTTCTATAGTGATCTGGAAATAATAAGTGTTTGCAAATGTGAAGGAACTGAATGAATAAGTGAACAAGTGAATGAATGGAGTAGCTGAGTCCCCGTATCTATGAGTTGGAAGAGCTCTAAGACACCGACCAACCTGGATTTTGGTTTGTACACTACGTCATAGGAAGCTCACTACCTCTCCACTGTGACGCAACATAATGTGCCACGACGAATCCCTTCCAGAGGTTTCAATTTCTCCAACTTATCTTCTGTGAGTGGTAAAGATGCAGGTGTTCCCAAGAGTGAAGTACTTTAGCAGAAGATACTTTGTCACCAACATTCTCATGTTCACCTTATATGTTAGCTAAGTACTTCTCATCACATGTAATTTCCCTATCTCATCGTCGACTGTGGGGTTCTCCCACCCTGAAAAGTAACTTCACGAAGGTAAAGACCTTGCCTTTCCTCAGCACCTAGCCCACTACCTGCACAGCCATGGTAGGTGTGCCTTAAATCACAAGTCCCCAACCCCTGCCGAGGACTGGTACTGGGCTGCACAGCAGGAGGTGAGTGGCGGGCTGGAGAGCGAAGCTTCATCCCTATTTGCAGCCGCTCCCCAGCACTGGCATCACCACCTCAGCTCCACCTCAGATCATCAGGCATTAGATTCTCATTGGAACATCGATCTCTGGTGCCAAAACGGTTGGGGATCGCTGCATTATACATTTGTTGGATATATGGTTAGAATCGGACTGTGGAAGTAGATGCTTTTCTTTCCTTACTTCATTTCAAACACATCGTTTTGGTGGTACTGTCATCAGGAGTCACCTCTCCAGTCTCAAGATATGTGTGCATCCCTGGGTCAACATTTACACCTCTTCTTTGCAAAACTGAGCACCTGAACTATGCCCTCAAAGGTGCCCTGTGTTAGTAATATTCTAAGATTACTCGGGGAAATATAAATCCAAGTACTTGAGTTATCACAATTAATAAAGTTTAGAACGGTCAGAACAATTAAATGCATTATCGAATTAGTCATGGTGTTTTCAAGTTAGCTCACTGCTCTGCCAACTCACAAATTGTACTTTTCTGC
>NW_006494609.1:13790143-13817282 GCF_000325575.1 Pteropus alecto
TGTCCACTCACTAAAAAGGGAGCCATCCTCCCCCTCCTCTCCTATCCAGAGAATTCCTGCAGCCTATTTGCAAGATTTCTAATTGGAGATGCAAGTGTCATTTAATTAAGTGGTTCTTGGCAATTTTGATTTTTCCTGCCACCAATGGGTTAACGCGCTGAGATCTTCTTTTGTTTTACAAAGGGGCAAGAAAACACATTGAGCTGATACAGTCCATTATTAAAATTGCATTTCAGCAAAGGCAAATAACTCCAGCCACCTGACCTGGGCTTAGCCATCATCTTCCCTTGCTACAACCTAAGGCTATTACATTAAGAGCATGAGCAAAGCAATCGAGCTGACAGTAACACAAACTCCCCTGGTAGATGGAAACCATCAATCCTGTTGGTGAAGTATTTAGCTACAAAAAGACAAAAGACATTCCTTGATTGAAGGATAAGAGGAAGGAATTCACAGGCACTTTTCAATCAGAGCTGGATCGCATATACTTGAAGAAAAAACAGTTTCAACCGCCAGATGATAAATCTGCTTCCAGAAAGCATGAGAGCCGACAAGTACACCCCAGCGAAGACTTAGGACAAAGTTAGGGGTGAATGAAGTCATTCTTATCTGTTCCACGTTCACCTTGGATGCTCATGGTCCCCACCCACTCCCTGCAATGTAGGTTCTCCAGAAATGAAACAAGCTTCCTTAGGAGTCAAGCAGGCACAAGACTGACCTCTTTAGCTTCAGCAGAGTTAAGTAATATTACTGAGCTCGAAGTCTTGATTTAGATGTCGGTGAAATTAGCAGGAGTGTTTAGAAGCCAGAGATACGGTGCTGGGTTATTAAAAAAAACAAAATGAAAACCAAAAACTCAGACTATTCTTTTCAGCCGAACTTCGGCTCTGGTTGTCTGGGCCAGAGTGCTGGTGGTAACGAATTCCACCTCGACTAAAAAGGGAACCAGTGGCAGGAAATCTATTCCTCCGGCAAGGTTGCCGGGCAACGAGCAAGCTTTTGGCATGTGGCTGACGTCTCCAGGCAGCCTGGACTACACGAAGTAAGCTCCTCCATCACTTCTAACTAACTTGATTTTGATGGATTAAACCCGAATCAAAACATACTGTAACTCACTCGCTTCCGAATTCAGGAATCGAGGCGAGAAAGAGAATATCCCAATGGCCAGCTAAAGACTAACTTATCGGGAAAAGTAGAATTCACTCAAGTTCACTCTACCATGTGATGGATCTCTTGCATCGTCTAGTAGCCACGTGATTTTGTTTCAACAAGAACATCCAAAAGCAATGGGTAAAAATAGCATCCAAGAGTACTTGGGGAAAATATTAGTGTTATAAAGATGGAGCCTCGAGGTAATGAGGAGTTCTGGATTCAGATATATCTCTGTGTCTGGTATTGGTGAAGGTGTTCGTACCTTCTTCAGCAAACATCTGAGCACAGCAGTCAGTAATCAACAAGGGCTCATGAAGGGCTCAGAGGTTTCAACCTGTGTGCTGAAAAAGCCTTTGGGCCAGGCCTTATTTAGAATATTTACTATTCGGGCATAAGGTAAAACGGTTTCTTCTCACCAACCAGGTTCTTCTGCAAAAGGTAAATTTGGCATTGACTGTTTGTTTATGAAACCACCTCCAAGATATATCAACTGAGCTGACCGGACTCCCCAAATGGTTGGCGTTAAAGGCTTAAGGGCCATGCTTGTCCTTTCTCAGAATCCTGGTATGAAGCTGGCCTACCTGCCAGGGCTCTGAATGACATAAAATACACTCACATTTGATCTCAAACTTTTCCTTCTTTTAGAAAAACATCCTCCACAACATTCATAATGTATCGGCTCCTTCGGTTAGAGCCTCTTCAGAACACTGAACACACTTGCATCGACAGAGTGCTTCCTCGTCACATGCAATCCTACATCCGTGACCATTAGTGGGCACAGGGCTGCTGTAGGAGACACGGAGGGCAGATGTACCCAGACCAAGCAGATCAGCAAATTTCGCCCACACCTCTCCAAGGAGCGTCGGGTGAAATCAAATTGTGCCCATCGGCTCCTTCTAATGCGGAGAACGCATATACGACTTCAAGTGAAGCACTTTCATGCTCCAGCCATGGCATGTCCCATTTGTGGCCTTGTCAGCTCCTGGTCCATTATGGATCCATTATGCCTGTAGTCAGTTTCCATGTTTCTTGCAACACATTAAAATGCACTGCAGGAGCTAAAAGCAGCCTCCTCTGTAACCATTATGATGATAAAATGCAACTTGATGGAAATTGATATATTATTATTGCTCTGTAACAAGACATATGCCCTCAGGAAACAAAGACTTGTTAGTTTTAATACGAAAAAGAGGCTTAATGGGTATCCCCATGAGCTTGTAGAGGTGGCTGAGCAGGTGCATGGTACTGTCACTCTCCACAAGTCTAACACTTGCCCACTCTTTAAGGTCTAGTCCCCACGCCATTCCAGAAATCCTCTGCTAAGTCCTTCTTCCCCCGACGAAACTCTCCCTGTTACTGTAGCTTTGCCCCTGCACGGAACCTTTCTACTTTATACCCATCCTTTGCAGATAACTACCCTCTCTCCTACAGGTGTATGTTCCCCAAGTGCAGGCTCGGGGCCTTATTCAGTTCATGTGAGATGACTTTGTTTTTCAGTGGAAGAGAACAAAATGGCATGTAAATATAACCCCCTAAAATTAAAAATTTAGTTTATGGATAATCTGGGATACCTGGTCAAACCATCGGAACTATGGCAAAGACATAAGAGTCTGCGGTATCGGTATGAAGTCAGCCGACTGGCTCCACCTTCCTACCGGGGTCCACGTTGCTCCCTGTAGTTAACGTAGTAAATAGTGGCTTTGCAGAACAATCAGTAAGTAGAGGCCATGAAAAAATGAGGAGTAAATGATATTTTTCCTAATGGTTTTCTTTCTTTAAAAAAAAGTAATACGAATGTATTGTATAACCTTGGTCTTTTTCATATATACACACATATTTATACAAACAAATTTTCTCTTTACCCGATGAGTTTGCAAGGTTGCATCTTTCAAGTTTATTAATAACAGCAACTCACTAGTTCCCAATCCAGAACTCATCACTGTTTGTAATTAATTATTTTTTGCTTCTTAGTTTATCTCTCCACAAAGGATTGTGAGCACTCTAAGGTTAGAAACCATTTTATCCTGAGCCCTATCAGCACCAAACATGACTACAGGACGCACCAAGTAAATATGTGTTGAATGATCAAAGCCTGAATTAATTAATCAATTGATTATTTAATGCCTAACTGAAGCTCTAGCTTGTTTTCAAAATAAGACCACCAATTTAGCAACTGGGCTGCTGATCTCGCCATAGATTTTGCTTCAGAGAAACTCTGGCAAACTAGAACACTGAATTCAGCTCACACCCTCCTACAGGGGAATCTTAGGGAGCCTGCTAGCGACCCTTGGAGAAAAAGCAGGAGCCGGAAGGAGGGGCTGGCAACCGGAAAAGACTTTATCATCTTGTTCCAAGAGGACACTCAAATCAGACACACCTACATTCAGATGTTCTCCTGAGACACTTGGGTTGAAGTCAAAATATATATTTGTTTTTACATATAAGTTTGAGACCACAAACACTCCTATTCACTTCCAGTAAAAACCCTTTTTTTCACTTACCAGCCCTGTCCCACCCCCCTCCTCCTCTCTCTCTCCCTCTCTCTTTCCCCCTTTCTCTCCCTCTCTCTCTCCCTCCCTCTCTCCCTCCCTCTCTCCCTCTCTCCCTTAATCCCTGCCCCACATTTGCTCATATTTCCTCATACTGCACTTCAGATAATTATATTATTCTCCACATGTACATTTCTGTTTGTCAGAATATATGTTTTAATTTTTTATCCAGAAGAAAACATCATAAATATATGCATGCATGCAAATCGGCTATACATATGGCTCTGTGCATATCATCACAGTATTATGTTTATTTATTCTTGCTAATATATCAGGGTAACAGACATGGAAAAATCAAAGCAGTAGATAATCTTTAAAATTATTCATATTTGACTCTAGGACACTAACAGTTTAAACACTAGACTTCCCTTCTATTCTTAATTCTGTTTAGCTTAAGCTATTACGACTAATTTATGTTTCAAAGGCAAACACTAACTGATCATATGGGATAATATATGTAAAAGTAACTCTATAATTACAGCCTAAAGTAAATGTAAGCTATTACCATAATAATTATGGTATTTCTCTTCAATTTATGTGTACGTCTATATGTCTACGTATTACATAATATATGTAGCCTAACACAATAGTTTTCAAATACCTGTTCACAAACCACATTGCTTTTATTCTGAAATTAAATTCTTACTGATGTTTTTTGGATTGTTCAAAGGCCATTGTTTTACGAAATTATCGTGATAACAGTGATAATTTTTAAAGCCTTTAGCTGCAAAAAAAAAAAAGGGAAAGAAAATTTTATTTTGAAATTTTACAAATCCATAGAACCTAAGTCTGAAAAAAGCTGATCCAGGAAACAAAACACCCACGTTTCCACAGTCTGCTTGGGGAGATAAAGTAAGGTTCCCTTTTACCGTTAGTTACCCCAATCCCAGCAACCTCTGGTACATCCTGAGGGCCCGCTTCCGAGCTGAGCTCGCCCTGGTCCCTGGCACTTGGCACCTGTTTAGAAGACACCTCTAATCTTAAACTAGTCCTAGGTGGGGGTGGGGAGCTGAGGGAGGCATTGAATCTCATTTATTATAGGCAAAGAGACTTCAAAGTCTCCATCTGATGGCTCAAACATCCATAACAGAATTGGTATTTCTTTTTAGAGTTAAGGCATGGTCAAGTCACACAGGCTCGCTTGCATGGTCCAGTTTTCATCTTGGAGGCTAGACAGGCTCTGTGTCCTTTGATCTGGTTACAAACAGGCCTGTATTAAGCTATCTCCAGTCTGCCTGAGGGCATCAGTCTGGAATGCAAGAATGGGAGCTTCAGCCTGTGAGGTTCCCAAATCTTCATTTATGTTACATTTTTTTCCAGCAGGCCGGCTAAGGTTCCTTCAGTGGAAGGCAACAACGTGATGCCTGCGAACTGTAGTAATGCACAGCGGCATCGTAAAGCAGGACTAGGGAGTTCTGTCTCCATCCTCAGCACCAGGAATTCAGGTGAAGGACAGGGGAACTATAAGCAAGCACCAGAACCCTAGATTACACTTCCATGAAGCAACTCACAGGCATTTAACCAGCGCCCAGGAGTTCCAAGCACTGTGCTCTAAAGATGCAAAAAGGGAACCACCATCTTTGGTCATCAAAGCATCCATGGTCCACTGCCCACCACCTCAAGGACTCCATTCCTCCTATTTTGAGACCTTATGCTCCTAGACTTGACAGTGCAGGCCTTCATTTTCAAAATAAAAATGTATAAAAAACTTATGATGGCTGGAAGATATTCTATGTGAAATAATGTGCAGTCACCAGTAAACATTTCCAGCAGCACAGCCAGTATTTCCCTATTTCCTGGACGATTTACTGAAAATCTTCCACCCCTTCTTTCGTAGGCTGAGGGTGTCTGCTGTGCCAAATTACCTGCTGGTGACAGAGAGAAACCAATGTATTCTGCATTGCCCAGGGATAAAACTGAAGAGAGAGAGAGAGAGGTGTCCTTGACAAACAGTAGACTCTGAACTAAACCAGTGTGACCTGTCACCAAGAGACTTTTAATGGTGGATGATCAGAGATGGTGAGAAAGCAGCTTGATTGTTTTTCCCCAGCTTATACCACATCGTCCATTAAAAAAAAAAAACAAAAAACTAAGAATACCCAAGTTCTTGGGTGACCGCTTCATGCAAACATGGAAATGGTGCCACAGAGACCACCATTTCTTCGACTCCTCCAGATGGAAAAAGTACTGCTTTTAATGCCATGCTTACTGGACAGCCACCATCCAAAGCACAACACCATCACTGTAAGGCAGAGAGAGAATATATTCTGTGGGGTAGAGACGTGTACACGACAGCCTCAACACCCAGGCAATAATAGTCTCCTTCTCGTGGGAGTGGTGGGCCGTGCACACGAATATTTCTGGCTGGCCTTAAAAGAAAAAAACTCTTTGAGAGAGCAGCGACCTTAAACATCTTATCAGCCTTTGAAGTTATGCACAACGACATCCTTTGGTTTCTCGCCCGGGGCAGAGGTTTAAGCTTTAAGACTCCATTTACTTACCAAGAATTGTGGAAATATTTTCACTGCAGCGCCAGGCAAAAGAGCCAGATTTTTCAAATGGCAAATGATAGAATGGCGAAGTGGGGAAAACATCCTCTACATGGGCACTCCATCGTGCTAAGCGGATCAGGAGCTGCAGGCCTAACTTGTTGGGGTGAATCTCCTTTATTTTTAGTCTTCTACACTATTCGGATCAGTTTTGTGGGACTTATAGCAAAGTCACAAAGCAGAGGTAGGTTCCGATGCTTCGACCTTCCCTGGTCTTATCAACACCACGACATTGCTATAACCCATCTCACCCGCCTCACAAAAGGGCGTCCCCCCAGCTCCCTCCAATGGCGCCTCTCAAGTAGGAGTCTAAGGTGCTTATATCATTCTTCTATGGAGCGGGGGGCGGGGGATGAGGGGGGCCTAATGCCCACTCTCCCTTGGTGCCTCCACACAGATCTTCTCTAGGGTGCCCAGACTGGTGTTTATTCCCTACGGTGGGACCTGTCTTGTCTGGTTGACCACTCCATCCCTGCATGCTGTGTGAGCAGTGCTGGGTACACAACAAGTACTCCCGACACGCTTACAGAACAAAGGCCTGGCTACCCCCACTTCCAACATTTTCTCTTCCCCTTCTGCCAGCTATCTACCTGTTTTGGGGTACATTCTATTTTTAGGGCCTCACCCATGATGCGATCTCGGACATCAGAACTTTCTCTTGCCAGAGCAGTTTAGTTTATTTTCGTTTCAAATTCATGTCATGATAAAAGTTATTAGGCAAGACCCCAAAAAGCTGGGAACCCAGGGATTCTGGGAACCTAGTAAAAGTCGCCTAAGAAAAAGTAATAATATAATATACCATCACTTTCATGATTCGATGATCTGCGTAAAACTAATTCCTGAATTGGAGCCAAACACTTAAAGGAAAACAGAAGGAAATCTGTTGCCTAGAGATTTATCTTTCTTCTTCAAAGAACTTAGAGTTGCTTCTATAGTACATGATGTTAGGATAGGCCTTGGGCCAATCATTGTAAAGAGCATCTGAAAAATCACTCAGAATTGTGCGCTCAGTTGTTTTGTGAAGGATATAACTATTTGTTTGCTTAAGTGACGCGGTAAGGATTGTTGGAAGAGTTCCGTGAAAATATTAGCTAAACGCAGGTCCCTACCAGCAAATAGAGCATGCAATTCACCTATGTGTCACAATCACGCAGATCATCTCTGACTTATAGGTATGAGTAATGTATAAACAAACTGAACCCCATCAAACAAACAAGTGACTTTAGTTCACAATAGAAAAGTAAACGTGACCCTTGGCTGAAGTTAGCCTTTAACTCTAAACTGTCTTATACACACAATAAAACAAGCTCGTACGGGGGCCTGGCGGGTGTCTCCACGTGGGCTGCGGTAAATTTTCCTAATCGAAGGTGATGCTGAGTCAACACGAAGGGGCTCCTGGCACACGTTGGTGGAGGACCTTTCCACCCGAAACTCATCAAGAGACCCCGCCTCACGGAGGGGGCTCCATTTGGCCTTCACAGCAAAGAAGTCGCACAGTTCCCCATAATTACACAAAGGGAACGATTTGGTAAGGAAGGACTATAAAGTAGTGCTTGTGGGGTTAATCGAGGTAAAAAGACAAGCCTAATTAAAGGAGCCCTCTGCTTAAACAAGATGGGAGTTGAAAAAGAGGGAAATAAAGAAGGCAAAACTCAGGAGGTACAATCCCCAAATACGCAACTTGTAATTTCGAATAAAGCTGGAGGATGACAGAACTTGAGTCACTTAACAAAATATTCGATACCCATTTAGGATCCACAGCCCCCGAGCAGCCATCTAATTGCTCCCGAGATCAATTACCCTGGTGGCAGACCCCCAAGGGTGCTCTCCAGCCCGTTCCACTGCTGGTTGGGAAGGCAGAGAAAATGAATATCCAGGTTAGGTTTGATGCTCACGACTTTTCAAGGGTTACTCAGATCTCAGAAATAAGGATTGGGAGGTCAAGGGGAAAGCACAGGCATGACTGTCTGGCCCTTTAGAATGGTAAAAATAAAATCTCATTTTTTTTGCACCTGTAAAGGGTCAGCAAGTTAGTTTTCCAAATATTCAGAGAAAAATATTTTACTCTATGAAAGTCAAACAAATGAACAAACAAAAACCCATTGACTTTCTTTCTTAAATTTTATTTTATTTTAGCAAGAGGAAAGTAGGAGAGTTGGGGTTTTGTCTGTATTTTTTTGTTGTTCACTTTGATTTTTTTGTTTACTTTTGTTTCAATTTTTTAAAAAATCGGTAACCTCTGCATACGGTACAAAATTCAAAAGGTTCAAACGGATATTTAGTAAAAAGTAAGTAATCTTATCACCCCTGTCATCAGCCACCCAACCCCATTCCTTGGCAAGGGAAAAAAAAAAAAAACGGAAAAAAACAGCAAATACACTACCAAAGGAAAAAAACAAAACAAAACACAACAAAAGAAAGAAAACAATTATCTAAATCTGGCGTATCCTTTCAGATACAATCTATATAAATACTAGCATTTTTCCCTTTGTGAAAACAAAACAAAACAATGGTTTTTATAAACTGTTCCACCTTTTCATTTTCCACTTTAACACGTCTTCCAGATCACTCTGCATCAGTACATATAGAGCTGCCTTATTTCGTACAAGTGCAAGCACATCTGTAGGGTACATTTAGGAAGAAGAATCGCTTGCCCCAAAATATTAGCATTTTCTACTTCGATTACTATTACCAACATGCTTTTCCTAGAGGCTGTATCAATTTATACTCCCATCAGCACTGAGTTTGCCTGTCCTCACTTTGGCTAATACAGAGTACTATCACATTCTGAACTTCACCGACCTGACAGGTAAAAATGATGTCTTAAAGTTTTAGTTTATATTTCTCTAATTAGTGCTGAGGGTAAGCATCTATTCATATGTTTAACAGCAATTTATTTCCTCTGTGTCAACTGCAATGTCATATTCTAGGTGACTTTCTACCAATTCCTTTTCTTTATTAAAAGCAATCTCTCTAGTAAATAATATTCAACATCCAAATTGGTCTTTGTATAGTTCTTTATAGTTCTTTAAGCCCATTCATATATTTTTTTAATTTAATAAGTGCAAGAACCTAGTAAGAAGGCATAAAAACAGTATTCCTATATTCTAGCTCAGGAAGCCAAGGTTTAGACAGTTAGCAGATTTGGCCGAAGAGCTCACAGAAAGTTGTATCTAATGTTAGAATTTATGTGGTTTACCTTCTAGTCTAATGGAGTGTGTGTGTGTGTGTGTGTGTGTGTGTGTGTGTGTGTGTGTGTTTACTACATCAAAATGTCTCTTAGTTTGTAGAAAAGAATAGAAAGAAAACGTTCTCTTTTCTTCTGATGAGAAATTTGCACTTTCTACTTGCCTCGCCAGTTTCCGTGTATAAGAAGCAAATAAGAAATACTAACACTTTGTTCTCATTCTGTTGTTCAAGCCAAAGCCTAGACAAGCTGACTCTACGTAAACCATCAGTGTATCAACCTGTTATTATCGACCTGGATGGGCAGGGTATTGGGTGGGTATAAGAGGAGGACTAATACACACCTTTCCCCGGAAGTCTGGGACCCCGGACAGGCCTTCCCATATTGCATGACACTGGGGAGAGAATGAATGAATGAACTCCAGTGAAGGGGCAGAAGGAGGACAGAGGAAAAGAAGGTTACAGACCATATGGACCCGTCATTTTTTTTTTTTTTTTTTGACAACTGACAAGGAATGCTTCTGGGTTCAACTTATGATATTGATTCCCAAGTATTCCCTGGCTTGTCCCTGGGAATCTGGTCTCTAGTTTATCAGAAAGGGGCTTTGGGATGAAAAGTATCCGAATGATTTGGGAAAAGCGACAGGAAAGATCTTTAAAAGCTAGAACTATATTGTGCCCATATTGCAGGGCAATTGGGCAAGAGAGCCAGAGCTGTGAGCAATGGGGCAAAAACAGAAAGAGGCAAACCCAGTCAGAGCTGCCTCTGAGGACCTGGCATGCAGCCACCAGAACCTGCAGGCAGGAAAGGGCTTGGTGAGCACAGCAGGAGTTGAGTCAGCTAAGCTGTGCTGAAGGGCTCTAGTACTAAATTGCACTGGGTGTGACTTAGATCTAAAACCCTGCCATCTTCTCACCAAACTCCTGTCTTCAAGGCCAGTGGAGCCAGAAGATACGACGACCAATGGTTCACAAATCTGAGCTTACACTTTTAATGAAAGGTACCATTTCACCCTTTAATTTAGTTACTACATCTATCTGTTCATTTCCTTTAACAGTAGTTCCTTCCTGAGATGCACAGGAAAAACTCTCCTCCCATTTCCCACTCTCACTGAAGCATTAATATTCACCAAGTCGAAGAATCCTGGGATAGCAAGCACGTTAGGATTGTTTAGAAATTCTATCATCTAAAGGAGCTCCCGTCCCATTCATAGGGGGGGTGAGAAGTGCAATGCAGCCAAACATTGGAAAGGTGGGAATCTAATCAGCTCTTGGTGGCACCACTACTGGCTTCACCCAGCCAGCCCCGAGAGCTGGCCCAGAGCCCACACTGCAGCCTGACTCTGCCTGGGTAGCTGGAGACAGGGCCTCCTGGCAAGACTTCAGCAGTACATCTGCCCACCGGGACAGGGCAGGTGCTAAAGGCGAAGCTTCCGTGGCGAGCACGGGAAGGAGGCCTTAGACATCACACAAACATGGTCTCATGTCATGTAGGAGTTAGGAACTAACGCCAAAACATAAGGCAAAAACCAGGTGTAGACAAAATTACTTTAAAATTAAAAATGGCTTCAAAATGGAGTAACCTTAAAAATCCACAACGTGTACCGTGCATATTGAAAACTTGCTTCTAATTCTCCAGATGATATCTATCCATCCATCCATCCATCCATCCATCCCGTGTACCGTGTACCGTGTATATTGAAAACTTGCTTCTAATTCTCCAGACGATGTCTATCTACGCATCCATCCATCCATCCATCCATCCATCCATCATCTACCTACCTATCTACCTACCTACCTACCTACCTATCTTTGCCTAGAGCATATGGTTAAAACCTGCATGAAGTATCTCCACTAAATTCGAAGGGCAAGGCAGAAAAAACAAATTGGTAGTGCAGAGAAAAGGTTGTACGAAGTCAGAAAATAGAATGCACTGACTCGGATTGCGGACCGGGACAGCAGCGGTGCCAAACTCAGAGCTGACAGGCAGACAGTCCACTGGGAAAAGCATCTGCCCGGCTGATGCTGTGGGCGTGCACGGGGCGTGCAGGGGCGGGGGGCTGAGCACAGGCCCCTCGTCCATCCCTGGTTCTCAGCCAGGAAAACGAGACGGGGGAGGAGGGTGGTTTGGGCTCAGAAACAGGATAGGGACCTGGGGGCCACTTTGGGGAACCAACAAAAAGAACGAAGACTTAAGGTCAAGGCTGGACTAAGCAACAAGGACTCTGGGATCAAGTTCCCTAAATACTGCCTCAGGTCAAGATTCGTCATCCCAGGTCTTGGACAAACCCCACCCCTCAGGGAAGGCTGAGCTGGCCTTGGCTACACAGTGAGGAGCAATGCTTACGTTTGGAGCCCAAGGGACCGGCCGACCCGCCAAGGCACGGACGAGAGAGGAAGCACGCAGGTGGCACCATCTCTGGGGCTACAGCAGGCCCAGGAGAGCCAGCTGAAAAGTAGGGGCAACGACTGGGCCAGGTGGGCTGCAGCTTGATTTTTATTACCTGGCTGAGATGCTCAATGGATGTTCTGCAACCTATTCACATTTGCAAGCTTAGGCCTCTCTTAACAGGAAACCTCTTCCTATTTATCACTTCAGATTCTTGCCGCTTTCTCCGGAAGGCACAGTGCTGCCGAAAATCATAAGGAAAGTGTTATTACAGAGTCATAGGACCCTTTTTTTTTTTTTTAAACTCGATGTATTAGAACCTCTGTGTACAAATAGCATCTGGGAGCAAATGTGAGGAGAGGGTGTTGCGTCCAGTAAAGTTATTCTCGTTAGCTCCGGGACCTGGCGGCAACAGCTGAGGGGACAGAGGCAGTTGAACTAGCTCAGATACATACACGAGGGGAAGCAAAGGGTCTTGCAAAAGCAGCCATGGTCTGCCAGGCTAGTATTCCTTGCACGAACTGTCACACGCATGGGCAAGTGGCTGGCTAGGTTGTGGCCCTGTGTAGCCCCTGGATCACTGGTGACAGGACGGGGCCATCCCCCTCCCACAGCCTGTTCTGACTGGATGCAAGGAGCGGGGAGCCATATCCTGTCCGCAAGTCACCTGTACAATTCCATCCTGGTACAGAAGCTTTGGACAGCAAAACCCTAGCCCTGGAATACAAGGCTTTATGAAGTAATATATCTTGTTGCTGATTTTAGAAGTGACTCCAGAGCCAGTTTACAAGCCTGAGTCTCATTAGTTCATAATGACCTATTGTTATGGACCCCAAATTACATTACCCAGCAAGTATTACCTGCTTTCCAGTGATTTATTTTTTGATATCTCTGAGAATATTCAAAAGAAAAATAAAACCAGCTATACCACTCACCGAAGGCGTGGTGCATGCCAGTCACCAGGATCAGGGCTTTACAGACACCCATTTGGCTCTCAGAGGACATAACTTTCTCACGATCATACAGCCCATCAGTAGACAAGCTGGTCCCCACGTCATAACTCTGCTCTGTGGCCTCCAGATACAGCCTCAGTTTAGACATTTCCAACAAAAGTGCTCTAGATTATTTAAACGTGTAGCAACTGCCATGCCTATGGCCAGACCAACTGGAAAGGATTCTGGCAGTAAATGACAGGTAAGGGAGTCCAGGTGCCTTCCGGCTGAAATCAGCCCTGCGTGTAACCTCAGGAGTACAGGATGCACAGTCTCAAGTGAGATGAGTAGGGGATGCAGAATGGCCACCTGGGCTTGAGCAGCGTGGGGATCCACACGGGCTCTGGAGAGGAAGGAAGGGAAGATGCCATGTTTGGCGGGCATCACCAAGAAAGAGGTGGCTTCCAGGATGAGGGTGTGGCCTTGAGTAACCTTGATGGCTTTGGGGCACCTTCAAAGGCAATGCCTAGTTTCACAGGCATCAGGAAAACATGGTAGCAGAGGAGGGAGTCTCCCAGAAATACCCGAAGGAGAGTTATCTGTGCAATTTGTGAGGAAGGCTGTCTACTGTTACTGTCACTTTGGTTAGGTTGGTGTGACCCCACCACAAGGCTGGGAAGGGAGGAACGCGTGTGAAGGGAAAGGGGTTCCAGTGTGATTGTTACAGTAATTCACCATCGCATCGAAATGACAAAACTCTGTTTTGCTCTTTTGTCTCCTCCTGGGGCCCTCTCTGTAGCAGCAGCTACTTCCCTTCCTTGACCTGTTTCTATGAAGTGGGATTTGAACATTTTCCCACTCGATTTCTTATAAGAAAACTACTTCTAAATAAACATCGCTAAATTTGCTGCCATACCATCAATTCATGGCAAAATCACCTAATCATATGTGCTAGGAAGGGAGTTAGTTATCAACAGATTTTGAGCATCGGTGCCAGTCATTATAGCGGTATATGGAAAGAATGAAATCCACTCACATTAGCCCCCAAAGGCATCTCTATCCTTATACCCATGAAAAAAATAGGGATGGATGGACTTGGACTTGGGGAGGAAAGTGTATATATAAGATCCATCCAAGGGTAGGTGGGGGAGACAAAAAGTTAGAAAATTGTATCACTATCAAAAAGCACATAATTTGCAAATTTTTGTATGTGTGTGAGCAGATCGTGCCATGTACTTTTAGGCAACATATTAAAATTCTACTTCCAAGTAGTCATCTGCAAGATTTTTCTGATCCTTCTCATTTACCCACTATCACTTAACCAGCTACCCTCCAAGTGGGGGCGGGGGAGTCAAAAAGTTAGAAAATTGTATCACTATCAAAAAGCACATAATTTGCAAATTTTTGTATGTGTGTGAGCAGATCGTGCCATGTACTTTTAGGCAACATATTAAAATTCTACTTCCAAGTAGTCATCTGCAAGATTTTTCTGATCCTTCTCATTTACCCACTATCACTTAACCAGCTACCCTCCACCAGACTTGGAACAGAAAGCTGCACTAGAAATTTTCCGCCCACCATTTTGCAGAACTGAGCCCTCACACATACCTTCGAAGGGTTACTATGAGGACATTACACAGACCTTGATGCTGTCAAAACTACGCTCAGTTAAGCTAATAGAGGATGTTCCATTTCAAAACATGCCCATGTTATGTCCTGATGAGGAGTTATCAAAAGAAAAGGAATTGGGACCACTTTTGAATGATGACATCCGTACTACCACAGCGATTCACCTATCAAGCTAATTTAGGTTTAGAGCCAAAATCAACACTGCTGTCAGAGAGTTGATTTCTATTCATTTAAAAATTTCCAGGCTAAAGAGAGATCAGTGGGAATTTTAATGTCTTAGGAAAAAGGAGAAAAAAAAGAGAACGTAAGTACTGCACATGGCAACAAGAATTCGAATTCTCAATTTAACCCTAAGTGTTTACCAAGCATCCAGTATAAGGGTCCATCCTGCACAGGGAGGAGACCCCAAAACACAGCCTCTGTCCTGAAGATGATGCTGATGAAGATGACCGCTAACGACTATTGAAATGACTTACTGTAAGCCAAGGAGTATCCTCTGTCTTTTACTAAATTAATTCTCATCAGGGACTATTATGAATAGGTACATTTCAGAGGTGAGTAAATTGAGGCACATTAAGTAGAAATATTTGAATAGTACTTCTCATAGATGAGTTGCAAATAATTTTAATGTTCTATCTCATTTGATTCTCACAAGAACCACAGTGAGGCAGGCAGGACCAGAAGTGTCCCACAGCCACACGGCGGTTACGGCAGAACCACAACTTCTATAAAGAGATAGCATTAAAAGGCCGTCCTCTGAGATCCAAATGAGGTACCAACAAGGAATTCTATTAAAATTCACTTAGGAGAGGATCACTTCCTGTGCAACCACTACCCTTTAGGGTAGGTTGTATTCAGAGGGGCAGAAAGGCAAGGGGACACCATTTCAGATGGCAAGGGGAGCCAGAGAGAAGCATGGAGGTAGATAAGTATGAGGTGTACTTGGAGATCAGGAAGTGAATCGGTTTGGTTTGAGGGAGGCTCAACGGGGCAATCCCCAGGAGATAGCAATGGCAGGAAATGGGGAACCACTGCGGATTATGCGCAGAGCGAGGTAGGATCAAAGGAATTAAAATGGTCAGGCTTTCCAGAAGGTGAGTTTAGAGGGAAGGATAGTCAAAAAATAATGGTAAAGGAGCAAGTTAGGATAATTGTGGTTGCTGAATAAATGATAGGATAAATACTACAGAATAAATTGCTGTATATTCTAAATTACAAAGAAAGGTCAAACATAACAATAAGTAGAACCAACTCTCCAAATCGAAGGGCTTTCATGCAGACTGAAAAAGAACCCATAGAATCTCTACGAAAACGTCTACGACTCAGATCTTGTCTCTGAATTGTTTCTAACTTTATCCTTTTTTTCATGGCTAATCCTCGGGTTGCCTCACAGGCTCTCACTCCCTGCTAAAAAGTGAAAGCTACACATCATCATCATTAATAATAAATGGAAAGGACTCAGGTTCCTGCACTTGACAGGAAAAGCATAAAGACAGAACAAGCCCTGAAAGTACACTTGAAGGTGATAATGATTCATCACAGTTAAACGTCTCCAAAACCCTCCATGAAAAACCTTACCCAGCCTGGCCTGTTACGCGTCGGATTGCGTCCCCTAAAAAGATGTGCTGAAGTCCTAACTCCTGAAACCTCAGAATGTGACCTTATTTGCAAATAGGGTCTTGCAGATGCAATGAGTTAAGATGAGGTCATACCGGAATAGGGTGGGCCCTCAACGCAATACGACTGGGGTCCTTACAAGAAAAGGAGAGACACCGATAGAAACAGAGAGAACACGGTGTGGCACTGGAGGCAGAGACTGGAGCTGTGCTGCCACAGCCAAGGAACGCCATGAATCGCCAGCTACACCAGGAGCCGGGAGAAAGGCACAGGGCAGATCCTCCCACACAGCCTTCAGTCTGCATGGTCCCTGCCGACACCTGGATTTGTGAATTCTAATCCCCCGAACGTATGAGAGCACACATTTCTGTTGCTTTAAAGGCACCCCGTAGTACTTTCTTACAGCAGCTGTAGGACACTGATACACTAACTCCATCTCAGCTGTTGGGAGGTCGGACAGAAGGGAAAACCTAGGCTCGTTAAAGCTTGGGAGACTGGAGTTCCAGGCTCCATTCTGCAAATCCTCCCAGTTAACCCCGCTGGACCCAGTGTCCATGTCCTCGAAATGAAGTACTTGGGCAGGATGAGCCGTCAGTCCTCTCTTAGGTTTGAAGCTCTGTGATTCTATCACATCATAGCCAAGAAAGTCGTTTGCTCTAATATCTACTGAAGGTAAGAGTACAATGGGGCTGAAAAAAAAGGAAAATGTTTTCAAATTCAAGAAACCTACAAACACCAGTAGAAGTCAAGGAGAAAGCGAAAAGAAAGAGTAATTAGTGGTGGTGGTTGCATTTACCATATGCCACATAATCATTCCATCTTCACGTCAAATCTGGCCTGCAGCCCTCATGCCATAGCGAGTTAATACAAAGAGACGCCAGGAGCTGCCAGACGCGGAAAATTAATACATGGGATGCAAGGAGGATCTTAGCAACCTACACTTCATTTTCCAAACCTGCTCATGTCAAGGTCATTTAACCCCAGAAAGACAAAACCTGCTGCGTGGCAAAGAAGAAAAAAAGGAAAGAAAGAGAACCTGGCGTCGACATTGTCCCCCAGTCCTTACCCCAATAATAATACCACGTCCTTTCTATTGCACATAATTCCCGGCTGGTGGGCGCTTCGGAATGACTGGAAATTAATGATTAGTGAAACAAACCCCACTAGAAAAGACCAACAAGAAATTCCTGTAACAACCTCACACATACACTCGATTCTATTTTACCTTTCTTTCTTGAGAGTAAATTGCGGCTGTCAAATTACACCCTTTCATTACTGTCACCGACTCTTTTAAAAACGGCTAATCAGAAAAGCCTACCGAGGTATTTAATCAGATTTTTTTTTTTTTTCTTCAAATGACCTAATGTTTTGGTACGAAACTGCTGCCAGCTCATGCTGGGCAGAAATTTAGCACTGTCAGCATTTAATTATTATTTTATCACGGATTTCTTTACTTTCCTACAGGGAAGAAATAACTTAAAAAAAAATTTTTTTTTAAATGCAACAAACGCTTAGCTTTAAAAATTGCAAGGCACTGCCCTCGTTATTGTGCTTTGTCAAAAATGACTAATTCGGGGCATGAGACATATCACAGAGGTGCACTTCTGAAGTTAGTAAGTGGTACCGCCATCACCCAGAACACGGACAGCATGACGTGAAATCGTGCTCATTGTGCTGGGTCTGGGGAGAGAAAATCGTCCACGACTCCTCTGTGTTTGCGTGTGACCGCAGCTCCCATGTATTCCAAACGGCGTCCCCTGCCCTAGGACACCTGAATGAAGCCCGTGGGCCGCTCTTTCTCCTCCTCGTCCCCACCGTCGTCTCTTCCCCTCGAACCACGGCTCCTTTCTCCCTGCTTTGGAGTCGAGCTCTGGGAACCGGCTGGGGATGCTTGGCGCAGGCAAGAGAGCAACAATTATTTATTGAGCATCTATTGCAAGCAAGCGATTACATTTTGTGCTGCGAACGCCACGTGGTTTAAACCTAAGTAACGAAGGGGTGCCTGGGGAAGATTCACAGGTAAGAACAAAGCTGGCTGTTTATCAGGGCGTGGTACGATGCATGAGTGGAAGCATAAGAAAGGTGACACCGGCTCCCAAGGGTGACCGTGCCGCCGACACACACTTCATTTCAACGCAGAACCTTAAGACTCTTCCCCCATATCTCTCCTCCTGCCAGCCCCCCAAATTTCTCCCATCTTAATAAATGCCGCCTCTTACATGTCAGCATCCCAGGACCTCCTTGGCCCTCCCTGCTTCCATCCCAATAATCCAGAAAGCTCTCCTCATCTTCACTTCAGTACTTCCCCTTATTCTGTCCAGTCCAGGGCCATCACTCTCCTGGTCTCCACGATCACACTCACGCTCACCTCAGGACCATTCTACACACGACGCAAAGTGATGCTCTAAACAGAAACTCGACCGTGCCATTCCCACGCCTGAAACTGGGCAATGGCTTCCACGGCAACTAGAAGAACCCCAGCCTCCTCCCTGAGTCTCCTGCCCCTGAGCCACCTACCCCTGGGCCTCATCGGGCCACCCTCTCCCTCACATTCACACTGTTCCAAGCCCCCAAACAAGCCAGGCTGCCTCCGTCAGCCTCAGGGTCTTTGCACATGCCATGCCCTCAGCTTGCAAGCTCTTCCTTCTACCATCTGCAGAAGAAACTACTTGTGGATTTTTAAAACTCTTTGTCCATGTCACCTCCTCAGCGCTGGCCCCTAGCCTCTGCGTCTTTCCTTGCTTTTCATCACAATTTGCAGTTGTTTTACTTGTTTGTTTACTTGTTAATTATACATAAATTCCTTGCTGGCCAGGGCCTCCTCTGTCCTTTTCACTGCTACAAGCCCACCCACTGACATAATGCCTGACACAAACCAGATTCAATATTTTATTAAATGAATGAATCAAGCATTTGTTATTTATTTCCCAAGAAAGTACACATAGGAGGAAGGTCCTATATGTATTTACACATAGTTTGGGTCATGGATGATTTCGTTCTTTCTTCTTTTTTTTAATTGAGGTATAATTGACATATAACATTATATTAGTTTTGGGTGTACGACATAATGTTTGATATTTGTAGATATTATAAAATGATCGCCACAATAAGTCTAGTTAACGTGCGTCGCCATACACAGTTGCAACTTCTTTCCTTCCGATGAGAACTTTTAAGATCTACTTTCTTAGCAACTTCCAAATATGCAACACAGCATTGTTAACTAGAGTCACCACGCTGTACACTTTGGCCCTTGCTTAGATAACCTTCGAGTGCAGCTGAATATTAGTCTTTTTGTCGGTTCCCACCATCGGACCCAGATGACCCACGGACAGCGGGGAGGGCCAAAGGAATGGATGTGAGAAGCGGGCGCCAGGCCCAGAGTCACGGAAAGGATGGAGGTGGTGAAAAGCCACGGTGATCTTGGGTGAGCAGCAGGCTAAGACGAGACTTCCCACTAAGATTCGGCCCGGCTCTGCTGTTGCTGCAGCTGCTGCCCACCTTCTATTTCTATCTCCTAGAGGAAGGGCTGCTTCCTCCATGAGGTGGCTGCGTTTTTACACTGAGCACCGTACAATGAAGCCATTTAAAAGAGATGGTTACTACAGAGGTCTGCCTACACACACAGTTAACACAGAAACCTCAAGGAAACCTTGATGTGGCCAGAAAACCTTGGTCGTGACAAATCAGTTCAACATATATTTTTGAGGCCAGACATTGCTCTAGTCAATGGAGATTTGGAGCTAAAATTAAAAAAGAAAAATAGTCCCTGCCTTGAAGAAACTTATAGATCAGAGAGGGAGGGAGTCTCCTATACAGCATCTCTATATACCTGTTCTCAGATCTATGCCCATGAAATAGCACGCTCATCAGTAACTGATAGGAATTGAGGCTGATGCTATTACAGCTAGGGACCCATGAATGTCTGCCTCTTGCCCCTCACCCTAACTCCTTCCTCTTCCCACCCAGTGAGCTATACACAGGAACAGACTCAACGGGAACCGAAGTTCAACTTTATCATGAGCTGAGCTGACACAGCACTCTGGAGAGACTTATTCACCTTGCCACACACAAGAGAGGAGATGCGTGGAGCCACACTGTACATTTTAAGGCACTGTGATCTTGCCCACCATTGCTTGAGGCCCATTTTATTTTCTATAATTTGGCACATCGGTTTCACAGTTGCTCCACCCAAGTGGCATGAAGGGCAGTTGAAGGCTGGAGCTGAAGTGCATGATATTTCTTGCAGCACATCCTGTGATGAATTTCGTCTCTTTCCCATCTTACAGCCCAGGAAGTAGGCTTGGAGATGTAAGGAGACTGCCTGAGATCACAGCCACAGGGCAGCTGAGCAGGATCTAAACCCAGGTTTTTCAATCCTAAATTTGGTTCGCTACTTTTGCATTGAGCCTAAGCATAATAGTAAAGTTACATGTATGATGTCGTAGGTATATGTAGGAAGCAGATTTTATGACAAACCCATAACCGCTGTCAGCAAAACAAAAGCAACCGTTTCTAGAAATTTCAAACTGTGGTAAGACTTCAGCTACATTGAATAGCTATCCAAAACGACCCAGAAATTTAAATGAGAAAGAAGGATCTCTGAGTAGCTAAAAAGCCCTTGCACTGGGCACTGCCCTCAAAGACTTTTGAACTTTTGTTCAGAAGTCCCCTTGAACTTTTGTTCAGAACCTACTGACCCTCCCTTTGAACTTAATTCTAATTAGTTGTGTTGTCTGGTTTCTTAGCCTCTAGCCAGGTAGATGTGGCAAATTAAAATGGACTCCTGGAGAAGTGATAGATTCAAAGTGAAAAAAAAACTAAATCACAATAGAGCAGCAGTTGGCAAATTGTTCCTGTAAAGATAAAGATCAAACAGTAAATATTTTACACATCATCGATCATACCTTCTCTGATGTGACTGTTCAACTCTACCATTGTCACCACTGTCCCTCAAAAGAAGCAAACAGATGAGAGTGGCTCTGTCCCAATAAGATTTTACTTACAAAAACAGGTGGTGGGTCGAATTTGGCCCAGAGGCTATAGTTTGCCACCCATGGCATAGAGAAAAGCTTCAAAGCCAACACAATATCTATGAAATCTTAGTAATCTGGGGCCATATCATAAAGAAATAAATAATCCTAACCTCAAAAGCCCTCGGGACAACTGTATTACAAAAGAGTATGATTCTTCATCATAAAATTATAAAATTTTAGCAATCTAAAAAAGCTTGGGAACATTATGCCCCAATTCTCCATTTTTGTAGATGAAGAAATAAATTCTCAGAGATGTTAAGAGACTTGCAAAAGGTCAAACAGCTAATTAATGATTAAACTTAAATTAGAACCGGTTTTGGCTCTAAGTTTAGAACTCTTTCCATTATTTCATGTCTATTATTTTAGCCTTTCAGTAACAATGGAATGGAGGAAATGCTCATTTAATTAAAACACTACACCCTTGAGATTGTTAAGATTCTGGAATCATTAAAGTACACAGCTCCAGATATTTATAAAGATGATTTTGAATCATCAAGGCAAAGGTTAAATTAGGTTTAACGTACTCAGAGAATATAATGTCAGAAGTAGTGCTAAAAAGAAAACATTTCGAATAATTAAAAAATTAATATATGTGGAAATTCTTATTCTCCCTTGTATGTGGGAAAATGAGGTATCATTGCCAGTTAGTGTATGAAAAGCTTGCCTTCATATTTGATCAATTTAGACACGTTCATAAATTCTGACCAGTTCCAGGACAGCCCAAGAATCGCCGAGGTATTGGCAGGCCCCGAGTAATTTCTCAACCTGCTGGGCACCCATATTCATTCAATTACCTTATCTAACGAAACAACAAAAGCCATCTTCAGCCCTACCTGTCCCTTTCTCTTTTCTATCATTACTGATGTCTTCTGCTCCTTTTCTGAATTAATTAGGAAATAAAAATAGAAGCCCTGACATGTTTATAAAGATTCAGAGTGCTGGTTAAACATGAAAGAACAGAGGTTGAGAACACAGAGGTGACAAATTTTATTTCTGTGATGACAAGTTAGAGTTGTCCTGCCAGCTGGCCCTTGCAGCAGCCAGAAGCATGCACCTGTCTACAGAGCAGTCAGAAAGGGAGCGGGAGCTGGAAAAGGCTGGGGGCCCAGTGGCCTTCCATGCCATGCAAATGAGTTCTCATTGCTCGATGGCATCCCGGGGCGGGGCCTGACCGCTCCAGACGCTGGGGGAGGCAGAGAGACCACTTCCGTTTTCCTGACCACAAAGGCGGTCCTGTTCCTGCTTACAGACCCTGCCTAGAGCAGAGCTCTGGTTCCCGGAGTTCACTTTGTTCAGACTCCCACTGGGCAGGAAAAGGGCAAAGGGGGTGGGTGGGTCCCCATGCTTCTGAGTGTATACTTCCCAGTTTGACAGACCTGCCAGAGAAAATGAGAAGTGATAAGTGATTGGGCCCCGATTAGATCAGCCACCTTGGGAAAGGTGCTGAGACAGAGATATTTCACCGAAATAAGGAGAAACCTGGGAATAGATTTCTGGCAAGCAATCCCCGAAGTAGATACGGTCTGAATTGGAAATGGATTTCATGGGCAGATAAAGTCTAATAAATGGCAGGTCACTCGAAAATCATATATCATCGAGTCTCATACAGTGTCTGTGAAATTTGTTATCAATAATTGAACACCGGGAGAACCTAGCCCTTAGCAAATATTTAATTTCAAAACATATCTACTGATTTACTCAGATACAGCATACATAGTATATTAAAAATATATTACAAGAAGCCAGATGCCAATAAAGCTGCACTTAGGGAAAACCAGCTGCACTTGTTGCTTTCTGAATATTTTGTGAAAGAAGGGACTGGGCCCTCCGGCCACACAGCAAGTCCACCAGCAACTTCTAAATTGCACCGAAGGTAAAGGTTTGCAAGTGTGCGCCCCTTCACGCCGTTTAGACGTGACCTGTACCCCATTCCTGGGCCCAGGAACAAGCGAGGTGCCACGTGTGCAAGGACTGGGGGACAAGAACCGGGGGCCCCGCCAGACACAGCACGCCAGGCCCAAAGGCTAAAGGAGGAGGGGGTATCTGCCTAAAGCAAGGTCTCTAGTAGCAAAGAAGAGTCATTTTTAAGGAGATAGGAAGCCAAATTATCTCCACAGCCACAGTTTGCAATTATTGTTGATCTGAGAGCCACTCTCCCTGCAGCCCCCACCCATCACACAGTCCCCTCCAGAGAAGACCCTCACCACTTCCCGGATGAAAAGTGTCACTCCTTGCTATAGTCTGAATGTTTGTGCCCAATCCCCCCGCCACCCCCCAGGCCTGCCAATTCACATGTTGAAATCCTAATCCCCAATGTGATGCCACTCCTTGCTATAGTCTGAATGTTTGTGCCCACTGCCCCCCCTCCCCCGCCCCCCAGGCCTGCAAATTCACATGTTGAAATCCTAATCCCCAATGTGATGGTGTGAGGAGGTGGGGCCTTTGAGAGGTGATTAGATCATGAGGGTGGAGCCCTCATGAATGGGATTAGCGTCTTATAAAGGAGACCTCAGATCTCTCCCTGGCCCCTTCTACCATGTGAGGACACAATGAGAAGTCTATGACCTGGAAAAGGACCCTCATCCACCCATGCTGGCACCTTGATCTCAAGACTTCCTCCTCCAGACTGTGAGAAATTAATTTCTGTTGTTTATAAGCCACCCGGTCTGCGATATTTCATTACAGCACCTGAACGGAGGAAGACTCCAATGGGCAGCCGATGGTAGAGGCAAGAATTCCAGAGAAATGGAATAAAACAAATTTTATTTCTATGGGAATTTCTAAGGGAATTTCCTAAGGGAATGGCAGTTCATTGAACTGAGTTAAAAATGGAGGTATGAGCTCAACAAGGACAAATCAGTTTCTCTGTAAACACTTCCCTAATGAGGTTTTAGGTCTTCCTTGGGATTGATAAAGGCCTGGAATGGATACGCTGGCAGGGAGGTAGAGACGAGAGAGAGAGAGAACCAGCCAGTGGATGCCTCTAATCATCTTCCACTCAAAATATTGAGGGGAAAACTGAACTAAGGGCTTGAAAAAGCTCACTGCCTGTCCCAGCTCTGCCTTTCTGAGCCTGTGGCCTCAGGGTCTGACTCCGCAGTCTCGAAGAGCCCTTCCATGCCAGAGTACTGGAACATAACTTATGAACTCTCAGCAAAGGGATCTCTACCACGTCCCATCCCACTACACTGGTGTCGCAATGGGAAGCTCCTCCGACCATCTCATAGGCAGTAGGCATGAGGAGAAAAGACTGGGGAACTGTCCGGAAACCTGGCTTACCTACATGTGCGAAGGTGGCCCAGACCTCCGGGATCCTTCCCGCTCTCAAGAGACCCTTTCACAGGGTCTCTTCCCTGTGAAATCCAGAATTGTCTTGACAGCCAGAAAACTATGAATGTCTCAGTTCTGCATGTCGTGTCTTTAAGGGGGTCGGAAGGGTGTACCAGAACGCTGAAACCAACCCCCCACTCAGCCACCACCACTGTATACCAGAAGCTTCAGCAGACGAGATCAGGTAAGAAAACCAGAAAGTCCTCCAAGCCAAAGTGAGATGCTAAGAACAAACCTGCCTAAGCTGATGATGATGAGACCAACCCGGACTCAAAGTTTCTACTTCATAAACAGCAGCTGCCATCTTCCTCATCTTCCCTGGTAAAATTCCTACCTTTCATAGTCAGTGGCCAGCCCACCAAGGACTCCCAAGAGATACTGACCCCTGAAGGTCAGAGTAAAAAATCACTCTAGTGATGACCTTGAGGGACCTTTCCATTTAGACAGGCTCACAGGTCTGCTGGTCACCAACCACTTGACCCTTCAGAGTCACGAAGTCATATGCATCAAAATGTTACAAATATCAAAATGGCCACGTGCGCCAGCATTTAGCACGCTGTAGAACAATTTAAATTGCGACAGCACGAAGGGGACTGGGACGTTTGTGTGGGGTCCACAAACTCTGGCAGAGCTGGGGACCGTGGTGGGTGGGGACGAAGGCTGGAACGAAGAGGAGTGAGGGGGCCGGACAAGCTGCTCACGCCCCACTTACGCCAAAAGCCGGTCTTCTCCAATGCTGGTGAGTTCTCTGCAAAACAAAAGCCCAGTCTGCAGTTCACTGTCAGAGCCAAGAACACACAAACCACAGAGTATGTGGAAGTCAGCACTTGGGAACCAAAGCAGCGGCCACGTTCGGGCCCCAGGATGCTGCCTGGGACAGCTCCTTTCCTCTCTCCTGATTTGCAATCCAACCCAGAACCCTAAGTCAGAGGCCATCGATGTCACCTAACAACCGTTTCTTACCTTGGGCTAATAACCCCAGATCATGTTTTGTCTGCTTTTGGAAGCACTAAGCAATGCTGTGGACATGTGATCAACTGGTCAGAGAAATAATGCAGCTCGTGATGCTCGGACAGGGCTCCCGACGGCCCTCCCACCTCAACGGCAGTGTTTGTGAAACGCTTCGCTCAGCAGAAAGAGAACCTGGATGCCGCGTGTCTAACTGATCAACTCCTCGCTCCGAGCTTTGTGTACGTGGGAGAAGAATCACTTTTGCACCAGGACTCATGTTAGCAACTTCCACCCTGACACCACAGCCACTTATTTTCAGTCCGTTGCTTTCGCCTCTGATGGCTCCCAAGTTAATTTTCCAAATACCATTTTGGTCAAGTCTAGGAGCCCTGCAGGGAAAATGTTACAAATATCAAAACAGCCATGTGTGCCAGCATTTAGCACTTTGTAGAACAATTTAAATTTCGTGCATTTAGACCACTTCATATTAACTAATTTAGAAAATTTTGCTTTAGCAGACTTAGCGGCTGCTTTTCACTGCCAAACTAAATACTCCACTTTAAAATACACCCCTGCGTACACGTGATTTCTCCTTTTAGGCTAGGAATGTGATGTTGACATAAATGTCAAATAAAATTAATGAGAGAATGGGCTCTCAAATGGTACTCCTGTGAAGGGAATTTGTTAGACTGGGACCTTTGAGCCCAAATGTATATATAATTATACAACACTCATATGAGGAAAGAGTCTGAATGTTAAGCTTTAGCAAATTTATCACCTTTGTCAGAAATGCTGTTACCTACAAAAAAAGCAAGTTGTGAGTAAATTAAGATGAAAATACCATCAGATTAGAAGTGCATAGTCTGTCACAGCAAGCTACTGTAGAATTAGCAGGGTGGCCCATCTGCTGAGTATCAAGTCCTCCCCTTATCTAGATAGAATTCGGATCAGATGTCTGCTGCTCTGCCCGAATACTTCCTCTATTGGCTTTGCAAATGGACTTCCTCCTGCCCAACCCAGCTCTTCCCTCCACCCCTCATCCCAACTGGCCACTTAGAGCAAAAAATGGCAGTTAGAGCAATAACAGGTATTTCCACTCAATAGCCAAGGCACTGCATACTAGCAGAGTGGCTGCCTCCATCCGTACACTGATATAACCACTTTGTCTTTTATTTGCAGTCTCAAAAATCTTCCCCAAGTATGGCAGAATCACAGCAAATCACTCTAATCATTGAAAAGAGCTCTATTCCCAGTAAAGCAGCAAGTCTCCTCTTGTCAGAGGAACAGGCATGGAGTAAAATTTCCTGTAAACACAAGGGAAGCCTCCTTTTACCCTCATGCCAAGAAAAACGGCAAGCAGGACCCAACTGCAGGCACACCAGCATTTATGTAGGGAACCTGCAAGCGTCTGGGGGGAGCAAATGCCTCGGGGGACGAGTTTCAAAGAAAACATTTACGGTGCTGTGTTTTCTACATTTCACATTGAATCCTAAGGACTAGACACCACCAGTCACATTCCTTCTTCATACACTGATCTCAAATACAATCACATACTTTTGAAAATCCATCATGTTTTCCCTAAATAAAATTAGAAGGAATTAGAAGGCTTCGTTTCTATTTCTTTCCAGTTACTAGGAGACTTTCGTCTCCTGGAAAAGCCCCAGAAGAATAGCACAAAAAGTCCTAGGAGTGATTCCTCTAATGACAGGAGTAAATCCTAGACAAATTAAACAAAACCCACAAATTCCTTCTGATGTTCACACATCTTTAAACAGTTCACAAAATCCATACATCGGGGCAGTCACCAAGAATCTCTAATTAA
>NW_006494609.1:13817346-13838883 GCF_000325575.1 Pteropus alecto
AACTTCGCACAACTCACACTCCTGTTTACTAGGAAGCAGTCCTCACTCTGGATAATTTAAAATGTCTGCGTAGGACCCAGGGAACATTCTCCATTTCTATTCTTCTTCTCCAGGCTATCAGTTCATAATGAACAAATATGAAAATTTTTCTGAGGGGGAAATCCGACTACCAAAATAACTCCTTCATAATTCATATGTGCAATCACAACGGTGATTAATAAAATCCTGAAACAGTTCCTAAAAGCCTAAAGCATTAATTACTCTGTTAGATGTCAGGACTCTATGAAAACCTATGACAGCAGGTTATGCAGGCAAATTAAATCATGTGAACTTAAGGCGGAAAAAGCTAAATCTTCACTTGGTGGATTTGCAGGCTGGTAAATGTGTGCTTTCCAAGAGGGGTGACCAACCCATGGCTCTTCAGGGCTCTGGATTTCAACCTTGAAAGACATATGAAAGAAGTAAAAAAAAATGCCATTGCAAATTAAATTAATGCTAGGATGAAAGGTAATATTAAATCCCTTGAAGGAGCTAAAATAAATGGTACTATTTACATTAAGGGGAAACTAACTTTCATTGAGTGTCTACTGTGTGTCCAGCGCTGACTGGTCAACGTGATCCTTCTCTCGGCTGCTGTGACACCACACGCCCAATTCTGCTTCAACCCCCATGAAAGCTCCTTCTCGATAACGTTTTGCTAGCTCATCTCTTCTTGGTCTGACCTCTAAATTTTAGTGCTTAGGGCTCGGTCTTGGGCTCTTTTCTCTTTTCGGCCCCTCTCTCTGGACGATCTCACCCAGTCTTGTAGATATAGACACCACCTATAAGCCGATGACTCTCTCCCCACTTCCCACTCCCGGCTCTAGATGTAAATAACCCAGCGGCCCGACGGGCATCGCCAGCACGCATCTCAAACCTGCGCTGTCCCAAACAGCACTCCAGATCACCACCTCCCCGCCCAAGTCCTTCTCATCTCGGGAAACAACACTACCTTCCGAAATCCTAAAACGATCCTCTGCTGCTCCTTTTCCCCCACACCCTCTACTTCCGGCCCATCAGCCCTACTTCCGAAATATACCCGGACTCTTTCCATTCCCACCATTCCCTTTTACCACTCTAGTTGAAGCCCCTTCTCTCCCAGACACTGTCACACCTCTTAAAAGGTCTCCCTGCTTCCATCCTCCACATCGTAGCCAGAATGATCTTTTGAAAAAAATAAATCACAAACAAACGGAAACAAACTCAAAGATAGAGAGAACGAACTGATAGTTGGCAGAGTGGAAGGAGGTTGGCGGATGGGCAGAAAAGGGGAAGGGGATTAAGAAGTACAAACTTCCAGTTATAAAATAAGTCATAAGATGTAATGTACCGCATAGGGAATATAATCAATAATAGCATAATAACTACGTACGGTAACTGGTAGTTATGACACTTACTGTGGCGATCGCCTCACACGGTATGTGAATGCTGAGTCACTATGTGGTATGCCTGAAACTAATATAAGATTATATGTGAACTATAATAAAAGATAAATAAATCAATAAACCAGATTCGGTAACTCCTTTGTTTAAAATTCTCTAGTATTTCTACTCAGTATACCTAGTATAAAATCCGTACTTCCCTTGCCTGTAAGACCCAGAGTAATGGGGCCCTGTTATTTCATCTTCCAGTCACTTCAGAACTCACCGACCTTGAGCCACAATAGTCCTTCTTCCGGTCCTCAAACATGGAAGCTGGTTTCTATCCCTCTGGGCCTCTCAATGTATTGTGCCCTTTGGCCTTTTATGTAACTAGAGAACTCTCCCCTGACACCCTTGTCAAAGGAGTCTCACTATCATTCATTATCATTCTTTACCCTATATGGGTATTTTATGCCTGAGAGTATCATATATATTTATTTGTTTAACTATTTATTGTTTCCCTGCCCCTTTGATCAAATCTCCTCTCCATGATAGCTGGAACACTGAGCATCCTTCTCATGGCTATAGAGTAGATACCCAATAACATTTTCTCAATAAGTACATAAATAAGTAAATATATTAAAAAAAGCTAACTTTATGAAATAGATTATTCCTATGTTGAAGAGAAGAAAAATGAGGTTTCCAGAGGTACGTCCAAGGTCATCCTGGTAACTGGAGGCAAAGCCAGAATTTGAACCTGAATCTATTGGACTCGTGTGCCCATCTTTTCACACACCAGATTAGTATTTCTAACAGAGTCCAGAAAATCAATCAAGAATAGGAACTCTGCTCCTAAGATTTTCCAGAAACAAATCGCCTGGGAACTTATACTAGGCTGAGAATTTCTTCTTCCACCACAGATTCATCGCCTATAAACTGGGGGAACCAAGTGAGTTTCTCATGGAGCTTTTAGGAGAAATAATTTTCTTCTAGATTATAAAGAGTTTTGTAACCTCTCACATGATTGTTTTTTAAGACTAACCGCCCTGAATGTTTTTAACTAAAGCTTGTTCTGTGCAGATACCACCATGCAAGCTCCCTGGTCAATTCTTAGTATCATACAAACACAGGCAAGAGTTATGGACCACATAATACCGAGAAAAGGGGATGTGACCTCATCCTCCTGGAAGATTTTGGGTAATGGAAAGGAATGGGTGATTTCTAGAAGGTTCCCCCCTCCCTGCAGTTTCCATCTGTATGATTCTTTGTACCAACACCTGATTGCCTGATCTACTCTCCAGAAGTGAGACTGCTCTCCCCCAAATATGTGTTCCCTAAGGATCTTGACCTGGTTTTATTTGTAACAGGCATACATACATTCGATCCACAGTTAGTGAAAGTGAAATGTAAGGGACATGACAGTATTTTATTTCTCCTAATTAAATATGGATCTCAAGGCCTCACTATATGAAATTTGCTTTCAATTGTGTTTTTAGGGACCTTTTCCCTTTCCTAAGGATAAAGGAACATCTTGCGGGATTATATGTGCCCAGAAAATCATGAAAAGCTCTGTGGGCTTCAGTTCCCAGAGTCACCTCATCACCCTTTCTCTACACCTGCTCTTTTCCCTCCAAATCAATTGGGGCCCTAGGAGTCCACAGTGTGGCTCCCAGGGCCATGGCACTTGGTTATTCTCATTTCTTGTAGCATCAGGTTTTAGTATCAAATTCTGCTGACTTCTTAAAATAAGTTGGGGGTGTTTCTTCTTTTTCTATTATTTGAAATGGTTTGTGGAAAATATGTTATTTCTTCTTTAAATATTTAATGAATTCAACAGAAAAGCCATCTGGGTTCTTGTGGTAAGGTTTTTCATTACATATTCATATGAGTAGATATAGCGCTACTCAAAGTGTTATTTTTCTTATGAGAGTTTCGTAAGTGGTATTTTGTCCATTTCTTCTAAAATTTTATTTCATCATATGCCGTAGGGTAATTCATCATATTGCTTCTTCTATTATCTTTCAAATATAGTGATGTCCCTTGTTGCATTCCTGATATTGATTATTTGCGCTTTTTTCTTGATTAGTTTCACTAAGATTTATCAATTTTATTAGTCCTTTGCATCTATTGATTCTCTCTCTCTATGAAATAGAATCTGTTTCATTTCTTTCTTCTCTAATTTTTATTATTTTCTTCTTTCTACCTGTTTTAAATTTTAATTGTTCTTTTTAACTTCTTAAAATTAATGCTTAGGTTATTTTTAAGCCCTTCCTTTTTTTCTAAATGTCTCTAAGTATGGCTTTGGTTTAATTCAACATTTGGCATGTCATATTTTCATTGCCATTAATTTCTAAATTATATCTAATTTTCATTGCCATTTCTTCTTTGACCCATGATTGCTAATTTCTAACCATATAGGGATTTTTCAGTTATATTTTTTGTTACTGAATTCTAGTTTAATGTCACTGTGATCTGAAAATATATTCTATATGATTTCAAGTCTTTGAAATTTGCTGAGTTGCTTAATGACTCAGAATATGGACAATGTTGTCAAATACTCCATGTGCTCTTGAAAAGAATGTGTATTCTATATTTGTTGAGTGCACTGTTTTATAATTTAATGGGGTTTGTTAATTAACTTTATTTAACCCATCTATATCCTAATTGATTTTTATTGTCTGCTGGTTGTTATCAATTACTAGGAGAGATAAGTTAAAATTTCTAATATATTAATATCTGTATTTCTCCTTGCAGGTCTTACAATTGTGTGTGTATTTAATAATTGCATATGAATTTAGAAATATTATATTTTTCTGGTGAATTGAACTTTTTTATTAGGAAATATCTCTCTTCATCTCTAATGGTACTTTTTGCTTGTTAAATGGTCTACTTTATCTGATATTAACATAGTTATACAATCTTTCTTTTGGTTAGTGTTTGCATGGTATGTCTTTTACATCCCTTTATGTTTGGCCCTTCTGTATCTTCTTAAGTAATGTCTCTCTAAAGCAGTATATAAGTTTTTAAAAATCTAATTTGATAATTTGTGACTTTTAATAAGAGTATTTAAAAAATACTCTATTTTTAAAAATATAATTGCTGATATATTTTGGCTTAAACTACTATTTTTTATTTGTCTCACTTACTCTAGGATCCTTTTTCTTCCATTTTCCACCTTCTTTTGAATTATCTGAATATTTTTTACTACTCTATTTCCCCCTTCTCTTAGCTTATTATTTATATATCCCTTCATTGTTCTTTTAAAGATTATCCAGAGTTTAAAACATGCATCCTCTACTTATTAATGACTAATACAATTTAGTTTTTTATTACTTCCTCTACAATAGAAAGACCTTTGAACAATTTAACTTCATTAATCTCTTCAGACAATTTAACTTCATTAATCTCTTCAGACATAATTTTCACATATTTTATTCCCTGTATATTTAGGGACAATTATCATTTTATTCAGTCAATATTTATTTATATTTAATCATCAATTGTCATTTCTATTGATCTTCATTACTTCCTACACCTCTGAGCTTTGATCTGGAAAAATTTTCCTTCGGTCCAAATGATGCTTTTAAGTATTACTTTAAGTACAAATCTGCTCATAACTTTTTTAACTTGTAGTTTTTCTTCATTTTTGAGGAATATTTTAAGTATAGAATTCATGCTTAACAGTTGTTTTCTTTCGGCAATTTGAAGATGTCATTCCATTTCATTCTGACTCCTTTCGTTTGAGTAGAAGACTCAGTTGTCAGCCTTATTACTGCTCTTTTGAAGGCAAGAGGTACCTACTCTTCCATCCCTAACTACTTTCCAGCTTTTCTCTTTATTTTTAATTGCAGAATTTTTACTGTTGTTCCTAGGTGAAGTTTTTTCATACTGAACCTGCTTGGTGTCTTAGGGCTTCTTAATTTGTGTCACTTCTTAGTTTTGGAAAATTCTCAGCCATTTTTTTCTCAAATATTTTTTCTGTTCCATTTTTCTTTCCTACTGAAACTTCAATTATTGATTAATCCACTATCTGGATTCTTGTAGATATATCTTATTTGTCAATTTTCTTCTTTGTGTTTGATCATGTCTTGTCTTTTCATATGTCTACTTATTTTCACTGGGTGATAGAGTACGTGAAAAACTCTAGTGATAACATGAGGCTCTGAAAGATGTATCTTCTTCTCCAGAGTATTTTTACTTTTGCTTCTGGCAGGCACTTAGGCTGGGGACACTAATATGAAAATATTTAATTTTTGGCTTCAGTCCCTGTGAGAGTTTTTTCTATTTCGGTTCATCTTGACTTCGAGTTCCAAGTAGAAGCCTTGGTTATTTACTAGGGCTTCTGTTTTTTTGGCAGGATCTGAATACAATTAGCATGTCTCCAACCACATGAATTTGCTAAAAGTTTTGCTAAGTTTCTTAGTCTCTTAGCCACTACTTTTGGAATTGACAATTATGTCAAGAAGAAGATCCAAAAGCTAGGCTTAGGGCTTTCCTCCCCCAAACCTTGGCTCTGCAATTCCTCATTGCCTTGATGGCTCTCCAATGCTTTCAAAGTAACTTTTTTTTTTTTTTTTAATTTTAAGCAGCTTTTCTCAGCAGAAGAATTGGTCTGAACAAAGCTGATCTACTACTGCTAGACACGGGGACTACCATTGTAAGTGAGGTGACCATAATGAATTTTTGGTATTAAGGATAGAAATCAGCCCTTGCTCAGTGTGGGAAGAAACCACTCAGTAGCTCATTGTATCACCAGAGGGAGTTAACTATTCCACACAGCCTGCTAGTTCCTGGGCTCTATATCTCATTAATGTCTTTGGCTGAGACTTAGTACCTCCAAAAGAGCAGTTTTGGAAACTTTTCCAAATGACACAAATTTTTCTAAAAAGATAAGCGAGAGGTATTAGAGATGAGAATAAAGTGAACATAATTTCCAAGAGAACTGTGCACCCTCCCCTCCTTACCATCATCTATTTTATTAGAAATAAATAGATGAAGAAATAGAAAAATAAATAGGTAGTCTGCTCTCATCTGTCAGAAATTCTATATCCTGTTCCATGAATGAAACAACATAACAAGTGAAGAGCTTGTTCTGTCTTGGCTTTTGAGGGAGCTAGCTTCGCCACTCAAGTCATGTTCTAGAGTGAACACCTCTGGGCTGGAGAGCTGTTCTCTGACCAATGCCAGAGCTAAACTCGAGAGATGCTCAATCAAATAAAACAATGCCAGTACCTAATTATAGACTCACCACATCTTAAAATTTGCAGCCTGACCCTTCCTGGAATTTCGATAATCCTATTCAGGATACAACTCCCTATTCTTCATCTGCATATTTTAGATGGCTTGACTCAAAACAATGTTTTGTATATAAACAGCCCAACATTTTTCCAAAACACAGGCTTTATCGGCATATAAAGTAATTTGCCACATGCATTGTGTTTGCATCCGAGCAGGTGGATAATAGATTATAGTTACTAAGATGTTAGTGTATTTTCTCATCCACGATACAGTTCAGTAAGAGAAAGAAAACCACTCAAAAACAAATTATGATTCTAGCAATTTAACTCAAGTCCATATGTCATTCTCATCTACTGAGACCAATAGCAACAGAAAATAAAAAAGAAACATTGAAAAAACACTGAGCCAAGAAACAAGTAACGAGTTAACCTCAAGTAGAGAGTGATATGGAAGCCAATAACCCAAGGTCCAGTTCAGCTAAGATCATCTGTGGCTCTGGGGAATATTCAAGAGCTAAACTCCTCTGCTTTTTGATCGGCTAAATACCGGCTGGCCTGCGGGGAGGGGAGGAAAATGTTGCCCTCCTTAAGCAAGGCCTAAAACAAACACACAAAACAAAACAAAAAAAGAGTGCAAGGTCTCTCCTGAAGGACTTGAGAGAGCACCAAGCCTTTTTCTTTCACGTCATACAAATAACCCAGAACCTCATCACCACTATATCGGTCACAAAGTCAACTGTAAAGGTCTTTCACCACGCAAAGCAGTTGTCTAGACCCCCTCATCTAACCCCTTCTAGGGCAGGATCTTATCTGTATTGATCATCTCCCTATGCCCAGCCACTCAACAGTATCTAGCACTCTACAGACATCAACGAAGACGTCCATAACAACCGAGTGAATTCTCGTGATAACCCAGAAAGAGCGGAAAGGGCTGATTTCAACTAAATTAATCCCCCATGGAAATGCCACCACTGTTTGTGAAGTTCCCTTCAAACTTCAGGGGTTTAGTTTTTTGGGGTTTTTTTTCTAAATTTTTATTTTGACAAATTCCAAATCTAAGAAGAAAAACTGAAGGAATAACATAATGTTACAGACCATACCCTACATCCCTAAATATGTTAGCGGGCATCTCCTTAGAACAAGAACATTCTCCTTTTGTTAAGAGGTTTATTTATTTATTTATTTATTTTTTTTGGAGCATATGGTAGCGGTCATTTTCAAAATTACAGCACAAAACTCACAACTTCAAGGAAGTCATTATACAGTTAGGGATTCAAACTGGGGATTTAAACTGTACAAACATAAAATGATTCAGGCTGATTAGATCCTAAACTTGGTGGCACTTATTATAAGTGAAATAGTCAGAGAAGTGTGAAATCAGGTTGGGCTAAAGTTTCAAAGAGGAAATACGTGGCAGAGAAGACTGGCTGTTCATTAAATCCGTTTCTTCTTTGTCCTAGGCTTGCGTTCAGATTACCTTGCAGTCAGATGTGGCAGTCTTACTAAGTATTAGCTAACGGAATGGGAAAAGAAACAGAATGTGCCACATCTAGGACTAGCTGGTAAAAACCTGCCACTTATGCGTCTCCACGATCTTTCTTATCTTTTCCTTCCTTCCTTCCTTCCTCCTTCCTTCCTTCCTTCCTTCCTTCCTTCCTTCCTTCCTTCGAAGTAATCAGTGGAATGACTGACAGCATAAGATTTCCAATATAGATGTGAATTCCTTCCTTCCCTTCCTTCCTTTTCTCTCTCTCTATCCCCCCCTTCTCTCTTGCTCTTTCTCTCGCTCGCTCTTCTTTCTTTCTTTCTTTCTTTTTTTTTTTTACCAGTGTGATCCAAGTAAGCACAATGACCCTGGGAACCACAGGTTGAAAATGGCAGAACCACTGAATGGAAAGTGCATGTTTCCCTAAATCACCATCTGAACGGGAGCCACCCCCTAATCTGGACACCCATTTGAGATATGTAAGAAGTAAACGTCTATTGTTTTGAATCATTGTACTATGTTGGGTTTATTGAAGCATCTAGTGTTAGCTCAACTAATACAAGATAGGGCTTAAAATACCCTCAAATATGTGTGGAAGAAGGAAACATTTTGAAAATAATGATTTTTCTTTTCCTTTATTGCTTTCTGCACATATGATCTTCACCCTAGTTGCCCAGAGGAATGCATATGGTTCAGGGAATGTTAGGATAATTAAAGGTAGAATACAAAGAGAAAGAGGATGGAAGTTGGTTTTTTGTTTATTTGTTTGTTTGTTTTGGGCAGTATGGCAGAAAAAATACCTGCCCAATCCTCTGAAAACGACTAAAAATATGGACACATAGTTCCCCAGAAACAATCTGAAATGTATTTATGAGCTGACGAACAAATGAGGAATACTGGAGCATAACACTTATACTGGTTTTCATCTCGAAGGCATTTAACTGACAGAGCTTGAGCTTCTCTTTTTACAACTTAGCAGGGCACAAGGGACAGAAGATACACTTGATGGCACTGACAAGCCAGGGCCCATCACAGTACAAAGTAACAGGAAGTGCTCTGCCAAAGATAGGACTCCAAAAGTCTACCAAAAGGCAATTTCAATAATTGCCTATCCCCCAAATTAGTGCTGAGTAGAAGGGAGAAAGTCTACTGAAAACTTGTAACCATAAGACAACCCTTGCATGGATTTTGACTATGAATTGATTATGGAGTTGGTCCCCAAATTCTCAAGGTGAGAATTTTAAGTCCTTGCTTTGCAGATTGGTGATGATCCCAGGAACAAACAAATGCAAAATCTAGAGAAACTCACTTTCAAGTCAAACTCTAAAGAATTCCCACTTACAAACTCTCAAAAAACAAGCAAACAAATATAAGGTCAAGTAAAATAAAACAAAGCAAAACAAAAACCACAAATGCACACATATGTAAAGGAACAAAGCATCACGAACAACAAGTAGCAGAAAAAATAGAACTGAACCTGTAAAGACTTCAAAATTTTAAATTATCAGACACAGAATATAGAATAAATGTTTAAATAAATAAGGAAAAGAAACAAGCATATAAGCTGTGACAAGGTTAAACAGAATAGATATAGAAACTGAAGAAGACTGAAAAAAATTACTAGACTTTAACACATAAAGATATTATATAAAGAGACAGAAAATACGCAAACAAGGTTAAAACATAGACAAGACAGAGAACAAAAGTCTAACATATACCTAATCTGAAATCTATAAGTAGAAGAGTAAAAGCAGGGACAATATCCTCAGAATCTTCCAGAACTAATGAAAAAAAAACAATCTACAAATTCTCAGAACCAAAAAAACAAACAAACAAAAAAATCTGAAGCAAAATAAACATATAAAAAAGAAATTCACATTTAGACACTTTATAATAAAACTGCAGAATGCCAGACACAAAAATATATCAAAAGCAGCCATAAAGTACTCTTGAAAAAAAAGATACCTTCAGCGACAAGCAGCAATTAGATTTAGTATTGATTTCTCAGCAGCAGAAGCAAAAACACAAGGGAGCATCTTTAATGTGTTGAGAAAAAAATAACTAGAATTTTATACCTAGCAAAAATGTATTTTATACCTAGCCAAACTATATTTTAGGAAAACAGGAAAACTAAAATTTTTCAACAAACAGTAACTGAAATAGCTTTCCCTGAATTGATTTTCACAAATGAAATATAGGAAGAGAAGTGATCTTGGAGGGTGAGGGTCGGGGAAGGAATTACAAGCAAAAATGTAGTAAATATGTAGGTATATCTGAACAAAAATTCCTATTTTAAAATGAGAATGTTTAACCCGTGGGGACCTAAGTGGGTGGTATGACTGGAGTTAAGGTCTTCTCATTGTTGGGGAGGAAAGATATTAATTAGCATTAGACTTTAGACTTTACTAAGACCGTTCATAGCAATACTGTAATAACAAAACAACCCAAACGTCCACTGATTATAGAATAAATTTTAGTATATCTACTCTGTGGAATAGTATACAGCAATAAAGAAATGAATGAATTACTGAACACTCAACAACGTAGGTATTCTTCAGGAACATAGCATTGAACAAAAACACAAACAAAACACACGCAGGCCTATCTATGTTTCCATTTATGAGAAAGCATGCACAACTAAACTACATAGTTTCATGATAACAAACGTATGTGGTAAATTGTAAAGAAAAACAAAGACACAAACCAGAAGCCACATACTTCACGTCTACTAAGATCCTAGTGGCTAGAATTTTGCCATTCTTATCTGCAAGGGAGTCTTAGAAATGTGGTTGTTAGCTGATCCTAGCTAAAACTTACAGAGAATGGACATAGGTGGGGAACTAGTACACTCTGCCATAGGCGGAAATTCCACGGCCTTGAAAGTCAGGTTTTCTCCTCAGACAGGATTTACTACCATTTAATAGGCATCTGGAGAACTCAGCTCAAAGAATTTACCCACCAAAGGCAATAGAAATGCTACTTTCACCCATTAGGGATAGTGAAGGCCCTAATCTTTCTGCCTCCTTGGTAGAAGGATGAGATTGTAGAGGGGAAGAAAAAAAGAGCTGGCAAGATAAACATTTTTTGTGAACTGGGAGTCACTTACTGTAACCATGCAAATCTCCTTTAAAATGACTTTTTCTTTTCTCTTTCTCCTTGATTCAAACTGGTCGTGGGACCACTAGCTTCTTTTCTTCCCTTATCCTTCTGCATCCTGTACAACCACTCCCTTAATCATTAAGCCCTTAGGTCAACCACTAACTTCTTTTCTTCCCTTATCCTTCTGCATCCTGCACAACCGCTCCCTTAATTATTAAGCCCTTAGGTCAGCATCAAACAGTCTTAGGAACAAAGCCTCAGGCATGTTGACCACAGAAACAGTTCTGGGTCAAACTAAAGATAACATCTTGCAGATCCACATCCACAAAGGCAGACAACCCTACCAGCATGCCCTTGAAAACAGAAAGAATGATGCCATGACTGACATCAGGACCTGATGCAATCAACTGCCTCCTCCCCTAGTCCCAGCCAATCAGTAGAGCCCACGACCCCAACACCCTTTGCTACTAATAAGTTTTCAGAGTGTTCGCCTATTCGACCTATCCCCTAGAGACCATCGGGGAACCAGATCTTTGAGCGCTAGCTCACCTGTGTCTCTGGGCTTGGAGCCATTTCCTTAAATAAACCTCTACTTTCTTTGCTGCAAATTCTTGCCTGTGTCTCTTTTGGCTTTGGTGCATGCAGGTAAAACGAACCCCTTGAGTTCGCTAACATTATTGGGCCCAAACCCGTGTGTGTTTTTCATTAAACAAGATAGAAGAGATTAGAGTACACCCAGGATAGCGAGAATATTATCTTGTAAAAATTATGTTTCAGGTAGAGCAAAACAACCCAAATGTCCATTAATGACGGAATGTTACTTAGACATGTTATTTAGTAAAACTTTGCGTGGTATACATGTATCCTATGTGTTTACTAGAATCTCATGACAATGCATCTGTATTTTACTGTGGGTCTTGAAAATCACGTGGTATAGTAGCAAATTACAACCACTAGTACAGGAGGTCCTCAATGTCACCGATAGGTTCTGCAACTTTAAGCGAAATGACATATAACAAAATCAATTTTATCATAGGCTAATTGAAATAAACAAGAGTTAAGTTCCTATGTCATCTCATCGATGTTCTGACAAAACGACGTTGAACAAAATGACATTATTGGAGGGCCTGCTGTATAGAACGAGAAGCACAGATGGACAAGAGACCTAGCCCCTGAGAGCAGAGGCCACCCCCTGCCCCAAGGAGCCTCAGTTTGCTTGTCCTCCACAAGAAACAAAAGGGAGAAGTGCACTCGACACCCCTTCCCACACACGCCATCACAGGCAAAGAAGGGGGACACAAGGGAATGGGTACTATTTGCCTAGGAAGAATGAGAATGATCTTAAGGGGCTGTTTGGACTCTCAGATCAAACTAAGTCTTAAAACGGATAGGATCAAAAGTTATTCTTTCTCTTGATAACCACTGGGTGTTTGCTGGGGAGGAAGGTTTGCTGTAGACAAAATGTACAAATTGAATTTTCTCTACTCGGAGTTGCAGCGTGGTTCAAACGGGTGAAGGGAGGAAGAAGAAGGTTGTGGTCAAGAAGGGGGCAAGATGAACCAAAGGCAGGCAAACTGGAAGGAGCAAAGCAAATTCAGGGATGAATGAACCCTAATGAGACTGAAGGGCCTTCCCTGAGCACCGATGGGCAGGGCCAGGTTATAGAAGGTCTTACAGGGCATAGAAGTCAGGCAGAGGAGGACAGGCATGGTGACGTGAGTCCCAGGGAGCCATGGCAGGTTCTTAGCGGATGAGAGACATAACAGCAACAACATACATACAAAAGTAGCTACAATAATTTACATCGTGACTATGTGCCAGGCTCTGTGCCAAGGGCTTTTCAGAGACTCTGTGATTAGTCTTCACAATAATCCCTTCAGGATTTCCACAATACTCAGTCTATCTCCATATTACTGAGTCCTAGGTTAAGGTGGAATGTAAAACGAGTGAGTGTCCACATTTTCCGATCCAGGAAACAAGGAAAATGGCTGGAACAACAACGACAACAACCAAAAAAGAAAACAAACAAAGAGAACAAGGGCCTTCCATTTACCGAACCGGAAAAGGGCCTTCCATTTACCGAACTTGTTCCCATTTTTCAGGCTGAAAATCCACTCTCCCAGGATCTTCATGCATTTTGAAGTTCAGAGAACCATCGAAAAAATGATTCTTCTAGAGACCACAGTCCCGAGACTGTGAGACAGAGACGTAAGAGAAGCCGCTCAGGCCCTGGCCACGCACCCTTCCGGCCTTTCTGCCTTGGCGCACACCAGCCCAGCCTCTACCCGCTACCAAAGGCATTGGCCAGTCCCCGAGAACCTACTGGGGTCGAAACCGGCTCTGCTAGCTTGCACGTCACCCTCAGCTGCTGAGCATCAATGCCCCCTAAGAGCAGTCACCAACCAGTGACTGCACGCAGCCTGTGGCATTTCAGACACAAGCTCGCAGCCTGCAGCCGTGCCCCCGAGCTCCCGGCCCAGCAGTAACTGGAAGGACAAGTCACTCGCTATTGGCTGCCTTCTCTTCCCCATCTCCCACTGGTGTCTCCCCTGCTGATGGCTTCCTGGGATTGGCTCCCGAGTAAATGACCTACCCTGGTGTCCTCCTTGCGAGGTCAGCCTCTTAACTCAAACAGAAGGCAAAACACCTAAAGGAAGGAGCTCTGGGGGGCATCGCTTCCATCATCTATATCAGCTTAGAATATGAACTTCAAAAGAGCCACATGGGTGATATTTACAGTCTAAGAAGCCAGAGTTACAGAACAGATAGTGGGCTGTCCCGGGACTGATTTTTTCGCCCTTATGGTCCCTATCACAAAAGCACAGAACCTGGTATGCTGTAGGTGCTCAATAACTGTTCATTGAATGAATGGGTGATTTGCTTTGCCAAATTTGTGTGTGTGTGTGTATATATGTATATGTGTGTGTGTGTGTGTGTGTGTGTGTGTGTGTATCTTTAGCACTTCCCTAGATTGGTTTTTTAAAATGATTCCATACATGTGAAATCTGTAAAAGCATCTATACATGCGAAATATGAATTAGTTCCATCAAGTTCTGATCATTCACCTGAAGTCTTAAAGAAAATTACAGAGTGCCAGCACATGCTTTACCAAAAATGTCTACACTGGTTTCATTGCTAGTTCCAACTGGTCACACGTATACCGGGAATCCTGGATGCCCAGCTGGGGATTTAATTTGTAATTTCTCCTACTTGAGCACAAGAGCAGAGCTCCCCCAGCTTGGATGAGGAAGTCAAACTGACCCTTCTCCGCTGGGTCTGTATAAACCCAAGTGAGGTTTGTATGATTTAGGGGTAGGAGAGCCCCAAGAAAGAGATACTGGACATCTTGCAAATCTGACAACTTAAGCCCATTATTTTTTAATTCAGAAAGGAATAAAAGAGATGTCATTGTATTTACACCCCTGAATTTGTTGGGCAGTTCATCCGAATTATAAAAGTGAATGTTGTCTAGGAAATCTGTCTCTGGGGCTGCCACCAACAGAAAGACTACGGGTAGTATTTAGGAAACTCAGGAAAGTCATTCCCTGTGGTGAGGGCCTTCTATTTACCGAACTGGTGAATGTGCTCAGGGGTAGGTGACGGGGAATTCAAAAGATGAAGATGACTTACGGAAGACGGTCACCAAGAAGGGAAGTAAAAGGTCCCCCCCACCCCAATCGCTGACAGTCAGACACAGGAACAGAGCATGACAATAAGCATAATTCTATTTCTTGCCAGTGTCATAACAAATATTCCCCACCCCATCCTGCAATTTTTCCCAGGAGGAGACTCCATTCTAAGTACGGAAGGGGACATCATCAACCCCAGAATAGAAACCGAGGAACGGTTGTGAGGTAGTTAGTGGGGTGGGAAAAGCCTGGACTTTTTGAGTCGAGGGGCCCTAAGAATGAGAACTACTTGGCTACCAAAGAGTGTAGTTCTGAGAATAGAGTTCTCAGCTTTTTCATCTGGAAAGTGGGATATTAATATATACTAACATTGCTTATGATCAGTAGTATGTTAATACTAGGTTATCATAAGACAATTAAAATACTGTAAGGGCATCATTTGAAAGCCCCCTACCAGTGTGAGATGATTTTTCTATAGTAGCCAGCATTGCCAAACTTACCCAGAGCAACTTCTTTCTTTCTCAAGAGATCGTTCTAAATGCTAAATCTAGTCCCATGAAGCAATACGACTGTCTTAATTTAGAGGCACGTATTAACTGGTCATTAAATAGTAATTGTTTTCATTTTAAAGTCTGCAAAAATATTAAGTTTGCCAAATCAGAAAATTTCAGAGTGTGAAGAGATATCTGAGGTTATCGAAAATTTAACTTGGTGTAAAATGCTAAAATCCCCTCTGCGAGTAGGACTTGCTACTATCTGAATCTTAAGAAAGTGACATTTGCAAAAGTACTGGGCACATGCCCCATAGAACATTCGAAGTCTTGCATCGGAAGCTCCAGAGATGTCCAGGTAACTGAAATGCATTCTCGAGTTCCCAAAGTCCCCGAAAACATCAGGATTTAAACGCTCACTCAGGAAGAATCACTGGTCTAGCATCATAAATACACCTTGGGACAGTTCCATTGGTTTTCTTTGACTGTACACACTCGATCTTCCTTGAAATGAAGGTGGTAGGAGGAATAAGACAGCTCTAAATGGCCTAAACATGAAAAGCTTTATTCAACACAATTCAACAAATAAAAGTTAACCACAGTCATTTTCATCCAAAATCACAGGCTACTATTTTGTGCTTATACTAGTTTCATCTTTGAAGAGGAAGTATTTTCTTCCATCCAAGTACTAACCAAGCCCGACCGTGCTTAGCTTCCGAGATCAGACGAGATCAGGCGTGTTCAGGGTGGTATGGCCGTAGACTGAAGTATTTTCTTAAAAAAGAAAAAGTTCCAGCACAAATTGTTGGAAGACTGGTGGCTTCTTAGAACGGTGATTATTTTAATTGCCATCTCTAACCCCATGCGCATAATAGAAGCATGGCAAGCATGGTGGGATAGGAGAATATACAGAAGGGTCTGTTCTTTTCCCATTTACAAACTCCCCAGCTGTGCAGCCTTTAAGAAAAAATGCAGGGAGAGTGGCCACGGCCACGAGAAACACAATGCTACTAGTTTGCCAGCCGTCTCTGCTGATTTCTCTCCTCCTCCATAACCATGCATATGCGACTCGAGGGGTTGTGAAAATCAAGAATGGAACTGAAGGGAATTCCTCTGTCTGCCACCCCTAGAAATACTAATACTTGTAGCTTCTGGGATGGAAAAGAGAACTGAGCCCAATCCCAGTATCGCCATTTCAGTCGATCTCATAATAGGGGAGATAATGTGAATGTATTTGATGATATCCAAATATCATCTGTGTGTTATCATTTTACTCAACACTCAAAACACCAGTGAGTCTGCCAAACAGATTATATAGCTTGGCAAACTTTCATTTCATGAATGACACTTAATATGAAATAATTTTCGCTGACAGATAAAATAACAGTGATATAACAGCTCCTGAGGTGGTAATAGAATAAGTCCACGCATTCGAGTAGGACAGCCACCTGACCTCGAACACCTCCATCACGTTCCTGTAACTTCCCAGGAAAGGGGCCCTGGTTTGTTTGTAAGTAACCCTTAAAAACATCATTTCTCCTTCCCTCCTTACTGACTGGGCCAGGGCTTTTTCATCCTTATGGCCAGTCCAATCTTTTGCTCTCCGTACATTGGTTTACTAGCATACGTTGTATTGCATACCTTTTTCCTACTTGCTCTGAGCAGGACTGTCCTCTGAAACTGTCAAGACAAAAGTTCTCTCTTCAGCTAAGATGTTCTGGGACTCTGCAAGTCATTCGCTCGGGCCTTCTTTAGAGAATATTCTGAGCACTTTAAAAGCAGTGGTTTTCAAACTGTGTTCAGAGCAGTACTGGGGTTCTCAAGTGTGTCCCAGGCACGGCCCAGCAGAAAAGAGCAGACTCGGGGCTCCGGGCTTTTGGTTCCCCCGAAGTAGCTCTGTTTTCACTCCACTCATATACGAGGGCCTTGCATAGATTTCATTGGTGCTAAATATAAAACAAAAATGATGTCTTCAAAAAGGTGTGTAAACCATTATAACAAATGGTTCTCTCTCTCTCAGACACTCCTTCCAGTGGAGTTTATGCACTAATTTTCCTCTAAAGAAGCTCACCCTGGTTTCCTCTTCCAAAATTTGAAACAATTAAATATACTTATTTACAAATATCAAAAAATAATAATAATAATCCAGAGTTTTGTACAGTAAATCTTTTCAAGATTAAGACTTGTTTTCTCATATGGACTCTAAACTGGTTTTAGCAACTCCCACTCCCAATTTCCTACTCTTCCCCACATCAAATTTTTGCCATCAGCAAAGTAGGCCTATGCCTGACACGTAGTGTTTACAGATTCTCTTCTTACACGCAAAGAGAAGAAGGAAGCTGCCTCTCTTCCTTTACCCTTCCAGGCTAATCCAAAATTGAGATTGGCATATGGTTGGTATTCTAGACTAATTATTAGAAATTTACATAGCTATAAAAAAAAAAAGTGCCTGGTACAATGAGTATGTATATATCTGACAACTGAAAATGAACTGGAACTTTATTGAATACTTTGTTAATCTGTATTGGGAAAGTTAAATTATATGTAGTACTATAATGATGAATTTTTCTAATCCAAAAGTCAAAAGTAAATAAACAGAAATGCCTAAGATTTGGAGTGCTTAATTGTACTCCTCCAAAGTCCCTTTAGAAATGAAGTATTCTGAGAAAACTATTTGACAATGAAGAATGAAGACAGATTCTAGAAACCAACAAATCCCATTCATTTCCTTCAGTTTTTAAAAACAAGCAACTGACATGTTTCCTGCCAACGAACACAGTTACAGATAAGAAAGCTCCCTGCAGGAAATCCTTTGCTAAAAGAGAACAGTTGTGCCATTAAACTTAACCTTTTTCACCAAATCCCAGTCCATTAAATATCTAACAACATGGGATCATGAAATATATGCTAAATCACCCCAACGATGCTATATCACTTCTAAAGTCTGTAGTATTTCCTCTGACATAGATGTAGGATAGTAAATAAACGTTAAAATATAGTTAGGATTCTATCTATCTCCTCTTTCCCCTCATGCAATTAGTTGATAAAAACGATGGAAATTTGCTGCTTTTAAAAAAGATCACAGTGTTAATTAAATGAGATTTAAAACTATTTTCAATTAAGATAAAGCAATATAATGCTCTAAATCATCATGATTGGAAGAAAGATATTTCTAAACAAAAATCAAGAACATTAAATGTGAAGACTACTATTGACAAGATTAGAGAAATATAAGGAAGGCATTGTCCTTATATTTAAAAAGTTCATTGTTGATCTCCAAAGCCAAAATTTAGAAGCAGGCCTTCTTGGTTATTGTTCACTTAGCAAAGTGAAAGGTAGAGGGTCTCCGAACTTTCCTTTTTTCTTTACTCCCTTCTCTGAAACCATTACCACGACACTGAAAATACAACCTTGCTTTGGGGAACTCAAAACTAAAGCACTCTTCGCTATTCACAAAAGAAGAAGAAACTTTTCTGAGTTAACCAAGTAATAACAGTTGCTGTTTTGAAAGCATTCTTATTTTCAATTTAGTTTTCCTCTCCACGCTCAGCTTCTGAGAACACCCTCACACTTCCCAAAGCACCAGACTCGGCCTTCATTCACTCCTGCATGTGCGGCCTTCGAGTGGGGTTCTGAAGGACCACAGTTCTCAAAACGCAATTCAGAGAGTTCAACTTTGAACCCTCCTGCAAACAAAACGTCTTCATTATACCTTTCCCCAAATGACTCTTCTTCGACAGGTAATATTCTAGTCTCTACAGCTCTAAAAAGAGTTTCGTTCTAACACAGACGTACGAATCGATTTGACTCCACAATCAAGCGCTCACATACCTTCTTCCTAGCCTTTCCTTGCACAATGCACAAGCAGCAAAATGCCAAATGACCACATGTGCTCGTTCTTGCTTTAAGACTTTTCCTCACATATTTTCAATAAAAATACAGTTATGAAATCTAGGAGACCGCATTTTTGGTTGTTGTTGTAAAAATGACCTTGATTTGACAGGCACAGTCTCAGGTTTCAACAGATGCTGTGGGAAAGCTTACAGAAGCCAACATGTTCTCCAGGCATCTGTGATGACATGCAGGTTTTTTTCTTTTTTTTTAAAGTGGTGGTTATGGTAGTGTATTGTGTGTGTGTGGGGGGGGTACTCTTGTCGGTTTCCATGACAACCATGTCTCTAACTCCTCAGTTGTTAGATACCATCCATGTCCTGTGTCTAAATTTTTAAGCCAATCGGAAAAGTGTTTATACATTTAACAACTCCTTGGACAGTGCTTCTTTCATTGAGGTGTTTTAAGATTCAAACAGAGATGTCCACCGGCCTTATATTTTTTCTCTTATAGATAAAACATTCCACATTATTTACTAATTCATATTCTTATAAGGTGAAGAAGGCCCTTCTCCCCGATGTGAAGTGCATTCTCCTCAAACCAGATGCCACAATTTCTTATAACAGTGTGCAAGCCAATTTTGACTGCTTGCTTTTGGTTGCCTTTTTCTATCACTTGCAGACTTAAATTTAGTGTGTGATACATGCTAATGCACAAGACACTTGCATTAGCAAAGTAAAGATACAGTTATGCATCCATCTGCTAATGGTGCCATTCAAATATTCAGATCAAAAAGCAGGAAAAATTATTCTAAGTTGAACAACTTTGCATTCTACAACTCCCGAGGAGAAATCGTTAAGAATGGATTGTAAAGTGATATGTCTCTAAATGCAAGCTAGTCGCTGACGTCTGCAAAGAAATTTGTCACCAAAATGGCCTACTTTAATCTGGATAGAAACAACAACAAAAAATTAAACATAAAGGTACCTCAAGCAAACAGCACCCAAATTAAAAGTCAATCTCGCAGAAATCCGTGCACAAGCAGGCTAATCTGAAATGATAGCGTGATTGTAAAAGAAGGTTTTGAGGGACTGTTTTCATAAGTCTCAGCCTAACTGACCAATCAGGGTGAGAGTTAAAGTGGGCTGTAGTCATCTGTGCAGCCTTCCGAGCTCTGCACTCTCTGAGCCGCTCTCCCCTCTCTAAGGCAGAGCTGGCGATCAATGAAAAACAGGGAACAAAAGGAATCTCACAGGATGTCTTCCTTAGCTAGGGAAACCGATTCCCTTCTTCCTCAATGAGCCGGTGGTACCCAGCCCACCACAGTTCCACATGGGAGCCCCCAGCAGGCCAGTCCTTTCGGAGGACGCACATTTTACATTTGCAATCATGTGTCCCAACTGCTAGCAAACGTGTCACCTTAAGCACATCCTGTGACAGAGGGCTCCCTGAGCCCAACCGACGGAAACTAATAAATTAAATAAATTAATAACCCCACAATTAAAAGCTGCAGAGAAAGAACGTGTTTCTCTTCCTCATATGTCATCTCGGGAGTATAAACAAAGCATGAAAAATAGTCTCTTCAGCCTCCCAAGCCAGTAATCGTGGTTTTCTCCTCAAAACAATGTTGCTCCAAAATGAGAAATATTCTGACTGCCCTCCAAGGAAACTCTCATCTGTAGATGTCACAGCAGGATAATCAGTTACAGTATTTGAAGAGGTTTAAACGGCCCACAGAATTTTATAATTGATAAACCCAGTTTTATAATTGATAGCAAAACAGTTGCGACAGCAATGCTGTAAACTCTGCTTGAGCCAAACTCCACATTTAACGTTAGTTCCTTGAAAATAAAAGTAACGCCTGGGGAGCCCACAAAAGTAAAGCCCTAGGAAGTAATTAACAATTACATCAATTATTTGATAATTTTTAAAAATTATCTATTTGTCTGCTTTTTTAAAAAATATTTTAAACGTCTATCCACAAATTCCTGAGAAACTTTTTTTTTTTTTTAATGAACTTACTTTTGAGACAAAACTAATGAAAATATGCAACTTGCCATCCCTGGATCTCTCCCATATGGGCTGCATACTATAAATCAATCAAACTAGGTGGAAATATGGGGGTGGACACCTTGAAAAATCAAAGGGTGCCCCCAAATGCAGCAGCCTGAACAGTGAGGGCTTCTCGTGATAATGCTGAACCAGAGCCGAAGATCAGGAGGCAGGAAATGAGCCCATTTTCGTTACCTTCGATCGCATGCCCCCCCGCTGCTTCTCGCGGCTGCATTGGGGGGCTGTGGCGGCACTGGACTCACGGTGGCCCCACCGCCGGGTCGCGCCGTCTCCCGGCGGAGCTGCAGCCGA
>NW_006494609.1:13838932-13858867 GCF_000325575.1 Pteropus alecto
GTCCTAGTGCGCGCCGCGCGCCCGCCGGCGGCCGGGTCTGCGCCCGCACGTACGGCAGGCAGCTCGTGAGCACCGTGAATCCCCGCGAAAACTGAATCACCAGTCGTTCCCTTTCAAGACCGGACACCGTATATGCGGATCAACTGGAGCTTACTGTCAAATCCTGGCGTAAGATGTTAAAAAACACTGGCTACAGCTGGACTCATTGAAGGCGGATGTTAATATCTGCAGCCCCAGTGTAAAGCACGGAGCAGTAACTGGTTTCAGTAGGTTTGCCCGATGCACGTATGATAGTGCATATTCACAGACGGTAAGAGACAGTGCAGGATCAATAGATAGGTTTAAAAAATATAACACACACACACACAAAATGGTTGGAAGTTACTCGTTGAAAACGATGTTTTAAACAATGTTTCCAATTATTTTTTTCTTAACAGATCCTTTTGCATTTTGCTTTCTCTTATATATCATATCCTATTTTAAATAACAAAGGCCCATATGGCTAAACATGTAGTCATTTGATTTTCAAAAGACCTCAAAAATTGCATCAAAATATGCCCTGGTGTATCTCCTAAGAAATTAACGAGAAAGAATTAATGGTGGCATATGGCGTGCCTCATAGAGAAAACTTAATTACAATTTAAAACAAATGCAAAAATTCACAAATTCAGTAAGCTGAAAGTAAATTATGATCCTAGATGTATACATAAATCAGCTTATGTAATATTAAGAAAAATGTAAGTTCCAAATTCCTCTTTTAACTGTGGGAAGGGTGTTACATGACCCCCTATAACAGAGGACCCTTGTTGTCCCCAAAAGGGCTTTCAGTGACCTCTTGGCACATTCATTCACTGCAAGCCACCTGTATGGCAAATTTTAAAATTGCAAGTGCTCACTTAAGAGGACAATTCTATTAACTCTTACTTCAAAATAAAACTGTCTTAGTTTGAAATGACTGTTTAAAAGGCTTTAAGACTGGGAGCTTTTCTTTCAGTCTTTGATACCACTAAGTTCGAAGTTCACAATTACGTAGAACTGCTAATAACAATGGCACTGTGGTTTGACACCAAAAGGAAAATCGAATATGTGTTTTCTGAGTTCTATTTTTGGAATAGAAAAAAGTCCCTTTGAAAATTACTCTTGTCCTCTTCCTTCCCAATTATAGCTAAATAAATGTAATGGAAGATTTTTAATATTAATTAAACATCAAAAGCACCTTTTCTGCTGCCTTATGTCCACGCAAAGAACAAGTTGTAATATTTTACACTTGTCGATCTTCAAAGTCCTCTCACATGCATCTCATGTGATCTTCACTACACCTCTGAGATAAATCAGACATTACAATTCCTAATTTCCAAATGAAAAAGTGGAGGTATCAAAAAGTGATTTGTCCCAAACCACATTTCCAACATACACTCCTGCTTTTTCAAGTGTACCACTTGGATTTCCAACTATTTCTCTCTAACTACTGTGAAAAATGAGGTCTCCAAAATAAAAATGAAGGGAAGTTTCTGTAGTCATCACTTTTTACCTGTATTAGAGCAGTGATTTACCAGAATGGAAAGAAGAGGCTAGATGAAAATATTTTAGTCTCTGCTAAATAAGATGGCTAGTGAGACCCAGGCTGGTCAGATTTCTGTCTTGCGGCTGTCCGGGGCACCCAGGCAGACAGAAAACTTAAACCTCTAGGGCCGAGCAATACTCCTGTTACCTGTGCATCATTTTACTCTTTATCAAAGACTAAGAATTGACTCCACGGTACACACAGAGAAGTGAGGTTTTCTCAAGTGGAACTTGGTTTTCTGCGTATCATCCCAACACTGAAAGTCCTTGAAAACCCTAGGACTTCAGATGTTTCAGATACCAGGTGGCTTATTAGTGAGATCCAGGATGTCCCTACTCAGACTTGGCCACAACCAAGGTATTACATCTCAGCCTTCCGGCACCCATGGGAAAGTCACCAGTCAGTTCTGTTTGTGGCAGTCCACTTCCTCCTCCCCTCTGCCGAAAGGAAACGTAACTTCTCTGATGAGCTGTCCCAACCCACCTAAATACCAGCCAGGTGAGGCCTGTGTGACATTTAGCTGAAAACACAGAAAAGGTTTATTCTAAAAAACGATCCATTCCTTTTCGTGTGCAGCTCGCAAGGAAGAAGCTAGGCATGACGGCATCCTTGGAAGATGTGGATGACCTTCCTTAGGAACGACTTGGAAGGTTAATGCACAACTTGATTCTTTTGTTGAAAACCGGTCTAATTACTTCATAGTCACACCATCCATGTGGCCTTGAAATGTTGCAATGCTGGGCTCAAAGTAATCTTAGCATCAATAAGAGGTGATGAGAAGCCGAAAAGAAATGCTGGCGGTGAGCACTTCCTCAAAGCTAGAGCACACCAGAAGAGGTACTGATCAAAAGAAACCATCATTAATTCATTCATACCTTCATTTGTTCACTGTATATATTTCAAATGTTAAAAACCTAATATGAACAAAGTACCATTCTAGGGTTCCGGGTATAAAAAAAATTAAATAAATACTGCCCACAGAGTCTATGGACAGATAAACAATTGCAGAGCAGTGGGGTAGGTGCTGCAATAAAGCCGTGTCACCGATGCTGTGTGTTCAAATGCCAACTGTCCCAGTCGTGGGCCAGTTTGTCTTTTAGAGTCATTCTCAGCCATGCCCTCTGCTCTGTATTGCTAAGAGCACCCTCTTGCAGGCTGGGTTTCACAGACTCCTGGCTCAGTGGGCTGATGGCTGGGTATGGTCACTGACAGGCACTGGCAGGAGAGTGGAGGTGGGAGGAAATGAAAAGCCAGGTAATTTCTTCTCCTCCTTCTTGCCTCTGACAGACAGCATCTCCATCAGTGGCCGCACCTGGTGGAGGCTTCTGCCAGGCGACCCCAGCTTCCGGCTTAGGTACCACCACTACTTCCTGTTAACACTCTGGATTAGGGACGTTAAAGGCTTTCTGCTGAAATTAGTCTTTGGATCACTGTACCTTCTCCTGTTTTTAGCTCAGATCCTCCATCACCTGTGGAAGCAATCCCCTGCATTAAATTCCTCCTGTGCACATCAGCAAATTCCAGAGGAAGAACATGTTAGACAATACCTGAGTGGGACTCCTCAAAAATCTCGGGATCATCACAAACAAGGAAATGCTGAGAAACTATCAGAGCAAAGAGGAGCTTTAAGGAGACATGTTTAAATGTGTTGTGGTATGCTGGATGGGATCCCGGGACAGAAAGAGGATAAAAGGTTAAAAACTAAGGAAATCTGAATAAAATATGGACTTTAGCTGGTAATTATGTATCAATATTGGTTTATGGATTGTACCACACACTAACAGGCAAGGTGTCAGTCATCGGGGAAACAGGATGTGAGGTGTGTGGGAACTCCCTGTACTATCGTCTTGATTTTTCTGTAAATTTAAAACTGTTATGGAAAATAAAGTCTGTTTTTAGAAATTTCTTCTATGGTAAACCTCATCGTCTCCCTTCCCAAGCAGGGGCTTTCTTCCAGGGACCGGGGCTGGGAGTTTAAGAGTCAAGACATCAAGAAACATCCCAGCAAGGGATCAAGTGGCTCTGGGAAGCCAGGAAAAATCCTGAATCTGGAGCCAGAATGTGATCTGGGGCAAGAAGGATGAGAGGAGGCTGAGGGCTGTGAGTGAGGAAACCAAGACAGCCTGTCAGGGTGAGAAGCCAGGGCCCAGGGCCTCAGCTGAGAAAGGAGACTGCTTCCACTCGCCAGTCAGAGTGACTATGGGGTGGGGGCGGGGCTGGCCCTGGGCTCTCTGGGAGCATAGAGAGAAGAGGAAGAGGGGAGGAGGGGTGTGGGTGGAGGAGGGGAAGAGGAAGAACAATAATAATAGCAGCTAAAAGTCATTGAGTCATTTTACCTGCATTTTCTCACATCTACTCTTTTATAAGCAGGGCGCTATTTTTATTCCCCTTTTACAGGCGAACGAACTTGCCTAAAGTTGCAAAGGTATTTAGGGGAAGAATTATAGCGGAAATCTAAGTCTGTTACGAGGAAGTGCCTGTAGATTCCACTGGAGATGTAGGCAGGGGCCAAGGGCCACCAGGTTTGAGCTTTATTTTGTTATCCACGTGGCAAACCCCTTTATCTCCCCCAAGCCTTTGCTCAGCTGTCTCCTCAATGTCTCTCGATCCTCCCAATCCCACGATTCTTTTTCCCTTCCCCTTTGTACCACCTTCTAACACGTTACTAATTTTCTTGTTATTCATTGCCCCGCTCCCTCCACCGCTGCTCCCCACAAAGGCCAGGCACCTTTGTTTTGTACAGTGATCATTTCCAAGAACGTAAAACCGTTTCTGGCCCTAGTAGGTGCTCACTAAAGTTTTTTAATGAATGAATGAATCAAGTTAGTAAATAAGAAGATGTTTGTATTAGTCAGGGTTCTCTAGAGAAACAGAACCAATAGGTTCTAAGTCTATATAGAGATTTATTTCCAGAAACTGGCTCACACGATTGTGGAGTCTGACAAGTTCTAATATCTGCAGTTGGCAAGCTGGAGACCCAGGAGAACTGATGCTGTGGTTCCAGTCCAAAGGCTGGCAGGCTCGAGACCCAGGAAGAGCCGACGTTTCAGTTTGAGTCCAAAGGCAAGAAAAAACCGATGTCCCAGCTCAAGGCAATTAGCAGGAGTTCTCTCTTACTCAGCCCCTCTGTCCTGGTCGGGCCTTCAACTGATTGGATGAGGCCCACCCACGTTACAGAAGGCAGTCTGCTCTATTCACTTCACCAATTTGAGGTGTGTGGGAACTCTCTGTACTATCGTCTTGATTTTTCTGTAAATTTAAAACTGTTATGGAAAATAAAGTCTGTTTTTAGAAATTTCTTCTGTGGTAAACACTTGAAGTGATTTTGTGTTCCTGCTGCAGAAGTCCTGTTGCCTCCTTTCCCAAGCAGGGGCTTTCTTACAGGGACCCAGGCTGGGACCATCCGTGATGCCATCACAGACACACCCAGGGTAACATCTGACCAAATATCGGGGTGCCCTGTGGCCCAGTCAAGATGACACATAAAATTCATCGTCCCAGTATTGAAAAGGACTCTGTGTTTTACAAGGATCCTTCTAGGAGCTGTACAGAGGATGATTTAAAAGGAGCAAGACAGAGGTAGGAGACTTATTAGGAGGTTATTAGTATATTAATTCTGGCGAGAATCGATCCAGACCAGTAGGAAGCCACCACTGGTAGCTTCAGATGATCCTTCAGTGACCCACGAACAACATGTGTGGTTACATACACCAAAGGCGTCCCGCAGACACGACTCCAGGAGGAATCAGTCACAGCGAAAGGTCCAGAGAAGAACAAACTGGGTGACTAAGCTGTGTCCTGGCCATTGCCAAGTCCCCTTGCTGAAAGCTGGAAACAGCATTTTCCGGCCTCTCTAACTGCTCACTTGGAGTAGACAGAAATGAAGATGGCTACCTGGCTATTCTTTTGGGGATTTTCCATTTCACATGGTGTTGAAAGGGAGCAGGCATCTTACAGTGTGACCCTTCCTCACTGACCATAGGATTGGCCCCAGAGTGGGCCCCTGACCCCACACCAGGCCGATTAGAGTCCTCTGGAATTCTCTAGCTGAAGCCAGGGTGAGTGGGCCTCCATTCGCTTTGGTCACCAAGCCGTAGGGTGCTGCCAGCAGCCACATCATCAGTTTGTGGGCTCAGGAGATGGATGACAACCCAACGATTAGCCCAACCAGGACATAAAAACATGATGAAAGCCTAATATAAACTTTAGATTACCCAAATAAACCTTTATCCCTCCATCGTTGTAAACAGTTTAGAATAGGCTGTATACATAGCCACCACTTATATACAGATGCACAGAAATCCTCACTTTGTGGGCGAGAACCCCATAAAGCTAACTTTCTAGATATAGGTGGTATCAGGTTACACCGAAAGATTTTCTACTTGCTTCTTTTTATGCTTTAAATTGCAATAAAATGCCACCTGCCTTCACCCTATGAAGTCACAAGCTTTAACATTCTCCAGGAAACCACCAGCCTTGCCCTTTTAGGAACACACACCCAGGAGACAGGGAACTAGCATGTGACTCAGACTTCATTATTTTTACCCAGCACTTTATACGGGATTTATTGCCTCCCGCAGGTGACAGTACTAAATCACTACTATGTATCCGTGCTTGTCAAAAGGAAACGAAGGAAGCTCACTTTGCTTCATTCCTGTCTTCGATATTTGTCACATTTAGTTACTCCTTCATTGACCACATCCAGTAATTTAGGGACGGTCCTACGTGGGTAATACTGGAAGATGGGTGGCATCTCGTTCCCTTCTCTACAGGGCCAGTTACAGAACTGGCTGCGATTTGTGTCCTCAAACCCGTTTCCCTCAGCTCTGGCTCAGCCCTTAAAGAATGATTCATCCTGGGGTCGGACTCCTGAGCAGAGCGGCCCTGCAGGCCTTGAGAGGAATGCTTGGGGCAGAAGCTGCCAGAAACAGTCCCATCTGGCGCTGGGCCAACCAGCTGGCTGCGGAGCCGAAGGCCTCGCTTGTCTCCCCAGACCCGCTTTGTCTCCCTGGGCTCCCCTTTCTCAGCTGTCTCGCCTCAGGTAATCGTCGACACTGCAGTTCCCCAGCTCTTTTTATTCCTGGATTTCAGATCACTTTACACACATTAATTAAGCCTTGAAACGCTCAGGAAAGAAAAGCAAAAGGCGCACGGGGATGTTCGTGCCCTGCTCCTCTCCGCTGCTCTGCCAGGAGAGCGGCCGGCAGCAGGCAGCCCCACGCTCACGCCGCACGGGAAGCAGCCAGGGACAACTTCCCACTGGGATGTGCAAGGTCGGGGTGCCCAGGGGTGAACCGATTCCACACACCACACATGTCGCTTAGAGTCACATGTCCCTCTTACAGGACAACCGCCCATCTCGAGGGGGCCCTCCACAGTAGATCCAGACGACCTTTGGAACGTGGGTCCTGAGTAAGGCCGCTGATTGAGATGTGGTATCGATATCACGCCTGTGATGATGCCCTTCATTCTGTGCCGTAGTGGTGACGGTCACAGTTATGGGCTTTGGAATCAGAGAGGCCTTAGACCACGTCCCAGCTTTGCCACTTCCCAGCTGAGCTATCTTGCAAACATTGTGTGGAATCCTAAGTCCATCTGTTTTAGCTGTAAAGTGGATATGACAGTATCTACGCTCCCTCCCCCTTGGTTTCTGGAGAGGATGAAATCACATCATGCGTGCAAAATATTTGGGGCCAAAATTTAAAACATATTTATGTATGGCACATAAAATGGCAGATTTTATAGTCTTTCTGAGCCATCTTTATATCTAACCCCAGTCCTTCTGAATTAATGTAGCATGCTAGGCCCTCTAGCTCAAATTAGTACTGAAAAAATTGATAAGTAATTGTGGGGGAGGGGCAATCCAAACGAAGTCTGGAGTTTAGTTGACAGTATCAATGTCGGTTTCTTAGTTTTGATAAATGTGTCGTGGTTATTTACCATATTAACATCACAGGAAGTTGGGTGAGGGATATGCAGGAATTCTTCGGTTCCATCTTTGCAATAAATGCTCATCTGACAATCACAATAATCTTATAAAAAATGCATTAAAATCAGTAATGCCTACACAATGCATCTACTACTTCACCTATATTTTTAGTATACTAGATTAAAATGCCTCCTCAGGATCCAAAAATGTGCCAAGTTTTTTGTTACCAAAATAAAAGGCAATTTATGTTATCTCTAGCTTTTATCATCACCAAGAAAAAGTCACTGAGTTTCCAGTGACTGCAAGGCACCATCCTGTACGTTAAAATAGCCAACATTACTGTCAGGAAAAAAAAAACGTCGCCTGTGTGGAAGTCATTTTAAGGTAGCTGTTTGGATGTAGAGATTTTATAACCTTACCGTTTAAGCCCCCAGTGCTTTTCTTATTTCACAGAAAACGGATGGCTTGCCAGTCAATCAGCTCCACACTCTCCCTTTTGGTGGGCAGTGACGAGGAAGAATGATCTTGTCAAATAACACAGTAAATTACGCCGCTTGCCACCTTGAGTCCAGTTTTTGAGATGTTCATCTTAAAATGCTGAGGTTACCCTTCCTCTAACTCAATAGAGACCAGAGGATTTAAACACTTTTATTTCCTTATTTCTTATATCATGCAAATTGTGATGTGCGCATAGGGGTCAGAAGGAAATTTTCACTGAGTGGATGGTGGGTTTTGTTAATAGGTTTTGTTGACATAGATCCCATCAAACAGTGTGACTATGATATGGCATCACAACAGGTTCAGCCAACGAGCCACGGTTTTAAAAAGCCAAGACTATATGTGTCACCAAGGTGCTCAGCTCTCCAGGCCGCTAGTAATCTGTGAGGTGTAACTCACACCTGAACGAATGTTGGCAGAGCATTCCTAATCGAAAGCTTCACTGGCGCCCACCGCGTGCAGGGCATTGTGCTGGGTCTGGGCCCATAAAGAAAGCGAAGTTATAGTCCCCGTTCTCAAACACAAGAGTGACATTTGTCACTCTTTTTAGTTGCCCAGGATGTGACCTCCTTCCTGTGCCTGGGGAATCCCCGACCTCAGGAGGCAAAGCCACCTCCCCACTAAAGACTGGAAGTGCCAGAGACCAGCCTCCCAGCCTTTCTTGCAGTTGGGGTGAGGGGCATAATGAAGGCTCCCCTGCAGCTGGTGATAAAAAGGAGTGGGACGGTGCCGAATTCAGCAGCCATAGGGTGGCCGCAGCCCCTAGGGCAGAGTGCAGCATTGTTGGGGTCCTTCGCATGGGTCCTCATCACCAGACTGGTCTGCAGCATGGCCTTGGGCCTGGGTGCAGGCGGCATCGCCTCACTGCTGGTCTTCCAGCCCTCCTGAGGATTCTCGTGGGCCACCAACCATGCTGCACCCAAATGCCTTTTCTACTTAGAGCAACCGGTGTCTGCTTCTGCTGACTGACGTAAGGGCCTTGTCCCACAGTCTCCCTCTCGAATACCAACCAGCCACAGTTTCATGAGCAGTAGCACTGATGCTCCACACTCTCATAGGACTCCTCTTGTCATAAGGACACACACTTAGGAATGAGACTGTCTGTGGTCACAGAATAAGCCAATTGCTCCTACAGGGGATTTAACTAGTCACCCTTGGCTGCTGATGCTAGGTGAATCAACCAGGAATGTAAGCAAATTCACCCTCAGATACCTTTCTGCATGGATAAAATGGGGATTGTGTTCTTTAGAGTAGCCTCCCCCACCCCCACCCCCCTGCATCTGCAGGTTTGCTTTCCACATTCTCAGTTATCCGTGATCAACAGCGGTGTGAAAATATTAAAGGAAAAATTCCAGAGATAAACAATTCATAAGTTTTAGATTGTCCACCATTCTGAGTAGTGAGATAAAATCTGCCACCGTCCGCCTTCTCCCTCCCAGGACGTGAGTTTCCCCTTGGTCCAGCACCTCCATGCTGCAGACACCCATTGGTGACTTAGTAGCTGCCTCGGTTATCAAATTGAAGGCCGTGGTATTGGAGTGCTTATGTTCATGTAACCCTTATTTTACTTAATAACGGCCCCAGAGTGCACGAGTAGTGATGCTGGCGACTCGGATACGCCGATGAGAAGCCATCGTGCTTCCTTTAAGTGAAAAGGTAAAAAATGGGAAAAAAATAGTATATAGGGTTTGGTGCCATCCACTGTTTCACGTGTACACTGAGGGTCTAGGAGCGTATCCCCCACAAATAAGGGAGGACTGCTGACATGTTTCTGATACCACAGGCAGGGTACGGTTTTTTTATGACACTAAAGAATATAATATGCTAGCATTTTGGTCAAAAACAAAAAGTAAGACAAAACAAACCTCCAAAGTGATAGAGAAAATATTTTTGCTGTTTAACTAGAGAAGAAACAGTTTTGATACTCAGTTCTTTTTGTTTAGCTTTTCCTCTTTGTCTTATTGAAATCACATTGTGGTGAATGTTTATAATGTATGTGTTGACTCTTCTTGATGACATTGAACTTGACAATGAGAAACTTTCAATGTGAGATGGATCATTTTGACTCAAAGAGCCAAGAAGTGATTTCTTAAATGTTTGAGAAAATATGCACTTCCACTGATAAAAACAAGGAATGCAAGTTTTTCGTATTATTCTCCCAGCATGTTAAAAAATAGAAGTGGAATAATCTCTTCCAAAACAAGAAGGCAACGATACCATTAAGCCTTTCGCTTACGCTACTGTTAGCAGCCACGAGCAAGCCCAGAAACAAATGCTCCAGGTCTAATTTGAAAGCAAGGTAGACTGAAGAGAATCGGATTGGGGGGGTCTTAATGAAAGGCATCGCCCTCTGCCTTTCATGCTGAATTCCTTTGTATTCGGTTGTTCAGAGACTCTATGACTCATTGTGGAAGGTGAGCATCCCTCGACACTGCTGCCAAGCGTGGGGACGATGGTTTCCGCCTCCTTTCCTCCCACGCCTCCCTCAACCTGGCTTCCACTGGAATTGCTCCCACTAACACACTAATGAATCCCCTACGGCTTACTCTACCTGTCTGCCCTACATAGTGCTGCTCTTTTCCCTTTCTGAAAACTCTAGCCTTCCTTGAGCTCTGCTTTCCTCCGGTTCCTTCTGCCTCTGTGGCCGGTCCTTCCTGGCTGTTCTCACGGGCTCCTCCTCCCCCGCCCATCTGCTAATGGCTCGTGTTCTGTGTTGCCTCTTTTTCCTTCCACACTCTCTCTCTGGGCGATCACACCTGTTTCCATGCCTTCGCATGATCACCGATAACCAAGAACCGGCCCCCACCACCCTCCTGAATTTCAAGTCTCTGTCTCCAATAAGCTCCTGGATCCCTCCACCTGGAAATTTTGCTTCTAATTCAAATTTAATACATCCCAAATTGAATTATTTATCCTCTTGGTCTAAACTTTCTCCTTCCATATCTCTATATTCAGTGTCCAAAAGCCTCAAAATAATCCTGAACATGTCCTTTCCCTCCTGCTCCACATTCATTCACCAAATTCTATCGTTTCTGCCTCAGAAATTGTCTTTAAAGCCAGCCCCTCTTCTCCATCCTCATAGCCTCTGACTCGTCTCTTGACCACTGCTACTGCCCCCAGCACACCCCATACTGCTTCTCAGTTATTCTCACACCAGATGACATGTGCTGCTTGGGCAGCCAAGGGAGAAAAGCCCATCAGACCTGGGAGCTCAAGCAGATGGGAGCTAGAAAAAGAACAAAGATTCTTCAGGGGGTCAGGACACTAGATGAATGGAAGATACAGTTTGCCATCTCAGCGAGTCCTGCCTCTACTAGTGACCAAGCCAATCCCTAGCTACCCTCAGGGTTTGTGCATGGCTCGCCTGCCTCCCCTTGCTCCCTACTCCCGAGGAAGCTGCCCATAGCCATATACTTAGTTGTCCTAAAATACCACTTTGGTTCCATCACTTTCCAGTCTTCCAATTTTTGGTGACTGCCAATCATCCATAGAGTACATTGCATATAGTTTTATACCTCCCTTTGAGCTCTCCAGGACCCCCATAATCTCTCACGGATTTGCTTCCCAGTGTATCATCACTTACTTGTCTAAATTAATATTTCTCCTCTGACACACTTAACCAATGACCTTGATTTTCCAATTGCTGACATTTAGCCTATGCCTTTTCTCCTCCTAGAATCCTGTCCTATAATTCTTCCAACCTGTTTGTTTTGACACATACGTAATTATTCATTTGATGAACCAATACTGACTGAGAGCCAACCCTGGGCCAGCTTGACTCCAGCGAATAAGACAAATCTCCCCCTTTGAGGAGTTCCTAATCCTCAAAGGATTAGGGGAAGATGGGTGGAGAAGGAAAAGGAAGTTACTTTCCAATGAAATCCATTCTGCAGTGGTGCTGCCAGATGATGTCCTGGGAGCATCCTTCAGAGAATCTAAGAAAAGGTCCTCATACTCAGCCCAGAGTCTAGGTAGCCTTTACTCACCCATGAATTATCTTCGCTCTGCCTGTGCGACCATATTGCTGGGACCCTATTGCTTGGGCGAGCCGCAGAAGAGGCCTGAAGGAAGCTGGGCCAAATGTCATCTGACTTTGGGGGAAGGGATGGGCGAGGGGAAGAGGGCGCTCTCTCTGATCTCTGAGGAGCAAGCTGAGTGCTCTTGGTGCCTTGGACAATGAGAAAGAAAAGAAAGAGAAAAAAAAATCAGTCCTCTTTATAGGACTCAGAGGGGTGGACAGCACCCCATCACAGGGCTGAAGTAGAAGGTAGGAAAGGTAAGCCAGGCAGCCTCCATAGTCTCTTGGGTCCCAAGGCCAACCACTGCCTTCAACATGTAACATTTCTTTACTATAAAAATGGCATCCTTCCTTATCCTCATATGCTCTGGTTCCTACTATCTGAGAATTGGAATCGATCACCACAGGTGCCTCTTTAGAATATCTGCTAAGAAAAATAGGGAAATGAGATTAGAAACAAAATTCGTAATACAAATGAGAGCCTCAAATTCCTTCTCTTGGGCCATGTTTCCTTTCACAGGAATTCCATGGAAGTGAGAGCCTTTAGAAGCATCTGTTTAGTCCATCCCACTGACATAAACTAGGGCTCTGTACAACCTATTAAATTTCTAGAACAATTCCAAGGGCAGGTCTACTGGTGGTGTCAATAAAAATTAAAAAATGAAAAGCTCATTGCTTCTGGTAGCTGTGGGTGTGAAACCCCATGATGTGTTTATATATTTTCTATTGGTAGGACACCACATAGGCTAGATCATGTGGTGGGATTTGCTTTTGTTCATGTCAAAATCAACCATGAACTTATTTGGGTGGATATGTTCTAACGTTGCTCTAAAAATTATTGCTGGGCCATCGTACTAGGGTGTAAATTTCTCGTCTCGACTCTCCTTGGTGACTTACTCTGTTGTCACGCAGCTCATGGATTTAGGAAAATGTGCCTCCTTCCCTTCCCACTTCCCAACTCAGTTCACCCTACTCTATATAAGCTACTTACTTCCCCCCACCCTTCCCCTTCTCCGTGGCAATGTCCTGTCATACTGCAGCTTTGAAATTACGTCAATGTGGTTTTTACTTCACATTTCCTTTAAGATATTTCTTTGTGCTAAAGAACTCATACAGAGACTTTTTTTTCTTTTTTCTCCCAGGGGATTCGCATTTTAGTAAGAGCTGAATAATAAAACTGGACTGTAAACGCCCGTCAGAAGTGTAGTGGTGCATGTCTGTCTTCTCAGAATTGCCTCAGAATGACTAGGATTGAACTTTGTTGTTGTTGTTGTTGTTGTTGTTGCTGTTTCTTGTTATTGTTCCAAGGGGAAAATGGGCACTTTTTCTCTGCCAGGATGCAAGAATGGGTGCCAAAGGGGGCATGACCTGTGTGATGCCTTAAAAATGTAAATTCTCATTTTCTAAATAAAATGGAAGATGGGGAACAAAGTGAGATGGGGTATTCGTGAGTGGGCCCCAGCACCGCTTTGAATGTTTCTTCATCATCTGTGGATCTCACACTTCTTTGAGAATGTGAGGCAACCACATATATACACAAAGACATATAAAATATGGCAACTACTTCAGGGGAATTGTGGAGTTCACAGACCTCAGGTTAAAAAGATACTTGTGGGATCATCAAAATGTCCTCCCTCCTTCTGTGTCAACCATAATCCAGAAGCTAGAATAAATGCATGAAACTTAGGTGACCACTTCACTTTGGATGGCTAGGGAAGGATCCTTTTGGGGAAGATGACTCTCAAGAACAACAAGAAGGAACTAGCCATGCAATTATGAGCTAGCACAAGGGCCCTAAGTGAAAAATGAGGTTGACATGTGTGATGGTTAAAAATTCTGTGTCAAGCTGACTGGGTTATGGTCTATTTGGTTAAACATGATTTCTGAGTGTGTCTGTGAGGGTGTTTTCAGATGAGGCGAGCGTTTGAATCAGTAGACTAAGTTAAAAAGGTTGCCCTGCCCAATGTGGGTGGGCATCACCCAAGTCACTGAGGTCCTGAATAGAACCAAAAAGTAGAGGAAGGGAGAATTCTCTCTCTCTGCTTGCCTCCTTGAATGGGGCCATTGGTCTTCTCTTGCCCTGCGACTGGGGTTTACACCATCAGTGTTCCTGGTTCTTAGGCCTTCAGACTTGGGCTAGAACTCATACCAGTTCTCCTGGTGCTCAGGCCTTCACTCAGACAATAATCCACCACCAACTCTCCTGGGCCTCCATCTTGCACATGGCAGATTGTGGGACTTCTCAGCCTCCATAATCATGTGAGTCAACTCCTTATAATTAATCTCTTTGTGTATATAAGTATAAATATACTATTGTCTCTTTCCGGAGAGCCCTGACTGATACAGGCCCGTAAAAGGAAAGGCAAGAAGTTCAGAGTTACTGGAGTGAAATGGGGGAAGTTGAAAGTGAAAGAGAAGAGGCAATGGACAGACAGGAACCAGATCATTTAGAGCTTTGTAAGGCAGAGTGTGTTCAGATTTAGCCTAAGTGTGGTAAAAAGCCACTGAAGAGTTTTCATCGGGAGAGAAACTGGGCCTGATTTATATATTTTTTAAAGCTCACTTTAGTTTTTGTATGGAAAGCAGTTCGCACAGAGGCAAGATTGAAAGCCAAGAAACAAGTTGGGGTGTGACCGTAGCGGTCCAGGAGAGGGATGGCAAGGGCTTGGATGAGGGTAATGAAAGTGGAAAGGCTCAGGATAACTTCTGAAGTAGAGTGAACAGGACTTGCCAATAGCTGGATGTTAGCGGGGAAGGAGAGTGAGAAATTGAGGATAACTCTAGATTTCTGGCTTAAGTAACTAGGTAGACGGTAAAGCCATCCCCCTGATCTGGGAAAACTGAAGCAAAGCTACCCCAGAAGTCAGCAGGTGGCTTGGGAATTCTACTTGGGAATTAAATTAGTGATGCTTACTCACCATCTAAATGGAGAGAGCAAATGAATGCTTTGGTTCCAGAGAGAGGCGAGGCTACAGATAAAGACTTGGAAATCATTTACATGTAGATGCCATTTGAAGCCTTGGGGCTTCAAAATACAAGATTCTTATATTTCTTGGCCAATTATATAGAAACATGACATCTTGGACTAGAAGAGACATTGAAGATCCTCTAGTCCAATCCTATTGTTTTATAAACCGGGAAAATGAGACCCAGTAAGGTTAAGTGCTTTCTTTACAGCCACATAGTCCATCAAAGTCTTGGATTTCCTTTCTTGGTTCAGTGCATTCTTGTTTACCTTCTGCTTCTAAAATAGTACAACTCCAAAGTCATGGCAAATATTTATTGAAAGAGATAATTACATTCTGTGCAATACTGGATTTTAAATGATCAAAAAAAAAAAAGGAAAGAAAGAAAAAAAAGAAAAGAAGTCACAAATGTATTGCTTTAAAATATTTCACTATCAATTTGAATTCAAATAAAGAAGCAGCTTGTTGGCAGACTGGTTGGCTCAGTGAAAAATGAATTAGCAGAAACATTTTTATCCAGAATTTATTATAGCTGATGCAACCTTCTTTTTAAGAGAAGACTGTAAATTAAAAGACCAATTGTTTCTTCATCATACAGAAGAAAAAAAAAACTTGTAATGTAAAATCCCATTTGCTGAGTTGTTAAACTGGGCAGTAAAATTCCTTAGCTCCCTGGGTTTTACATGCACACACGTGCATGCACACACACATTGACAATTTTGTTAGATAAACAGCAAGGGCATGTCCTGCTGCCGAAGGAAGGTGGTACAGAGGGAGTTGTGAGAGTCAAAGAAACAACCTTCTACGTTTCGCAGTGGCAACTTCGGCAAAGTGAGAGGGGCAAAGGTTGAAATTAATGTTAATTGCTATCAAATTTAGCAGAGAAAAGCTACTCTAGGTACTGCAGATAAAAGGAGGTGGCAATAACTGATCAATAATTCCTTTTATGAAAGTACCTCTGTCTCATTTACAAAATTCTCGATAGCTATGTTAGATGTTCCGAATATCATGTTCCAGATGTTGTTCAGCCTGAAAAATCTTTTCTGAGAAAGAAGTAACAGCTGTGCCCTTCCCCTGAGCCTGTGTCCAGTAAACTCTCTGCTACCAATATAATAGACAGCCATAAGCATCGTTTAACCTCTTTGAGCTTAAATTCTTGATCAGTACAATGAAGCAGGTGATCGCTTAAGAATCCCCATGGTCTTTGAAATCATAATTCCAAGATTTGCAAGGCAAAATTAATAAAAAGAAGAAAATAAATTCTAAGACAATATGAGACTACTTTTTTTTTTTTCCTATGCTTAGACAGAGCTAGGATCGGTCACTTGGAAGACCAGACCATATGACTTTGACCCCCTTTCTTTATGCTCCAGATTAAAGTAACTTTTCTTTGGTATTTTACCGAGTTTTTAAAGTAGTAAGCATCATATTTAGATGAAGTCATCTTGTCTAGTAACTACAACATATAAATCCATCTTTCAGATATAATCTCATGTAAATGATACAAATATAAATGACAGTTTTGTTGTTTTTTTTTTTGCATTATTGAGATTATTAACATGTGGTAGAAGACTAACCTTAAAGTGGAGACTTGATCTAATGTTAGGTTGATAAACAAGAGACCACTTGCCAAAATCAGGGCTGTACCCTTTCAGTAAGGAGGACTTCCTCTCCTGTTGACCTAACACCGATCTATAAGGTCTTCGCAGGGGCTGATGCCACACCAATGACCAACAGTAGATGGTTGGAAGGGAAGTCTTCTGCTTATTGATTGCCCACTCAAGACCAACTCCTCTTTTCCTATACCTTCCTTAGTTCAGCTAATTCTCTGTTTGAAAAAACATTCAACTCAACATCAACCCTGATTCCCTCCGTCACCACTAAATGTTGACTCAGATTTTAATGTCAACTCAAATTTGACACATGTCAAGTGTTCTAGTGAGGAGCTTCCATATTTTTCAGGATTTTGGTGATAGTAGACTAGGAAACAATCCTGGTATTATTATTTTTTAACAACCACAGTTACTTTGCTATTGTATACCAAGCAGCACAGTACCTGATATGTAGTAGGCACATCAAATTTGTTAAAAGCCAAGTGAGTGAATGAATGAAAAGACATTCTTATAGTGTGGCGAAGAACTTTATGTGACTGGAAGTTGGAGAGGAGTGCATTTCACTTAAAAATTTCCTAAATTGGCTGCACATCATATCACAAAAGGAAAATGCAAAGTAAAACAACAATGAGATACCACCATACACCTATTAGAATGGCCCACATCTAGAACTCTGACAACACCAACGGCTGGTGAGGATCTGGAACAACAGGAACTCTCATTCACTGTTGGTGGGAATGCAAAATGGTACAGCCGCTTGGAAGATAGTTTGGCAGTTTTTGTACAAAACTAAACATGCTCTCACCATACGATCCAGCAATTGTGCTCCTTGGTATTTACCCAGTGGAGTTAAAAACATGTCCACACAAAAAACTGCACATGGATGTTTATAGCAACTTCATTCATAATTGCCAAAAATTGGAATCATGCATGAAAGATATCCTTCAGTAGGTGAGTGGGAAAATAAACTGTGGTACATTCAAACAAAGGATGACATTCAGTACTAAAAGGAAATGAGCCACAAAAAGACATGGAGGAAACTTACATGAATAATACTAAGTGGAAGAAGCCAATCTGAGAAGGCGGCATACTGTAGGATTCCAACTATATGACATTCTGGAACAGGCCAAGATATGGAGACAGTAAAAACATCAGTTGTTGCCAGGGGATGGGAAGGGAAGGATGAATAGGTTGAGGATTTTTAGGAGAGTGAAGCTATTCTGTATGATACAGAATGATAGACACGTCATTATACATTTGTCCAAACCTATAGAATGCACAGCATCAAAGTGAGCCCTAATGTAAACAGTGGACTTTGGCTGCTGCTGATGTGTCAGCGTAGGTTCATTGATTGTAATAAATGCACCAGTCTGATGGGGGATGTTGATAATGGGGGAGGCTATGCGTATGTGGGGGTAGGGGGCATGCAAATTCTCTGTACCTTCTTCTCAGTTTTGCTGGAACCTAAAACTGCTCTTAAAAAAGTCTATTTAAAAAAAAAATTAAATAATATTCAGAAAAGAGAAATGAAGTAAAATACTTCCTGTATTTCCTTCTCTTGTGTATTGTGGCATTTAAAAATCCTCCCTAGCTTACCCCCCTCCAACCTACCACTTGATCTTATCTGTCCTTCGTCATACCGTTCACATTTGATTTTGTTCTTTTCTTTCTTCTAATGCTTTTAGGCTTGAGACTTCAGACTGTTTGCAGGATTCTGGCACCCACTTTTACCAAGGTGGTACTATGTGAATATTAATCCATTAATTATTTTCTCTATTTTATAGATAAAGAAAATGAGACTAAGAGATGTCAGGTTCCACAGGAAGCAGGAAAGAGTAGGAAGCCCAAGCATTGTGCTCCTAAGCCTGTTCTCTTTCCTTTTAATCACGTCACCTCCATTATGCGGGACTCTCCTAGTAAACGACAGATTCACCTCTTCTTAAATAAGAAAGTATCGAACATGAAATAAACTCGATGACTCAAAGACATAGTTACAAACATGATTTCGAGGGTAGTAGAGATTACTACAGTATGTAGTACTATCTGACCAAACATAAAATAACCCCTAATTGCTATAATTTTCGAATTCTTGAGTCTGGTACTTTTTCTATCTTCTCCTGCATTACCAGCCATCACGTTGATTTCTAGACGCCTCTTGATCTCCTTTGAATTAGTTGTTTTTAATCTTCTACGGGCTAAGAAGCTAGGTAACCAGGTTTAGTAGGATTGTGACTAAAAAGGGAAAAGACAGTTGCTGAATGACAGAGTAAGAAGATGGAAATAAAATGTATGAGCTTCGTGAATGAGATCTATGGCATTTATTTTAACTTCTCAGAGGCCTTTTTCTTTGAGCTGTGTTTTCTATGACTGACATTATTGGAAAAATGACCTCTGGGTAGGTGAGTTATTGCCACAAAAAGGCATTGTTTCTTTTAAAATGAATAAGAAAGGCAGCTAATACTGTATTCTATCTTCTTTGTAGAATGGATTCTTTGTTTAAAAATAAGCGAACAAAAAAACTCAGCAATGAAAAGAAGGTGGAGCGATATACTCTAGGAAAGAAGAATAAAGTGAGTCACATTATATGAATAGCTAAGTTGATAGGAAAATAAATGTTGTTTTGCTCACAACACTGAAAAGTCAATAGGCAGCAAATAAACTTCAGAGTAGCAGGGCCAGTATTAATTTAGGTGTCCTTTGTAATTAAAAAACAAGATCCAAGCAAAACAAAGCAATAGCAATACATACAATGCCTAGAAGGGTTGGTTACATAGACAGGGAACAAATTGGTGAATAAACGGATTTGTAAAACTTATTCATGAGACATCAATAGCTAATGAATGGAGAGGATGAAGAAGAGGTGACTTTATTCAGAGTAGGTTCCATTATTTTAAAATTCTGCAGTTCATAGAAAGGAATTTGAAAATAGAAACTTCTGGTAAAATATTTAGAACAAGAAAATGAGGAGAAAACCTCTAAAAGCTCAGATGTTTATACTCTTGGTAATTGTTCAATAAATATTTAATGAATAAACATTTTTATAAAAAGATTTGATAGCTTTTATCTGGTTTTAATGCTGCTCGTTCTTCACCTGACTCATAACGAATACATCTCCTTTACCCTTGCCCTTCAGAACTTCTTAGGACTATCTTCAGGTGGCCATAAAGGATATTTTATTATAGAATATAAGCAGCTTCTTATCTTTTAACTACGGTCTTCGATGCTAAACCTACTCTGTATACCAGAGATGTGAAGTAGGATTTATCTTGTATGCCAACTCCTCTCATTCGATAGTGCCTTCCTAGAGTGTTACATTTAGAAAGTTTCTGAGCTCACATTTGTGCTCA
>NW_006494609.1:13858882-13879968 GCF_000325575.1 Pteropus alecto
ATGATATCTGCCATGGGTGAAAGAGAGGTGATGAAAATATGCATGCCAAAAAAAAAAAAAATCACCATCCTTCTGCTCCATCCCGCCCACAGTAAACCGGGAGAGGCCTGGTTTGTGCTACACTTCTCTCCATGGCCCTGGGTTCTCTGATTATTAGAAAGATCAGCCACCTCTAGCCAGTACCTGCCTGTGGAATACGCAAGTATTTTGTTTCTGTATTTGAAAAGGATGAAGAGTGTTTTGATCACTTGGTAGGTAGATTATATAAAATATGGAAATAATTTAAGATGACTGAAGAGTATTTAACACAAATATACTTTTAATATGACCAACACACACACACACACACACACACACACACACACACACACACACACACACACACACACACACACAAACCAGAAAACAAAATCTATATTTCACCGAAGGCTTTCTTCTTTTCTTAATCTAGCTCCCAATATAATCAAAATCTCTCTTTTCCCAATTAAAAAAAAAATTAAAACAAAGAGAGTAAGTTTTTAACCAGATTCTTAAAAAGGTGAGACGGACAAAACCAATCAATAAGAAGTATGATGATTCGTGGCATAGTAACTAATTATCCATAGAATTCCACGTACTTGAAGGCACATTGACTGAAACGAGATGGAAGACAGGGCCCTTCAGGAGCCATCGGAGGAGGGAAGGAAGAGAAGGAAGAAGAAATGGTGCACAGTCTTAACGCTGCTTAACGACAGGGGTGTGTGGTGAGACAGGCGTCACTGGGTGATTTCGTCATTGCGCAAACATCATAGCATGCACTTACACAAACCTAGATTGTCTAGCCTCTACACACGTAAGCTGCATGGTGTACCACTGCTGTATACGTGGCCTGTTCTTGACCGAAACGCCCTTATATGACCCATGACTATATTTAGATGCTCAGCCATTTAAGCAGTGTTGGACTCCTGAGCTTACACTCTAGTTTAGATTGGTGCATATGCGTAACCAGGCCATGCTCAGAGAACTAACAGCTGGCAGCTGCTGACTTTTTCTGGTTAAAAAAAAAAAAGAGGGTAAGCATATATACAGTGTTTAAAGATTGAAATCTCCTCGCATCCTCTTCTTTGGTGGTCCTGTTTCTGCTCTTGTTATGCTCTGGTAAGCAACAGTCCCTCCAGAAACCTAGGCGGTTTTTCCTAATGTCCACTGTTATTGCACCTTTGATACTCAGAAAAATGCAAAATAACTACATAAGTAATTTAGTATCCAAGTAAGAAAGTCTTTCAGAACAGGGTCTCTGCCTTTACTTCTGTAAGACTTAAGTCATTCTTAAAGTGGCACGTAAATGTCATATGCTTCGCCTTGCTTCCAGGCCTGTGCCGCACAACACAGCAGCCACTAGCGTGTGTGGCTAATGAGCACTTGAAATGTGGCCACTCTGAATCTAGGTGTGCTGTCGGCGTAAAATACGCACTGGGGTATAAAGACTTTGAACAAAAAGAAAATGTAAAACATGCTATTACTAATTTTGTCTATTGATTACATGTCGAAATGACAATATTTTGGACATATTGGGTTAAATAAAATATATTAGCACAATTAATTTCACCTGTTTCTTTTTACCTTTTTAATGTGGTTATTAGAACATTTTACATTGCCTAAGTGGCAAGCACTGTAATTATATAGGACAGCTCTGCTCTAGGCCATTCTTTCCTTAACACATTCAAGATGGATGCTGGCGTAGTTTATTTTTGAAGATTCACAGAAATAGAGGTAAATAGTCTGTGGTAATTCATCCTCTGAGTCCATAAAATCCGCTCTATCTGCCTAAAAAGGACAAAAACATTATGAGTATCTACAGCAAGAGATAACAAACATTTTCTTTACAGGCACAGGTAGTACCTATTTTAGATATTGAGAGCTTAATGTTCTCTCTCACAACTGTTCAACTCTGTTTTTACATCACAAAAGCAGCCACAGCCAAGACCTAAAAGAATGAGTCTGCTGTGTTACAATAAAACTTTATTTACAAAAGCAGGTGGCCATGCCATCAGTCCCTAGGAATGTCTAAGCATACAATAACAGGCATGACAAAAATACCCCATAAGATGAGAAAATTTGGCACAGGTGGTCAACTTGTTTCTGTTCAAAATTAGGCATTGTCTTGTTTTGTAATTATTGAACTAATTTGTCATAAGGAATACAGTAGGTCTAAAATCACGAAAAGTCTACATTAAAGATGGTATATTTTAATACAAAATAATTTTTAAGTATATGCATGCTACATGTAGTACTGCCTTATGCAGTACTAATTTTGCTATAAAGCTGCTTGTTTCATATTCATAATTTCTAAGAAAAAATATATATATATCTACACACAACCCACGAGAGTCTACTGCAATGTCTGTTTTTCTTATGCTCTGAGGAGATCTTGCCCTGTAAACCAATGAGAAAGGATGTGATAGACTGTGCTCTATGCTCCTGTCCAATGGGCATTACCACACTATAAAGCACATATAGTTGACTCTAGAAAAACATAGATTTGAACTGCACAGTCTATTTATATGTGGATTTTTTCAGTAAATACTTAAATATATTTCCTCTTATGATTTTCTCAATAACATTTTCTCTAGCTTACTTCATTGTAAGAATACAGTATATAATCCATGTATAAAATATGTGTTAATCAAGTGTTTATGTTATTGGTAAGGTTTCTGCTCAACAGTAGACTATTAATTAAGTTTGGAGGGAGTCAAAAGTTATATGCGGACTTTCGACTGCACAGGAGTGGGTGCCCCTAACTCGTGTGTTGTTCAAGGATCACCTGTGCTCTCGACCAGTTTTCTGCTGGGCTACTTAAATGAGTTCTGTAATGTGTGGTTTAGTGTCTGATCGCCTCTCTTTCCCACACTCATTTTGTGTTCTGATTCACAGTTTTGACCCATTAATGAGTGGCAAAAGTATACATGGACCTGATATCAAGGGAACTACGGAATCACGAAGGATTTTACATGTCAGTTCTACCACAGCTGAGGCACCTTCATGGAAATAGTGGAGGAGACAAGCGGAGGTCAGCAGATGGTTGGGATTGGTGGGAAATCTTTGATGCTGAGCATCACTGCAGCCCAAAGTGAGGAGAAACTATAGAGAGAAGCTCGTGCTCTTTCTGGGGAGCTGGAAAGAACAGACATAAGATCGGCAACATGGCATCGTGCAATGCTGGGCACACAACTCCTTAGGGAGCTTCGAGAGTCTCCTCCATGACAGGTTTGGGTAGCGGGCCTATGTCAAAAAAGCAACCCCCATGATTAATAAGTTTACAAGCACCATACTAATTCAAAGTAGAATTACAATGCTTTTTCCAGTTTGTTTTGACAAATAAGACATCTTTAGACCTGCTTTAATAAATCTAGTTTTAAGTGTAGTGTAACTCATGTGTTTCATTAATTACATATTCAGCCACCTAAATAACGTGAAAACAGTTTATTGTCTAAAGTGGGTTTAATGTTTTCCTTTGAAATATTTTTAAACCATTCATTTCCATGACAAACTCCATAATACAAGAGTAATCTCTGAGCCAATCTCTGACCAAATCATGACACATTTTAAATCAGAAGCATCTAAATTAGTGCACCTAACAGCTAAACAGTAGAGTAAGTCATTAATCTCTTTGTACAACTGTTATTTTGTTTATTTGTTTAAAAGAGGACGTAAAATTGTGTTCTTGTAAGTTAGGGTTTAAAATTGAAAAGGGATGTATGATCTCTTTAAAGAAGATAGTCTGTTTCAGAAAGCACTTTGTATTCCATTCTGGGTTAGAGATGGTTACCAAGGAGACAGCTCAACTTCATCAGTAGGCTTCTAGGATCGGGAATCTGGTGGGCTCTCAGGAAATATTTGTAGAAAGAAAAAAAAAAAGGAGATAAAGAAAGAAGGAAGAAAAGAAGGAAAAAGGGTGTGGGAGGGAGGACAGGTTTTTTCTATGAGGAAAAAAATTATTATGGTTAATATTTTTTGTCAACTTGGCCAGGCCATGGTACCCAGATATTTGGTCAAACATTATTCTAGACATTTCTGAGAAGATATTTTTTTTAGACAAGATTAACATGTAAATCAGTAGACTTTGAGTAAAGCAGATTATTCTCCATAATGTGGGTGGGCCTCATCAAATCAGTTGAAGGCATTAATTGAAAATGATTGACTGTCTCATAAGAAGAGAGAATCCTGCCAGAAGACTGCCTTTGTTGCCAAAAGGTAGCATCAACTCTTCCCTGGGTTCCCACTTCCTCTACACTAACTTCTCTTCCCCAGCCTGTGCCTATGGCCTCCTGGGGAGTTCCCTATGATCACTTGGAGAAAGAGAAAACTCAGGCCTTGTTTAGGATGGTTCTGCATGATATGTAGGCACCACTCAAAAGTGGGCAGCTGCAGCACTACAGTCCCTTTCTGAGCCATCCCTGAAGGACTGTGGTGAAGTGAATCTCTCCCAGGGCAAGAACTCTGAGCAGTGCACCTGGTTGTTCTCTTTGTTTGGAAGAAGAAATGGCCAGATAAGCAGTGACATACCAGTTCACGGTCTGTGGCCACATGAGGTCTGTCGTTTGACTTGGAAGAAACATGACTGGAAAATTGGTGACAACGAAGTCTGGAGAAGAGGTATGTGGACAGATGTTTCTGAATGGGCAAAGACATGAAGATATCTGTGTCTCGTATGAATACTTACCAAAGGGTAACCTCAGCAGAGGAAGAATTTAATAATCAAGTGGATAGAATGATCTGCTCTGTGGATATCATTCAGCTTCCTTCCCCAGACAGCCCTGTCATGGACTCATAAACAAAGTAGACATGATGACAGGGATGGAGGTTATGCATGGGCTCAGCAACATGGACTTGTGCTCACCAAGGTCAGCCTGGCTATGGCCACTGCTGAATGTCCAATCTGCCAGCAGCAGAGACCAGCACTGTGTCCCTGATGTGGCATTATTTCCCAGGGTGATCAGCCAGCTACCTGGTGGCAGGTTGACTACGTTGGCCCGCTTCCATCATGGAATAGACATTTACTCTGGATACGGGTTGGCCTTCCCTGCACACACAGCTTCTGCCAAAATTATAATCTGTGGATTTACAGAATGCCTTATCCACTGTCATGGTATTCCATACAGCATTGCTTCTAGTCAAGAACTTGCTTCACAGCAAATGAAGTGCTCCAACAAGCCTGGTCTTACCATGTTCTCCACCATCCTGAAGCAACTGACTTCAAAGAAGGGTGGGGTGGCCTTTTAAGGACTCAGTTACAGCACCAGCTAGATGGCAATACCTAGCAGGGCTGGGCATGGTTCTCTAGGAGGTTGTATATACTCCAAATCGGAGTCCAATAAATGTTGTTGTTTCTCCCATATGCAGGATTCGTGGCTCCAGGAATCAAGGGGGTGGAAATAGGAGTGGCACCACTGACTATTACCCCTGGTGATCCACTAGCAAAATATTTGTTTCCTTTTCCTGAGATCTTATGCTCTGCTGGCCTAGAGGTCTTAGCTCCAAAGGGAGAAATGTTTCCACCAACAGATGTGAAGATGATTCCATTAAATTGGAAGTTAAGACTGACAACTGGTCACTTTGGACTCCTCATACCTCTGGATCAATAGGCAAAGAAGAGAATAACTGTGCTGACTGAAGTGACTGATGCTGATTACCACGGGGAAGTTGGACTGCTACTCCACAATGGATACAAGGAAGAGCACATATAGAATACAAGAGATCACTTAGAGCAGCTCCTAGTACTGCCAGCCACTGTGATTGTAATCAACGGAAAACTACAACATCCAACCCTGGCAAAGAGTACTGATGGCCGAGACCCTGTAGGAATGAAGATATGGGTCGCCTCACCAGGTCAAGAACCACGACCAGTTGAGGTACTCACTAAAGACAAAGAGAACATGAAATGGGCAGTGGAAGAGGTCGTTATAAACAACAGCTACGACCACATGACTAGGTACAGAAATGGAGACTGTAATTGACATGAATATTTCTTCCTTATTTCATTATGAATGTTAGTGTGGTATGTTAGTGTGGGTACATGTGTGTATTCACAGAAAGAGAGATATATAGATATACAGATATCAAATGTCTTTATTTTCTTCCTTCTGTTATCCCCTTATCAGACAGGCTTCTTTCACTTCATGATGTGCATTTGAGTTTCCTCCACGTAAGATGTATGGACTTTACGTCATAGTACTTAGTGTCGTTAACTTGACATTATAATATTTAAGTTATGGGATAGCAAGGATAAGAGTAAGCATCCTCTTTGCATCCTCTTCCTAGGAAAGGGTTAGCACATTTCTTGTTGTATGCAGAACAGCTGTGCCATGTTAGGTGGAATTATGACCTTGTCATAATCTTCCTTTTGAGATGAAGGGTGGTTTACAGAGAGGTGTGTGGGTGCCAAGTTGATAAAGGGTAGACTTCGATGGCTTATTTTATGTGTCAACTTGGCTACGCCACAACACCTAGATATTTGATCAAACACCAGTCTAGGTGTTGCTGTGAAGATATTTTTAGATAAGATTAATGTTTAAATCAGTAGACTTGAAGCAGATATGGCTGGGCCTCATTCAATCAGTTGGATGCCTTAAAAGAAAAAAAACTGAGATCCTGGTACATCCAGATAATGGAATATTATTCAGTGCTAAAAATAAGTGTGTTATCAGGCCATGAAAAGATATGGAGGAAACTTAAATGCATATCATGAAGTGAAAGAAGCCTGTCTGAAAAGGCTACATACTGTATGAATCCAACTATATCGCATTCTGGAAAAGGCAAAACTATGTAGCCAGTCAGAACATCAGTGGTTGCCAAGGGTTGCGGGTTGAGGGAGGGATGAATAGGTGAAACACAGAGAATTTTTAGGGCAGTGGAACTACTTTAGATGATATTATAATGATGGACACATGTCATTATATCTTTGTCCAAACCCATAGAACATATGACATCAAGAGTCGCTAACATATGGACTTTTGGGTGATGATGATGTGTCAGGATAGATTCATCAAGTGTCACAAATGTACTGCTTTGGTGGGGGACGTTGATAACAGAGGAGGCTACGCATGTGCGTGTGTGGAGGCAGGGGGTGGGAAATTTCTGTACCTTTCCCTCAATTTTGCTATAAACTTTATTTTTTTATTTGTTTGTTTTTAAATTTATTTATTTAAGTGAAGAAATGATTTGATTTCTTTTCCTGCTATAAACTTTAAACTGTTCTAAAAATAAAGTTTATTTACAAAAAAAAAAAAAAAATACCGAAGAACCCTAAGGAAGAGAGAGTTCTGCCTCCAGATCGTTTTTGGATTCAAGCTGCAAAATCAATTCTTCTTTGGGCATCTAGCCCATTAGCTTATTCTGCACAGCCTCCACAATCACGAGTCAATTCCTTTAAATCTCTCTGTATATGTACATTTACGTGTGTGTGTGTGTGTGTGTGTGTGTGTATGTTTTTATTTATCCTACTGGTTCTGTTTCTCTGGTGAACTCTAATATAAACATCATATAAAATCACATTGTGCTGATGCAAACACATTCTATATGCCTATAAGTGCTTTTTTTAATGATTGTTATTTCATGGAGAGAAAGACGGTGCAACTCAAAGCTTGAGGAGAAGCAGACTTCAGTGGGTGTAGCAGTCAGCGCTCAGAGGTGAGGCTCTCCTGGTAAGAGGTATCCCAGCTCCCACTGAAGAAGTTCAGGATGGTTCTTAGATTTTTAACAAAACGAGAGATGAACTTGATGACCTCAACTTTGCAGTGGGTAAGTGAGAGCAAAGGAGCCATCTGTACTGGAAAGTCCATTTCTCTAATTAATCCTACCAGACATACAAAGCAGATCCCATTCTAGTGACTCTGAAAGCCAGGGGCTTTGGGGAAAGCTTATGGTGCTAGTCGGACAGAGCAACCGGAGGCTTTGCCTAGAAGTACGAAGACTCCAGTGACCGAAAAAGCAATTTTGTACAAAGCTTTAAGAATAAAACAAAGATTTAAAGAAAGAATAAAACAAAGATTAATAATGATTGATAAGAATTAAGGATGAGCGAGAAACGTAGCAAATGTACTTAGGAATATATTTTCTTTAGTATTTGCTCTGTGGGGCTATCTTCTTTGCTTTTCGATGTTTGCTACCTGTTTTAATAAAGAGATCTTTCTTTGTAAAAAGAAATCACAATTAGATTGTAAACTAAATTAATCTTTTGGCTAATCATACCTTTGGGGAATCTGGGGTTTTTAGACCATAAAGCTCTAATGTAAGAATCATCACTTACTTGGCAGCCAGTACCCTAATCATATACAAAGTACTAAACGAGACTAACCACTCTTTTGAGTGCTGAGCTTAGAAACTCAACCCCACAAAGAGAAAGAAATATCAGAGAACCAAAACATTAAGATTTCCATATCTGTGTGAACCTCAGATGTTATACTGGGCCTCCATTACCAATAATAATAACGAAGTGGCACTCAAGGCACCATATCTAGGATTGAGAATTTAAAAAATATGAGGACTCCTTGTAATATTTCCAAAGTTCCTGAGGCCCCCTATGGAATGCTAGCCATATTTTAGTACCTGGTCTAAACATACATAATGACAAAGAGTTACTGAAAATGTGGAAGTTGTTTTAAATGAATGTGCGTATTATTACTCACAAACATCTGTGTACCATTGACAACAGCAGTACACATACGTGTGAGCTCCATGATTGATTTAGTCTAGGTGGATATGTGGATTCATAAGCTCCTTGTAGTAATTCTTCAGTGGCCTCAGGGCTCCTCTGCTCCTGATTTCCTTAATGGAGTGTAAAGCCTCTCAATAACCTCTATGCCTTTAAGGCCTCTGCATCTTAATCAGAGCAAATGTGAGAGCCTCCCTCTGGATCCCTGGTTACTTATCAGGGCTCCCCCACGATGCTCTCAATAGCTTCCTAATTGGTCTCATTGCCTCCACTCACCTTCACTTCCTCTCCCAGTTCTAATGTACCCTCCACGTCATGGCTAGAGACACCTTTCTAAAAGTCTATGTCTGACCCAGCTACTTCCCCAAACATATTCATGGCTCCTGATCAGCACGAGCAGTGGTTTTCCCTCTTGAAAATACATCAGACTCTTTTGGAAGACTTGTCAAAACACGGATTATGGGGCTCCATTCTCAGAGTTTCTGACTCAGGAAGTCTAGGGTGGAGACCAATGGTTTGCCTTTTTCACAAGTTTCCAGGTGAGGACGATGGTGGTGTTCTGGGGACCATATTTGAAGAATCATTACCCTCAAGTGTAAAAGCCAGACTTCTTAATATAACCAGGTAGGTCTTTCATGGTCTAAATCCTGACAGCTCTCAGATTTTGTCTTCTGCCTGGTTTGCCCTTTACCCACTTGTCGAATTCTTACTCATCCTAAGCTTAAGCATCACCTCCTTTCCAGAGTGCTCTCCAGGCAAAATGAATATACTCGTTTTCAAGTGTCCACTGACTTTGCACACCTCTCTCTCTGACAGCATGCATCACATCTCTTTGGAATTACTTGTTTACACATGTGTGCCTCACACATTAGATTGTGTGCCCCGTGAAGATGGGAGATCTGGACACACATCTTAGTATTTCCAGCATCAGAAGGTGGTAGGTACTCAATAGGTATTTCTGCACACTTTTATACCACTATAAATAGCAAGTCCAAATCAGAAAGGAAGAAGTAAAACTGTCATTTGCAGACAACATGATAGTGTATAGAGAACCCTAAAGATTCCACCAAAAAACTATTAGTACTAATAAATACAGTGAAGTAGTAGGATATAAAATTAATATTCAAGAATCAGTTGCATTATATACACCAATAATGAACTATCAGAAAAATTAAGAAAACAATCCCATTTATAATTACATCAAAAAGAATAAAACACCTAGGAATAAATTCAACCAGGGAGATGAAAGACTTCTGCTCAGAAAATTATGAGACATCAAAGAAAGAAACTGAAGAAGATGTAAATAAATGGAAGCATATACTGTGCTGACAGATAGGAAGAATTAGCATCATTAAAATGTTCATATGACCCGAAGCAAACTACACATTCAATGTAATCCCTATCAAAATACCAATGGCATTTTTCACAGATCTAGAACAAATAACCTAACATTTATATGAAGCCACAAAAGACCCCGAAGAGCCAAAGCAATCTCGAGAAATAACAAAGTTGCAGGTATCACGCTACCTGATATCAAACTATACCACAAGGCTATCGTAATCAAAAAAGCATGGTACTGGCATAAAAACAGACATACAGATCAATGGAAAAGAATAGAGCCCAGAAATAAACCCACACCTATATGCTCATTTAATCTATAACAAAGGAGGCAAGAATATACAATGGGATAAAGACAGTGTATTCAATAAATAGTGTTAAAAAAAAAAAACAGGACAGATATGTGCAAAAGAATGAAACTAGATCACTTTCTTATACTATATGCAAATGTACAACTTTTAAAAGACACTGTCATTAAGGTAGTTAGAACCTCTGAACCCTGCTGGCTCATATCGCTACAATTAGATTCTTGGCAGAGATTCAGAGTTCAAGGTGCTGCTTGTAGCAAAGAAAGTAATATACTGTTAACACCTTGCAGCTATTAGTGATCTTGATGAAAAGAGACATATACATATACATATACATATATGTGTGTGTATGTGTATGTATGTATGTGTGTGTGTGTATATATATATATATATTATGCATAAAAGTAAAACGAACATATGAAATCTTTACTGGAATCCAGGGCTAAATATATTGACATCAAATCAAAAACTTGCGTTGTGCTGGAAATTTTGTATGGTTCAGTGAAAACTAGTGATGGTTCCACATTTATCCCAGCAACACAGTATCTAAGCAAGGGAAACTATCAGTAGTCCTTTATATACGCTTTTAATGACTTTCCTCTCCACCCCAAAACAGAATAATTGTCAAATAACATTGCTGAGAAACATTGCTGAGAATTCCCAAATAATGAAATAATTGGAGTATAGAAATAAGAGATGGAGGGATTTTTTACATTTTAGAGATTTTGCATAGCCCATGGGGTGAAGAGAAAAAAAAGAGTCTATAAGAACATCTGATAGGACTACAAATAAAAAATGGGTTCTTAGGACTATTTGGCATACAGTTGCCTCTTGAGAGACACCTGCACAACTGAAAAGCAGCATCTTCAAATGTAAACGATATGATATATACAGAGTCTATTATTCTACTATTGGCTCCTACATGAGGTATATTCTGGCTGATTACTCATAGACTATTAGAGGATTTTCATATTATAGCTGCAAGAACAGATATATCTGTTCTATGATTTCTACCTGTCAATTCCTTCTCCCTTCTTCCTTCCTTTCTTCCTTCTCTCCCTTCTTCCCTCCCTCCTTCCTTTTCTCTTGCCTTCATATATTCATACATACACATACAAATTTTATATACACATATATACACAGACATACACACATTCTCCTATTTTTCCGTTACTTCTCTTGACTTTCATAGGCTGATTTGTTAAATTATATCTCCTCATACTCTGATAATAACTAACAAATTTTGCTCAACCTTTATCTGTTCTCAGATTCTGCTTATCAGGACATATTCAGCTTTAAAATGTTCTTCAGATATTTTTGTTTATTCATTTATTCATAAATAATTGAGTGTCATAGGTTCTGGTAACACAGCAGTGAATGAAATAAATGTGATTCCTGACCTCACTGAGCTCACACAGCATTGTGGGGGAAATTGACAGTAAACAAATAATCTCATAAATAAATATACAATCATCAAGTACAAGTGCCTTGAAAGAAAGTCTTTCCTGTGAGATATTAAGAATGAAGGATCCAATTTAAATGAAGAAAATATGAAAGATTCTATCACTGACCCCAATTCTTCACCCTTCCCTGTGTCTAAGCCCTTTGCCAATGAGAGTGTTGCCTCCCATCCCACAAAGGGGGCTGAGGAGGCAAAGTGATGTTGTACCAGTCTTGAGCCTAAGCCTCAACAGTCCATGTGTGTTCATGCTTTTCTATTGCACTTTGCCATTGCCATGAAAAGAACATGCCCAGGCTAGCCTGCTGGTCCCAGGAGGAAGACGGACACCCAGAGAGACATGACCCTACTCATGTGCTCCAGTCAAGCCCAGTTTAAAGCAAAGCTTCCAGCCATCCCAAAGGCACCTGTGTGAGCCCAGTTTAGATCAGAAGACTCAGTTGACCCACAGGTGCATGGACTACCATAAAAAATAATTTTTTGAGCCATTGAATTTTGGAATAGTTTGTCACACAGCAATAGCTGACTGAGGCAGAGCATCAGGGAATTCTTCTCCAAGAAAGTAACGTTCGGACTGAGACCTAAATATTAAGTCGGGATCAAACAGATGAAGGGTGAAGGGAAGAGTGTCCTGGTGGAGGGAAGGTTTCAGGTGGGAAAGAACTTGATAGAAGCAGCGCTGTGCTTTGGAGAAAGGAATGAGCTGAAGACAGCGGGGATGAGAGTTCATGCATGGCTTCTCGTATGGTCTTCCTAGAGAATTTAAGATTAAACTTCAAAAAGTGAACTCAGAGGAGAGCTATTTGTAATCAAGAACACTAAAATCGGAGGAGTGTTGTCTTCATTATTATCACTCTTGAAATGCACCGTCCAATGGCGTAGCGACACGCCACATATGGCTTCTCAAGTTTTAAATTAAATAAAATAAAAATTTCAATTCCTCAGTTGCACTAGCCTCATCTTGAAAGCTCAATAGCCCCGTGTGGCTAGCACCCCCCATCTTAGCAGCATGAATATGGGAGGTTTCCATTGTAGTGGAAAGTTCTATTGGATAGTGTTTTAGTTTCTTATTATTGTATAAAAAATTACCACAAACTTAGTGTTTTAAAACATGACAAATATTATCATATTTTCCATAGACCAGGAGTCCATATACACTTCATTGTCTGCTCAAGATCTCATTAGGCTGAAATCAAGGCATGGGCTGGGGTCTTCTCTGAGGCTCGGGGTATTTGTCCAAGCTCACTCATGGTTGGCAGAATTCATTTCATTGTACCTGTTGGCCAAGGGAGTGCTTGCAGCTCCTAGAGGCCACCTTGAGGTCCTTACCACGTGTTCCCCTCCTCTCACAACATGACAGTTTGTTTTTCCCTTGAGGCCATCAGAATATGATCTCTCGGGTGCTTCACCTTTTTTTAAAGGGTTGCCTGATTAGGTCAGGCCCACCTGGGATAATTTCCTTTTTGATTGACTTAGCCAGATGATGAGTGACCTAATCAAAGGAGTGATGTTCCATTATACTCACTGGTCCACCCACACTCAAGGGGAGGGGACTATACAGGGTATATCCACCAGGGGGTGGGAATCTTGGGGGCCTTCTTAAAATTCTGTCTACAACAGATAGAACTGATCTAGAAAGTAGAAAAAGGTTAAATAAATAATAGAGCAAGCAAGTGGTAGGAGAATTTGGAATGATTAGCACAGGCTTAGAGCACAGGTGTCATTGCTGTTTAAATAATCTCTACAGCACCGAGATCTGCAACAGCTTTCTTGTAATTAAAGGCTGTCTGCAGCCAGGATCAAAGTTTATGCACAGTGGTTTCGCTCTGGCAGTAGCAGTCCCCACTACTCCGAACACAACTGTGGAGGAGTAGAAACAAGCCCCGTAAGAGCAAAGACAAATAGACATTACCTTAAAGGCTGACAGTCCTATATTCTATTTTCTTGCTGTTACTAACCTCCCAGAGTTTCTGACCTTCTGCTCGCCTTGATCTCTAAAACCCAATTGCTTCTTCTCAGATTAACTGATTTACTGGCCTGACACACTCTGGCTTTGGCTTGAATTCCCGGGCTTCCAAACCCTTGGCTCTCCCAACTGCAAACAACTGTGAATCCTCAACCCTTGGCTCGTGTCCTGAAAATGGCCAGATATTCTTGGGCACAGACCCCACCTCTCACAGTTCCTGTCTGGCTGCTGCTCGACCCCCAGTGCAACGTGGGTTCAGGGGTGGAGGAGACTTTAAATATTGATTTCTCAGGGAGAGGTGAGCTGGCAGAAAAAAGCATTTTACTCCATTTGATTTGGTTGCCCCAAATGTAAACTTTGACCACTGATGATAAGGACAATGTGAGGCTAACTATCCATTTTTTAAAAAGTTCTAATTAAAAATCATGTAAGGAATATATCTATCATTTTGATAAAATTATATCTATACAATTTTAAATTTCTAAAAAAAAGTTTTTTTAAAAAAAATTGCATTTAGTTATTTTAAGAAATTCTATTTCTTAATTCAAAGCTATACCTGATTCTAAAATGGCCTCTTGAGTAGCACTTGCTTTAAAATATTTTTTTTTCCTCACAAGTGAAGAATAAATGTTTGCATTCTCACTTCGACCAACGTTTCAGCAGAGTGGAGATATTTTAGTGCCTTCGGTGGGCATTTATCTTCTTGCCATCAGCACAATAGAACAAAAATGTACCCATATTAGCATTAATAATAAAACCAAGTCCATTATGCAGACTTTCTTGTCAGTTAAATTTGTTGCAGGCTCAGTTTTGGATTCAATTTCATACATTTGGAAGCACTTTTGCTGTCAAGCAAATTTTTGTTTTATCATTTTAATTTTGGAAGATTTTTTTTTTTTTTAAACTCCTCTGTCTGAATAACCTTTTTAGAGGTTGGAAAATAGTTCTTCCCCACTAATATAGGAAAGATTTGATTTGGCAAACTTAGATATTTTCCCTATGATGTGAATAGAGTTAATTTTAACAGAGCTGTTTCATTTTAACAGCCTCAACTTGCACAGAGTATGTCCTGCCAAACAGCTTTGTGTATGATCGTCGACTGATGTCAGCACAGTTCTAGAAATAGTATTTGATAGTTAACAGCTGCCACAGAGCCAGACAGGGAACTCGAGATACTGTGTTTCAGGAGGGTTAAAAAAAAAAAACAACTAGTAGCTATTGTTTTAATTAATTAATTAAATTTCTTGACAACAGAAGAGTTTAAAATACCAAGTATAGGCTTTTTCAAAATACAGATTCCTAAAGAAGTGGATCCTAGAACCTTGACACTATATATAAATATCGTGCTCTGAAGTGATATTTTATGAATTTAATGTAGGTTTTACTCATTTTGCAATTATGTATATGGTCAACAGGTATGAAACAAAGGTTTTTCTTTAGGTTGAGAGTTGGCCAATCTTTTCTTTGAAGAGACAGATAGTAAACATTTTAGGCTTTCTGGACCATACAATTTTTGTTGCAACCACTCAGTTCTGCTGTTATAAGGTTAAAGCAGCCATTGACAATATGTAAATAAATAGCTGTGACTGTATTTCAATAAAACTTTATTTACAAAACCAGCAGGGGGTCAGATTGGACTATTTCATTCCTACCTTTGCTTTGCATAGTAGGTGGGGATATGCCACACATTTCCATGCAGCATTCCATAAAGGTTAAAGGTACCTACTTTCCTTTACAAGCTTATGAACCAAGTTCCGCATGCACTCCCTGTGGAAACACATGCAGTCCTTTTATGACCACTGAGGGGCACTTAATTATAAACATATATGTGCTCTACAACCACTTTAATAATGGTCTGAGAGTAACCGAGCAATAGATATGGTTTTATGAACTGAGAGGATAGAGATCATGATCCCCGGTATACAGTGAACCTGAATTTTCTTCCCTTTCTTATTTTATTTAATATCACCCTTAAAGTTTGAATTATCCTGCAAGAATGTAGGCTCATTAACTCCAGTGCAGCTTCTGCATCATCTTAATGGGACATATTTTGTAATGATGTGAATCACAAAACAGTTCTGTGCCACAAATGACCTAAATGTTTCATTGCAGTCATTACAAGCAGTGCATACGAGTAAGAAAAAGGATTTTATTATTTAAAGACAACTTACACAGGGAAAAAAAAAATCGTAGGAAGAAAAGTTAAAGCAGGGTCTAAAAAAAAAAAAATCGAAGTATATACTGGTAGTAAAATGTTATTGAGAAAGCCTTTCGATGACATACATCCCTGTGTCCATGCTCAACCACAAACTTAGTACCATGAAAATAACCAATTTACGGTATACAAAGATGGAGAGATGTAACAATGACTTACACTTTATATTTTTCTGCATTCAAGAGCCACATTTGTTCTAGAAATGCCATTTTAGCCTTTAGCATCTCAAAGGCAAAGTGATGGCGTCAGGTCTGAGAATGTCTGCTTGAATAGGGTCCCATGCACTAGCAACTTCCTCAAAAGTGATTGCTTTGTTCCAAACATGCCTCTTGCTCTAGGCTATATTTTCTTTTAACAATAGTTTTCCGAAAACTTTCCCTCCTAATGTCATCACAGTCTCTTTGTTGTCTTGTCCTTGTTTTCCTATTTGTTACTTTCTAGAGAAGGAAATGTCATCTATGTGTCCAATGGAATTCAGAATGATTTTAATACTGTTGCCCTTCTTTTTAGCTTTGTCTGTTTCTTGCCTTCAATATATATGTCATATGACACCATAGTGGCACACCATACTAAATGCTATTGTTCATCTTTTTTAAGGGGTTATTCTTACAGCAATTTAAGTCAAGTAAGTAAATCATTATATTCTAAGTTATTCTTATCTATGTACATAATTTAAAAACCTATACCTGTTATTGTGTTACTCATTTCCTAATTGGGTTAGATTCATCTGTGGATATCTTTGGCTCTAAGTTATATAAAGGATGCTGTCTGTGTTGTTAGCAACCATTTTTCAATTTACTCTCACACTGTCATGAATAAACATCACTGGTTTCAATACTGATTGCTAGAATGTTTCAGCCCTAACTTCATCATCACACTCTTCAGACGGCATGGGAGAGATTTTATGGGCACTTTTCTTTCTCCCAACTCCTCCGTTTCATCCTCTGGAATTCCTGATAAATGCTAAGCAAATTTTCTAGCATTTTCCATCACTTCATAAAACATTCCCTCCACTTTCTAATTATAACTAAAATCTCTCTCTTGAAGACATGGATGGTCTTTATAGGACTCTCAAGTAGAAGTTGTTTGTTTTCACAAGACTGACCTGTGATAGGGCAGGGAGCTAGAGGTGGGATCAGGGCAAGAAGGGCTGGTATTTTCTAAGCTTCTCATTGTGGCAGTCAGGTCACCACTTTTCTACCTTTACATAGACTTATTTTCCTCTTTGAACCTCATGCCATCTGATTATGTAGCATCTTACCACTTCTCATGTCTGTCACTTACTGGTACAGAAACTAGCATGGTAGAGGCAACTCATAAATAGAGAAAGAGTTCACGACATAATATAATTTCTCTTCGATTCCCATGTTCATCAAATAAAACTCTGTCTCCCTCTCCTTCTGAGAAAAATTAGAAAAACTGGAGAGAATATAAAAACACACATAAGCCCCAAACTCTGAAGATGCTATATAAAGATAAAAGCAAAGATAATTGTGTGATCAATATCAGAATTAGAGAAAAACCAAGAGTAGTAGGCCTGGTATTTGGAGTGAAATGTGGCTGAGAGAATGAGAAGGTAAGCAGAGATGTTAGTGATCTCATAGATACAAACAGTGCCATGAACACACAAGCATTATGTAGGTATATATGTGTGTAAATATATAACATTATGTAAAGATATATATATATGTACATATATATACTAGTAAAGCCGCTAAAAATCAAAGACAAAGATGTAACTTTAAAGCATTCATAATAAATATAACGTATTAGCTTCAAAGAAGCAATACTATAAGATTTACATCTGACTTATCAACAAAAACAATGGAATCTAGAAGACGGTAGACTTCTATCTTCCAAGTGCTCAAAGAAAATAGATGCCAACCTAGAATTCTAGGCCCAGTAAATATTCCTCAAAAACGAACATAAAATAAAAACACCTCTCAGGCAAAAAAAAAAATTAGATTTTTTTTTTTTTTAGCAGCAAATCTGCTCTAAAACAAATACAAAAGAAAGATTTTTAGGAAGAAGGAATATAATCCTAGGTGGTATTTGCAAGAAAAATGAAGGATAAATATATGCATAAATTTAAATAAATACTTACTGAATAAAGGAATGATAGTAATGTCTTGAGAAGTTTGAGATATATATACAATTAATATATACGACAACAGTAGCCCAAAATGTGAAGGACAAATGCAGTTAATATGTTTTAATTTATATCATTCTTTCAGTAAGTCAAGAATGCATGTTGTGATCTGTTGGGCTGAAAAATAGTTTAAAATGTACTAATAACAAGCTTAGAGAGCTGGAAAATGTAATAATAAATGTGGAATTAAATAAAAAGAAGACAAGGAGAGGAAATGGAAGATAGAACATGAATAAAAAGAAAACAAATGGCAAGATGGTAGATTTAAATCCAAATATTTCAGCAATCCTGTTAAATGCAAATCTTTCAATTAAGAGACAAAAAATTTTCAGAATAGATTACAACTACAACACACTGCTTCCATTAGTCACATCTTAAGTATAAGGACACAAAAATGTCAAAAGTAAAATATAGAAAAACACACACCATGCAAACACAATGAGAAGAAAGCCAATATAGCTATACTAACACCAAAATAGACTTTAAAGCAAGAGCATTACTGGAGATAATAAGGGAGGATACTTAGTTATATATCTATGACAAAACTTAAAGGCGAAATAAGTTCATAAACATAATGAAAAAATTTTAATTCTGTACTCAGTATCAGAGCAATAGACAAAAATTTAGTAAGATTATAAATTAACTGAACAGCGTGAATTAATAAACTTAATGAAGATATGCAGAACACTACCTGACAACTGTAGAATATACATTTGTATCAAATACATACAGAGAATTTACCAAAAAAGTCCACATGTTGGGTCACAAATTAAAATAATAAAATCATATAGAGCATTCTCAGGCTACCATTGAATTAATAGAAGTTAGTAATAATAAATAAGGACCTCCTAAAATGTTTGGAAATTAAACAGCATAGTTTTTAATTAATATAGATTAAAAAGAAAGCACAGTGCAAGAGAGAAAATATGTAAATAGTAACGAAAACACAACATATCAAAACTTATAGTATATAGCTAAAGCAGTGTTTAGAATGAAATTTTATCCTTATGCATAGATTTGAAAAAGGAAAAAGGCTGAAAATCAATTCACTAAGCAATAATCTCAAGAAATTAAGAAAAGAATGGCATAATAAACCCAAAGAAAGGCATAAATTAGAACAGAAATTAATGAGATGGAAACAAACATACAATCGAATCAACAGAGTTTAAAGAGCTGGTTTTTGAAAAGTCCAAAAATGTTGATAAAACCCTGGAAATATTGATCAAGAAAATATAGAAAAGAAGTACAAACAAGAAATATTATTTATGAAGAGGTAAAAAATCTTTACAGGCCTTTCAAACATTAAAGAGATAATAAGAAGATAGTATGTCAATAAGTCAAAAAATTTAGGATGAAATACATAAATTTGTTGAAAAAACAAAATTTACTAAAACTGACATAAGAAGAAAGAGAAAGTCTGAAGAGTCCTACATCTGTTATAGAAATTGAATTTGTTTCCCACAAAGAAAATTCCAGATGCAGTTGGTTTCCATGAGGAAGTCTACCAAATATTTAAGGAAATGCTGACACCATTCTTACTCAATAGCTTCCAGAAAACAGAAAAAAATATTTCCCAACAATACTTTAAAAATCCAACATAACTTTAATACCAAAACATGAAGGTACATTATAAGAAAACAAAATTTGAAGAAAATCTTACTGGTAAGCATAGATGGCAAAAATATTAAACAAAATAGTAGTAAACTAACTCCAGAAGTGTATAAAAATGTGATACATATCATGCACAAGTTGAATTTATTCAGGAATACAAGATTAGTGTAGCATTTGAAAATCAATTACTATAACTCTCCACATTAACAAAATAAAAGATTAAAGTCACAGAATAGTTTTAACTGATGTAACAAAAGCATTTCACAAAATTCTATTAATTCTATTTATATGAAAGATCCAGAGGAGTTTAATCCATAGAGACAGAAAGCACATTAGTGGTTTCCAGGGTTTGAGAGAAGGGGGAAATGGAAAGTAGCTGCTTAATGGATATGGGGTTTCATTTTGGAGTGACAGAGTGGTCTGGAACTAGATGGAGTGGTTGTATAACATCGTAAGTATACTAAAGGCCACTGAATTGTTCAGTTTAAAATGGTTCATTTTATGTAATGTAAATTTCACCTCAATTAAAAAAGAAAAAAAAAAGCAAAGAAAAACAGAGCTCAAATACAGAGGCAGCAGCTGATCAAGAAGTCAAGTCAGTCCACAGCATAAAACCAAGGGCGAGAAATGGGTTTTTAAAGTTAATCCCATGTACCCTCCAGTCTGCATCTTCTTGGAATGACTCTAAAAGTAACAGGCAATTTTTCCTTAAAGTTTAGTGGAGCTGTGATAGTGGGTTGTATATGTCTATTTAGGTAGGCTAAGGTTCTCAGCTGCTCAAACACTAACTTTGGTGTTGCTGTGAAGGCAGTGTGTAGATGTGATTGAAGTCCATCATTAGTTGACTTTAAGTAAAGGAGATCATCCTCAACAATCTGGGTGGGTCTGATTCAATCAGTTGAAAGTCCTTAATGCAGAACGGAACTTTCCTTGGAGAAGGAACTGCAGCATCAGTTTTAGCCAGAAAGTCCCAGTCTGCCCTTCTAGACCGCCTGACCTATGGATTTCAGGCTTGCCCAGCCAGTCCCATGATTGCATAAGCCAACTCCTTGCAACAAATCTATTAATATTCATTTCCTACTAGTTCCGCTTCTCTGGTTGAACCTGGGCTGATACGTGTTGGATTTTGAAATTATCTATATAAATTATTTGGACAAACCTATCCATTACAGTAAAAACAAATAAATAAATAAAATTTCAACCACTCGGAAGAAGAAAAAAAGAAAACAGAAAGAATAAATTAGAAAAGGACTAGAAGGAAATACATCCAAATGTTTTGAACAGGGTTTATGTTTGCCTCAGAGTGAAACCACCGCTGTTACAGTGGCAGGCCCCATCATCACCCTTT
>NW_006494609.1:13879980-13902888 GCF_000325575.1 Pteropus alecto
CTTTCCATCATACTACCTGTCATGAGACTTTCGCTTTGGTTCTTAGAATGTCCCTTTAATGAGTTGAACTTTATAGAGCATAAATTTAAAACAGAGTGATACAAAAAGATCCAACTTAGTTGTATTAATTTAGGTGCAAACAACGTTTGACGTATAGGAGTGTGATGGACTTTAAGCAATATAATCAGTGTTTACTGTAAACGATATATAAATGGGGCCACTTTAAAATGAAGCCGGAGTTGCCATCCCAGAGGACTTGCCTTGCATGTCTTATACCTCAAACCTTGGAATGTTAAAAATAGGGCAAAATAACTTCTGGGCAGGGCCTAGGTCAACATGTTGTCTCAAAGAACTGTTTGCGAAGATAAGGAAGCAGTTGACCACCAGACTGATGACTATTGGACTGAAACTTAACAACATTGTTTAAAATTAATATCACTACGTATGTTATGTTATCTGCTCCAATCCTTCCTTCTATTCATGTAACCGTTCCCTTCCCTTTCTCAAACGTACCCGTTCCCTTTGCCTCCTAATCGCAACACTCCTGCCTGAGATCAGTGTGTCCGCAATAGCTATTCTTATTGAACTCAATAAACGTTTGCTGCCTCTATAAATGAATGAATGAATGAACGAATGAACGAACGAATAAATAAATAAATAAAAGTGACAGGCAAACAAAAACCTTTTTCGAAATGTCTTCATTTTCACATTACTCACTCTCTCACAGACTTATCTCCTCAAGTCTCTGACTTCTTTCCCTGGCTGTCTATTGGATCCTCCAAGATGTTCCCCCTCATCCCCAGGACATTTGCACATGCTGTTTCTTCTTTACCCACACATACGTTGTTAGGGCATATGGTTCCTTTGGATCCAAGGGTATGTTTTCCTTGATGACACCCCATAATAGATTCTCTATACGCCCGAGTAGTCCTGGGTTTGCTTTTCTTCAGAGCACTTAACCAGTTAGAAGTTAATGTGAGGGATGGTTTGATTAATGTCTGACACCCCAACTACAATAAAAACTGCACAAGGGCAACAATCAAGTCTACTTTAGTTCTCCATATTCCCAGGACCCACTACCACATCTGACTTAAAAGTATGCCCTGTCAGCTGAACCTTCAAAACAGATCCATGATCTCGCCATTTCTCATGACCTTGCCGGCTATCACCCAATCTCTCATGGAAGCTATGACAATAACCTCCCACATGGTCCCTGCCCTTAGCCCTAAGAGTCTATTCTCCACCTAGAAGCCAGAAAGATCTTTGAAAAACACGAATTAGATCTTGTCCCTCCCCTGCTGAAGACCTTCAAAGCCCTTCCAGCCCACAAAGAATAAAATCCAAAATCCTACTTTGCCTGCAAGGTTCTCCTTGATCCTGGCCCTAGCTACCCTTGGGCCACAAACTCTGTTAACCTAAATTACTAACCTTCTGGTGAATCTGTTCCCACTTACCTTGCCAGTCTCGTTGACACTACTCCCCTCTCCTGAATCTTCCCTTTCAGGAATTTCTGCACATGAAATTGAGATCACTCAAGAAGGGTTTAAAAGAGATAGCATACAAAGTGTGGGTGGGCTGTAGGGAAGTGGTAAGGACAGCACAGTACCTGAGGGCTGTAACCTCTAACGGTAGGAACAGTTAGAGGACTCTGGAGGAGAGCTGGGTGGAGAGGTGTCCCCGGACACCACCAGCCAACTAGAAACTACCCCACAAGCACCTGGACTTACTCACTTTCCTCCATCCAATTCTCCTCCTGGGGCTCCCCGAAGTCTAAATCCAGCTAGAAGCTACAGGGCGCATTGGTGCACCCCTGCAAGTCAATCTTCCATGAGAGAGCAGGGGAAAAGGGTGGAAATTAGACCTCGAGGAGCGAATGGAAGGAATCTGGCGCAAGTACCTACAACAGGTCCAGCTATCCCTGGAGAGGGGCTGGCGCACAGACATCCTTCCATCCGGATCACCTTTCTCCTTTCTGCCCTCTCCCCAGCTCTCCCTCCAACCCAGATGTCCCTTCACTGCGCTCGGTGTCCCTGCTATGTGCCAAAAACACCCTGAACCTCCCCTTATCACACTGTACAATAATATCATTAATTATCTGTCTCTCCCACTGCCTGGTAATAGCCACAAGGATAGGACCTTGTATATCTTGTTTATCATTATTTATCCAGCACCACCTACTTCTGTGCTCAGCACATAGACACTCGATTTATATTTGTTGAACTGAATAAACCAGAATTATTATTTCATTTTCTGAATCTCTGTTTTAGCAATAGTTGCAATACTCATTGATATCTATATTCTTGCCATATGTCTGAGCAAAGAATGGGCTAAAGTACCAGTTTATACACACTTAAGCCACAGGGATCTACAGCATTTAGTAAGTGACATTAGCAGCATTTTAAATAGCCGATTCATAATGTTTATCTTCACATTTTTATCTACATACTTATCTACCATACACGCTGAGGGTAAGACACTTAGCCTCTCACTGTTTCTAGACAATTTCCATGGTGTCTTCCAACTCTAAATTTCTAAGGTTCTAAGTGAAGGGCTGCATCATCCACATCTTACTCATCCTTGAGTTCCCAGTGCTTAATCCAGAGTTCGGCAAGTGGCAGCAACCCAGAGCAAGGTCCTCTGCGAGTGTTAGTGTTCAAACCCAGCTGTGCCACATACCAGCTGGGCAAACCCAGGCAATCACTTTAGCCTTTTGGAGCCTCGGTCACCTTTGGAAAGTGGGGATAGTAATGGGATAATGCTTGCGAAGCGCCGAGCACAGAACCTGACTCATGGTAAGCTGTCATGGAATGTGGATGAATGTATGAGCCTATGAATCTGGGGTTCTAGACAAATTGTCCAGGTTAAGTAGCAAAATATGCATTATATCTTCAGTAACATGTTCTCTAAAATACTGAGTGATTAACATAACTGTTTCTACTGTCTAGTTCATATGTTTATATAAATTAATTTCTTACATTTGTGCTAAAACATCAAATATTACTAAAATGTATGGTTAGTTATTACATAGGTATTGCTAATACATTTACAATAGAGAGCATACTCTAAATTTGTTTATCTTATTTTTAAACATACTTAAACTGATTATTATATATTTAAGTGAACAATGGGATGAACATTTCCTGAATTTTTTTGTGAGCAAGAATTTTCTATTTCTAATAAAAAGAGCTCATGATTATCATGTTGTTACCCAATTATTCCCAAACAAGAATCTGAACTTTTAATGAGTTAAATCAAAATTTAGGAGTTACTTTCTCCTACAAACCAACTTTCTCACTCTCATTAAATAAAAAAGAGTGTAAAAACAAATGTAATTATCAAATGCGACTTTTTCCGCCAATTTTTTTCCCTCAACTGTTTACACTGTCTGTTTGGCCCATCTGGTATTCATTCGAGAATAGAAATCACTAATCCCACAAACCATCCATTGATTCTTAATCCTAGAAAAGACTGGTATTACTTTAGCAGCATAATATGTTTTTCTTTCCTCCTGTGGAAATAAATGTGCAGCTTCATGGTGGATTAAAAAAGACAATTGAGAAATTTTCTATTATAAACATGTATGATATCTTAATTTCCTAGTATAATAGCAGGCAGACTAACATAATTAATCATGTTTTAAATGTAAATTGTTGCCAACGGTTTATCTGGTTGAAATTATTTAAGCCACATCAACTCTTAAGAAAGTCTTGCTTTCTAATTCCTAATTTTTTAATAAAAATAATTTCATAGTCTCTCTCACACCCAGAATCACTTACAATTTCACATGATATTTAAAGCACCATCATTGCAACCTGCATAAAGACGACTAGGCAAATATAAGTGATTTATATGCAAATTTCAACCCATTTACAGAGCTTAATAGTAAGAGACAAAATATTATATGCAAAATATGTTCATTTAAATTTTTGATCAGATTTTTCTGCTGCTTGATGAAACAAGAAAGTTATATTGGTACAGGAGCAAATACATTTCGGCATCAATGTCTCAAACCATGTTTATCTGTAATGAGAGACCTGGACAACAGTATAGAGAGAGGACCCATTAATTTCACTCATCTTCTTGACTGACAAGTGTCACTGCAATGTGAATCAATCCTGAAATTTCTACAGTAAGCTCTCAAGTGGCTGAAGTTATGACAGCTCTCAAACCAATAATGCTTTGGGACCCACAGAGGTCACCTCATCTTTGCTAGCTACATGTGGTATACAAGATAATCTTAGGAAGTACACACGCATTGGTTAAATTTACAGTTATGTTTGAATATCAATATGTATTAAAAAAACAGAAATATTGAAGCTATCGAAGCTAGCATATTGAAGCTATGATTTTGTAGATGTTACCACTTAAGAAAAGACTCAGTAAAGTTAAAAGAGATGAGTTGATTAAAGAAAAATATTAAGAAAAAAGTAGTACAGGTAGCATATGTAAATGACAAAAAATAGTAATGGCCATATATAAGAATGACTAAAATTTGGAAAACACTGATCTAGTCCAATCCCTACTTTCAAAGGTGAGAAAAATGAGGCCCTGAGTAGTTTAAAGGTTTACCTAAGATCCTATGGTTTGTTGGAGGTAGCTGAGACTCTGTGACCTACAGTCCCACATACAAGATCCACTATCTTGCTTTACACCATTCATTTCAGCCTCACGCAGCACACACATTTTTTACTGGAAGAACGGGTCAGTGAGAATTTCAGATGAATTCTCAAGCTACATATGTATTTGGTGTTTGTTTCTCCTAATGGAACAATGGGTAGTACAGTTGTCATCTGACCAGAATAAAAAGGTGCTAATGAAAGCTGATCCCACTTTCGCATACATTTTTTTCAATTGAACAAATAAATTATTTGACATGTAACATCGCGTAAGCGTAAGGTGTCCAGGGTGTTACTTTAGTACATTTATATTGTAATATAATTGCCGATATAGCAATATTGATGTATTATATAATTATAGTACAATGTTATTGTCTATATTCATTATTTTGTGCTTTAGAGTTCTATGACTATTATTACAAGTTTCTTCCCCCATCTCCAGATTACCATCATGCTACTCTGTTTTTTACAGGTTTCACATATAAATGCTATCATACGGTGCTTGTCTTTCTTTGACTTGTCTTGCTTATCACTTACAGCTATTTTTAAACAGAGTAATATTATTAGATCTGTATTGTTATTATGACTATAGATGTGGAATGTAAGAATGATAAATCTATAACATTTTATGTATTTTGTTAAGCTAACTGGTGAGCCTTCTTACAGAATTCAGCCATGCTTAAAATCTCGCTAGTATCCAGCACACTGAGGTCTTTGGACATTTTTGCCTTGCGTGTGAAGGGTATTCTATGATTTATATTCCACAGGTTCCTGGACAAGGGCGGTGGGGGAGGCTACAGATATTTTGCTGTGCTCCAGTGATGTGTTGGCACTGTCTCCTGCCACATAGGTTGTGAGCATCTCCGCCCACCTCGGTGTTCAGAGATGTCACTTTGGAAGCTAGAAATTATGGACCATAGTGGGAGTATTTACACCACAGAAGTTGGCAAATGCTACAAATCAGGGCTTCTTCCCAGGGAGAATGGATTGTTAAACATTTACAAGCACACCACTTCTTTGTGTGGTTTCTAAGGCAGGTGGAAGGCAAGCCCTTTAAATGGGAACTTCAAGGAATAATATGTAAATTAACTTTTACACCAGTGAGAATTTTTATGAGAGAGTAATAGAGAGGCAGCCCAAAGCTCTAGGGAGCAGATATGCCAAGGCCGGCAGAGAGCGTTTATTTGACTGTGTTTTCTTCGCTTTCAGGGTACTGTAGTATACTTTGAGCCCTGAGGAAAAACAGGTCCAAATAGTCAGAAATGGGCTTTCTTGTTATTCTGCTGACTAGAAAGACACTGCCTAAGGCTCTTTAGAAAGTAAAGATGACAGGTGATGCCTTCTACACAAAGATAAATTTCTAGCTAAAAATCCTCATGAATGGGCTAGACATGCCTTGTCCAACAGGACTTTCTTCAGTGATGGAAATGTCCTGTATCTACCCTGTCCAAAAAGGTAGCCACACACAGCTGTTCCACACCTGGATGTGGACAGGCTGAAATGAGATGTGGTATGAGGATAAAATGCACACTGGACTTAGTGTAAAAAAAGAATATAAAATACATTCTAATATTTAATTTGATTACATGTTGAAATGATAACATTTTGGATATATTATTAAATATTATATGTTATATATTATTGAAATTAATCTCATCTGTTTCTTTTTACTGTTTTTAACATGGCCACTAGAAAATTTCAATTACATATGTGGCACACGTTTGAAGAGAGCAAAATTCTGCGATGACTTAAAGTTAAGTTACAGGGGCCCAGAGAGTGAGAGAGAGAGACAATTGAGGTCAATAAGTTAACGGAGCCAACGGCCAAAATCGACAAGACCGCTCGCATTTCTGAGCGCATGCCGAAACACTGCATCAACACCCCAGTGGCTATTTCAGCTCCCATCTAGAGAGAATAGCCACCACCTCTTGCTTATGCATGAACGTTGCCCACGACCAATCCAAAAGCGGTAAATACTCTTCCTTACGGACGATGCCCCCATCCCAGAGCAATCCCCGCTTCCCCTTCTCCCATCCCTTTATCTATGGCCAATGTATATTCTGTCAACACAACGTACATCTTTCTTCTCTGAACTCATTGTACAAAAAAAGAGTCCCCTCAGCCCCAGGATGGTGGACATGTTTGTCTTCTTCGTCCGGCCCTGCTGCCAGTGGCTTAGCCTGCGTGCCCCTGACCTTGTCTTTGTCCAGCTAACAAATGGCTCAATAAAGCCTTTTTTTCAGAAAAACTTTTGGCCTTGAAGGTTTTTGTTTAACACATTTTATTTTTATTGGACACCACTGGGCTAGATCATAAAGTTCTGATTCAAGAGCTGGAGAAGGAAGAAGAACATAGAGAATCAAAGGGAGGGCCAAGTACGCGCAGAGCGCAGTTCTGCAGACCTCATAAAGCAAACTTGGTAATGCAACCTCCTCTTTCAGAATGAGTGTTGGAATGTCAGGAAAACGCATAACGAATTGACAGAACGTTGCATGGGTGGAAAGGGGGACATACCCAAATATTTGAAACCACGAGCTATAAACCTGAATCTCGATGAACACCTATATTTCCCTCAAACTGTCTTCCTTTGGTGCATAAGACCCTGGCACTGTTTGAGAAGGTACTGTGGAAATCTGTGAAAAATTAGGGTCAAATTTTCGGTGCTGCTTCCAATATATATGTCCTATTTCTAACCCAACAAGAGAAAGAACATTACTGTGCTTGAGAATTTATGTCAGATCATTACCAACCTTGAAATCCAGTACCTCTCTTTCAAATGGGGAACCATAAGGCATAGACCAAGGTGCAAACACTCTCAGTAAATCAGAAGGATGGCTGAGGCCATATAGGACTCAGATTTCATTATTTTAATTTCAGATCTTCCATTTCTCAAGAAGGTTTAAGAAACACAACACAGTAATTCAAATATACGTGATGTCAAAGACATGTTTTTTGCCCTTTTTTTCAGAATCTGTCATCAAAAGCATTTCATTGAAGGAAAATGCTGCAGCCAGTGGGGAAAAGGAGTTTAATTTCAACATTTTAAAGAAAAGGAGGGCTGAGGAGGAGAATTTTTTTTTTTCTATTGTATTTCCACAAATCCGAGCCCTCAGCTATAAAGAATACCCACTTCAGTGAGACAAAGATTCTGTTCTAATTAGAAAACTTAGATCAAGCATAAGCTAAATAAGTTCCCATCATCTACATCACCTGCAAAACCACAAAGAAAGAAGTGCATTGTGAACCCCCGAGCAGGCGTGTGGCTGGTACATCAATCTGTACTTTGTGTGCTCTTTCTGGGACTTTAACATTCACCACAGAGAGTGGGAACTGTAAAAATAGTCTGTATGTTTCTGAAGAAGTGAAAGACTTATTGCATAATGGTGGTAAACTGTGTCTTCTCGAACAGTACAACTGTGCATGCAAATGGAAAACTCAAAAAAAATATATATATATATAGCTACCACTCTAGACAAACATATTTTTTAAAAAATATTCGACCTAAAGAAAAATTGATGGGTACATTAGTAGAAAAAAAAGCCTTGTTACCTGGTGTTGGGGAAATGGAGGGACGTTAGCTAGTCCAAAACTCTGGCCAGCAAATCTGGTTAATTCATGTTGACTTTTCCCCAGCCGTATGTAAGTCTTAGGTTATTTGTCTTCTCTTTCCTTCCTTTTCGTTTTGCAAGACCTATACATAAATGGAAAGAAAATAATTTGTAAACAGAAAGTATTGATTTTTGCAGAAGCCCTGTCTGGCAGAGGTCTACAGCTTCCTTTCTCACCATTGTGGGGAACAAGAGGGATGAACAAGAAAACATTCTGACATAGACACAACTGTCAGGCAGGAGAGGCGTCTTCTCTGGCTGCTGCTTTGCTCTCTCCCTCCCTTTTCCTGTGTGCTGAGATTTCATGTGGGCTCTGAGGATCTCTGCCAAGCTTGTTCTTCCTTGATAACCACTCATATGTTGATTCACTGGTCCATGCAACAAATATTTATTTAGCAACTAATATGTGCAAGGCCTGGACTAGGGGGAAATGTAGGGAGGCTGAGAGAGAGAGATGCAAAGACAAAGAAGATACAATAACTTTCTTAAAGGAATTTAAAATCTGAGGGAGGTAAATATGAAGGTTGTAATAAAATAATGAGTGTATCGAGGGCTCTGATTGTGTGGCAGGGACCCAGAAAGTGTCCTAGGAGAGGGTTTGTCTCAGAGTGCCTGGAAGTCCCATGGGGCACACCTGTAATAGTCAATATGCCCAATGACTTGAGAGGCCTTTTGGGGAGAAGTACTCATAAGGGGAGAGAGAATACAGGTGCATAAGATGGCTGTAAATTTAGCACTTCCAGGTCAGAGTCATGAGACAGGTTGAGTACAATATAACCTTCAGCCACATCGCTGAGTCTTAAGGGGTGAGGCCCGAGGACAAAATCTTTCCACCAGTAACAGGTCCATGGGGCATCCAGCACCTCAGGTCACCTTGTTTCCTCTCCCACTGGGTTACTGTTGAAGCCCATGTGGACATGGCACAGACCTATGGTTTTAAGCAGCTAGACAGCCCAGCCCAAAGTTGGATCAAAGAAGACGTGTGGGAGGACGATGTGCATCTGCCATTGTGATCATCAATGGCATTCTGATGGTCTCGGAAGATAGAATTTCTTTCAAAAAGCTTCTCTTTGGCTGGTGTCAGCGATATTGCCCCCATCACAGCATGCAGCATCACAGGTAGCAGAAAGAGGGTGGGAGGGTGGGGAATGAGAGACCCTGGAGGGCAGGGCTAATTGCAGATGAACAAGCTGAGGCATGAACACGGGACCCGACCATTTATTGGGCATCACCCATATGCAGGGCACTGGACCGGACCCTGGGGATACGATGGCCAACCAGCCCAATGACCAAGTGGCTTATGGTCTGCTTGAGGCAAAGAGATATATTAACTCATTCTTGCATAAGTGATTATTTCACTGAGTCAACACTGTGAAGGAAAAGTACAGAATTGGGAAAGTATAAAGAGGTCAGGATCAAGGTCATCTGATGGCTCGTAAAATGCTTCCCCGAGGCAAGAGGTAGCTGGGCAAAGGGATTTGGGTGGAGAAGTTCCCACAATTGCATGTAGGAACAGGACTGGAGACAAGATTGTGACTGTTCTTAGGGCTCTTATTATACCAAGTCTATGTACCCTGGAAAACCCAGGTTACAAAATACATAAATAGGGAGCTGTGGGAACCCGTGGGAAACTGATTTGCAAGATCGGGGGAGTCTTCTTAGAAAAAGTGGAATTTTTACTGGGCTTTGAAATATGAGTAGGGTTTTGATAGGTGGAGGATGGAAGCAAATAGCATTCCAGAAAGAGGAAGGAACAGTGAAAGTAAAGAAACTAAACATAAAGGAATGAGATGAACAATTACATATATACATAAACATATAACATACACATATATACATACATATTTCAACACCATGAGGTAGTTCTTATTTCTGTTTTTCTTATAAGAAAATGGAAGTTCTAAAAACTAAAACTGAAAGTTCTGAAAGACTTGCCCAAGGTCACCAGGGTGTTAGGTAATAGAGCCCAAATTTAAACCTTGGTCTGAATCTACCCCATGTGGCCTTCCTGAAAGCACATGACACGGAAAAACCAGTCAATAAGTGTCTGTCATTCTAGATATAAATGTGGAACAGCAAAAATGCTCATGCTGGTTTGCCCAAGGGCAGGTGGATGAAGAGGGAGGTAACAGGAGACGAATGGAATAGCAGGAAAAGTCAAGTACGAAAGGGCTTTGAAAGCGTGTTAATTCCACCCACACACACTGGGCACAAAACAGTCAGACAGTGAAGACTGAGCCAAATCTGTTAGTTACCCCACCCTGTAAGGCAGAACCCATTGTTTCAATGTCTCGTGGGATTTGTCCAGAATCAAGAACAATAAAAAAATAGGAGCGGATTAGAGAGCTATATTAATGATAGTTGATGAACCGTCTGTAGTTGAGGCAGAAAGACTGAATTTTAGAGACGGAGGTCTGAGGAAGTGCAGACCACAGAGTTTGAATGCTGTCATTGAATTGGTGCGTTGTGGCACCGACACAAAAGGAAGTGACGAATCCCCTGTGGACATGCGTACGTTTTCAGAAGTGAACTGCAGACAAGATGAGAGCAAAACAACAATGACCTTGTAAATAAAGGATGTTGCCTGAGAGGCTGAGGTTACACCACAGTTTCACTATGGAACGCCAGAGATCATGTCAGCAATAGGCTTTCTTCAATGGGTGCTTGTTAACTTACTGTTCAGTAATTATGTACTGAGAACTGCCATCGTTTATTTTTTAGAAATTTGCAATAATCCCTTTTGTTTGTTCCTCTGATTTTATGGACTCTTTCAGATTTTTAAAGAAGAGATATCTAATCAACCAGTATGGTCTCTATGCTCTTGTTTTGGTAAAAATGTTTGAGAGAATTTGCTTCCCAAGTGGGTGGGGGGAGGGGAGGTTGAGGAGCGTTGGAGTAGTGTCAGGGGCCTTCCTGTTTGAATGAGACAGATGAACAGCCTTTACATAAAGGAAGCTGATAATCCATAGGAGACAGAGTCATCAAAAGCCTTGGAGTTATGGGGTCAGGGGTGTGTATGGCACAATAAGCTCTGTATTCTAGGAGGACAATTCCTATAGTAATGTGAAGAATGCATTAGGCCTTTCATACACCTTGTTTTATCAAAACTTACCTGCTCCCCTTTAAACAGCACAAGAGTGATGTGTATTCTAATGGGTATCTTTGTGCCGTATTCCTAGGAGCTAATAAAAGTTAATTTAATTGAACTTCAGTTCAACTGAAGGATTCTTAGAAATGTATTGACAACCCTCTGAAAAAACTGGAGGGCATTTCTTACAGAGGGTGTTTCAAGTTCTAGAAAATAAAGGAAACACTTTGTGAGGGAAAACATTTGGTGCTAAAACCACCACCAAGAGAGTCAGCCTTTGCTCTTGCCAGCCAAGTTTTCCACTGCGACAAGTCACTTGGAGAGCTGTATTAGCTTCAGCTTGGGATAATGCGCCCATTTGAATATTTGCATTTAAAAAGAACAGAAATCGATTTTCCCTAGAAATTTTTTTCTGGGATAAGTTTTTGAAAAACGCAGCCTTTACTGTATTTAAATTGAGCATAAATAATTTTATGCTCAAATGTGGCTCTCAGCTACCCTGCATTTCACACTTTTAACTGGGACTGTGTTTAATTCAGAACTGACATATACTCTGGGCAAGAAAATATATAACAGATCTCAGTGGAGGCTGAAAAATCACTGTGTTGTACACCTGAAACTAATATCATATTGTATGTTAACTATAGTTTAACAAAAATAAGTTAATTAATTAAAAATAAATAGGAAGAGAGAATTCTAGGCAGAAGCAAAGAGAGGCATTTCCTCTTGTCTCTTTTCAAACTCATAACCCCACACCAATTTTCTTTATCGTTTAAAAAGATAATCATCCAAACTGGGGAAAAAATGGAGGGAAAAACACTAGGAAGTTGCAAAAGAAAAATATTTTTGAAAATGCTTTTATCAAATGTCAGGAGAATATGCAATGATGTGCATTCATAAAGATGTAAGTTCGTGGAAGGCTGGATTGTCTCTTTCTATATCATGATTAATTCCTGGAATCACCACAAGTGTTAATTTCTCAAGCCAGAAATTTAGTACTACGAGCCGAGTGGGTTACCACCATCCTCACTCTTATATGTTCACCTTGTGTGAACGCTTGATAACGTACCGTCTCAAAGGGTCATTGACAAGTGCAGACCTAATGAAAACCACAGAGAGATGGGAAGGCAAGAGATAAGCAAAGGACATTACATTTTTAGGGCAAAATTCAACAAAATATATTCAATTCTTTAAAGGCATTAGAAAGACTGCTTGGTTTGGGGGGAAGTACAGAAGGATGTAGAAAGAAGGTAGATGTTGTTTTGGTGAAACTGACTTGGCACTTACTGTTAGTGAGTGCCAGAACTGATCTTAATGAGGACTCTGTGTCTCAGGCTCTTAGGACTGATGATAAACCCGTGTAGCACTTTCAAGAGGGGCCGGGTATCGATTTGCACATGGGAGGTAATTTTACTATTTTAAAATCTTTTTGAAATACAGTGCTTGTGAGCTTCTTTTTTCTTTAGAGAAATACCAGCTAATGTGCATGGATAATTATTTTTAAATCCTTAAAAAAAAAGTTTGTGATGCCTTTCACCATCAGTCTATAAAAGATTCATAGCCCGCATTGATTTTTCTTCCCCCAAAGACATCTCAATTTTCAATAAGCCTCTAGGCCTTCCTCTTCCCATCTACACTTATCCTTGTTTTCTCTGTTATCTCTAGCCTCTGACCACTCAGGCAGCCCATTTCCCAAACATGTATGCTATTTTTTTTTTTATTATTTTAGTGACAATATCTGGTTTGAGATATTTTATTGCTCATGTGCTTGGTGAGGTTGGGATGAAGGATAAACAGGTAACATTAGGTATCTCTGAGTATATGGAGACTTAAATCTGCCCGTGATGATGAACTAACATGGCCAAAGTTTGTGCTAGCATTAGGAAGAAAAGCAAGGAAATTAGGGCATTTTCTCAGGGTACCCACAGTGAAAGCGCAGAGATATAAACTTTGTCTTCAATGCATCCTTGCTTCCCTTTTTGGTACCATTCTGTCTCTCTGGGTTGAGCATCCTTGTTCCCTAATCATCTAACCATTTCATGGAGTTAATTTTGTTTCCTTATATGTCAGGTTAGAAAGCATTCCTGATAGGCTGTTAGTAACACAAACAAACAAACCAGAGTAACAACAACAACAACAACAACAACAAAACAACCACCACAAAAAAAGTCTCCTAAAGGTATTTTCAATGTGATTCATTTACTCTCAACAAATGGCTGCTGAGTGCCTATGATGTGACAGACACAGTGCTAATGAATGAATGGAGATGAAATGGTGAATTTCAGAATGCGATGTGTTAAATGCTTTGATAGATGTACACAAGAGGTGCTGTGAAAGCTCAAAAAAAAAACCAAAAAAAACCCCAGCATCACGGGCCACGCTTTGCATACACTATCTCATGTCCTTCTCATAACAATCTTAAGAGATAGATACTATCATTACTCCCACTGCACAGATGAGGGAATGGAGGTTAGAAAGGACACACAGCTTACCCAATGTCACACAGATAGTTCATGGATGATTCAGAACCTCGACTTGACTGACTGCAAACCCATGTATCAAGTTTTAGCCAAGCTGCTTTCCAGAAGACACGCTCAGATTCAATTTAGTAAAGGGAGAAAAACACTTCGGTTGTTTCTACATCCTGGGAAGGGGGAGGGAGGTGATAGGTAGGGGTAAAAGGGGTCAAATATTTGGTGATGGAAGGAACTCTAACTATGGGTGATGAACATACAGTGCAATATATGTATACGACATACCGTTGAATTGCACACTTGAAATTTACTGGATTTTATTGATCGATGTCACTCCAATAATTTTCAATAAAAATAAAGAAATGACTATTAGCAGGAAAAAAAAAGAAAAAAAAAGGAAGAAAGAGCATTCTAGGCAGAGGGAACAACATACTGAAGGGTTCAATGCAAGGGACTCATAGCCTGTTAAAGGAAGCCCATATGAATCATTATGGCTGAACGTTATCTAATTAAAAGAGCAGTGGACCAACAGCAAATCTGGGAAATCCAAACATTTTAGGGGAAAGAGAGAGAAACCTGAGAAGGAATCTGAGTAGAAACTGTTAAGCAGGAAGGAAAGACTTGGCAGAAGGATGGATAAAAGTCCCAGGGAGTGAAGGGTGGGATCCAGGCACAGAATCCCAGGGGCTGGGAGAGAGGTTTGGAGGAGAGAGAGGCCCTTCCTTAAACACGTAAATGAAGATATACCACGTAGGTGACCGCTTATTCCCCTCCACGTTGCCCAGTGACAGGACTAATGGTGGGTGGAATGATGGAATCACACCGTTTTAAAGATGGGCAATGAGATTATTTAATTTGACCATCTAATTTTCCACGAGAGGAAATGGAGTCTCAGAACTCTGCAGTGATTTTTCCTGACGTCGCATACCTAATTAGGGACAGAGCTGTGATTAGAATTCAGATCATCTGACTCTGCATCTCAAAAGGAAAGATTTCAGACATGTAGTCTATGCAAAGGAATGACAATCCACAAATGGCCAACAAACATGAAAAAATTTGTTCGGCTTCATTATTAATCAAAGTATCCTCAACAGTACAGGGAAAAAGGCACACTCATGTATTGCTGGTAGGAATCTAAATTGTAATCATCTTTTTTGAAAGATATATTGGCACTAGGGAAGAAGCAATATGACTTCGGCTCAAATACAGGATCTGCCAACCACTGTCATGTATTAACCATTTTCTGGGCAGAAGCTTGTTTCCTCTGAAAAAATGTGGATATTAATAGTACTTATAACACAAATTTATTATGAGGATTAAATGAGGTTGTTTTTATAACATAATGCCTAGTATATAGAGTCCAATAAATGGTATTATCATGATCATTATAGGTAGAGTTTTACAAATATTCACATTCTCAGCAATTTTATGTCTAGAAATTTATCTTGCAAAAGTGATCATAACCAGGCATGAAGATTTATGTACATATTCATCACAATATTATTTATAATATTGAAAAATTGGAAACGCAAATGTCCAACAATAGAGTGGGTAAATTAATGACGGTTCATCTGGTTGATGGAATACCATGTGGCCATTAAATACCATGCTGCAAAAGAACACTTAATCACCAGAGAAAACATCCATATAAAGTGACAAAAGCAGGTTACTCAACAATACATAAACATGATTCCAGTTTTATAATGAACTATATCTACATATATGTGTTCTCATCATAAACCCATGCTGGTTATTCAAATGCTTGTCTGTATGAGACTTCTGTCCCCTGAACTGAGAGAGAAACCCAGCTGAAAAGATTGTGTCGCAAACTCTGTAACAAAACTAAGATAAAAGAAAGAATGAAAATAAATTCCTTTTTCTGATACTATCAAAACTACATAAATATTTTGAGTTTAACGAGCCATTCTCAACATTCCAGACTTGAAAAGACTTTGAAGGAAATTATATTTTACAGATGTAAACTTATCTCAGCATGCTGGGATTTCCACATTTAACTTCTATTAATGCTTTTCAATGCCAGCATGAAAACATATACCTTAGAAATCTTCCTCAGTGGTATTTCTTGCAGGGACCTGATTAGACTAAATAAAATAAAGTGTTAAACTAAATAGGCAAACCCTCTGTGGACAAATACTGAAAAAGAATGTGAGAGTTAATTTGTTTACTATTTTCTTCTATCAATATGTCCTAGGAAACCTACAGAGGATTTGTAGCACAAATGAGAAAAATAAAGGACCCAAAGGAATGAGTGATCATTTTTTCCTACACATGCTTCCAAATAGTTCACTTTAATAGACTTTGAAAGGATTGCAGGATGCATTCTTAGCTGTAAATCACTAATCTACTCTTTCTAGTCATATATTGTTTGTGTAAGTTTCAGATCATGCACTCAAACTTGTCCTATAAACACAAAGCATCCCTCATTATCAATTTTATGCTTTAATGCATAACATCGTTAAGTTACCAATGTGCACCTTTTAATGTGCTCTTGGGCAAGCCACTTAGCCCATCACATCCTCAGTATCCTCGTCTGTAAACAGTTTAAGATTGAATTAAATGATGTCTAAGATTCTTTCTAGCTCTAAAATTATATAGCAAACTATGGCACACAAACATGAATTAAATTTAAAAATGGCTTTTCCTGGGAAAGAAGTTGGTCTTAGAAAAGAAATCCATGTTGAATCTGTCGAAATTACAAAGTGCCCATGTTAATATTTTTGATGTTAAAGAGCCAGATTTCTGAGTATTAAATTAATTCAAATTCTGATCAGCAGAACATCATAGAATAGATAAAACCAAGAAGAAAATTTTCAAGTGATAAATGTAAGAAACTATTCAAAATTCCTGTTATATTTTGAGGACCAAAATTGTACAACTGCATTTATACTTTATGATAATAATATTCTATTGTTGAAAGATGTCTTTCAGTTTTGATGTACACTTGCGTGTAAGGTTTCATTTGAATGTCACAGCAAATCTATGAGTATAAGTTCAGTGGAGACTACATTCTTCTCTTTACAAAGATCAGAGGCTGAAAGATTTTCTTCAAACAGTGTTGTTACTTGCGTAGCAGAGCTAGAACTAAAAACCAGGTCTCAGAGGCCAAAATTCATCCTTTTTGTACTACATCGCATTGTTTCCCAATGCCATCTAGCTCATTTCGACCTGAGTTCTTAGATCCCTTTGAAGATGGCTTTTGTGAACAGGAAAGATTATTCAGTGGTTGTTCTTGTTTCCATAATTAACATTTGCTTTATTGACTTTAAAAATTTAAAAACTCGTATTTGAAAATCTTTAATCTTTTAGATAAGAGGTTGGCAAACTACAGCTTGTGGGCCTGATACATCTAGCTGGATGCTGGTTTTTGAAAATAAAGTTTTATTGGAACACAGCCATACCTATTTACTTACATTTTGTGTGTGTGCTGCAATGGTAGAGTTGAATGGCTGCAGCAGAGACCTTAGGGACAGTAAAGCCTAAGATATTTACTATCTGGCCCTTTACGGAAAGAGTTTGCCAACCCCTGTCTTGGATTCAACATACAGATTTTATTATTCTCTATATAAAGCTGGAAAATCTTGACAGTCACTTTTAAGGAGGCTTTTATAAATTCAGTTAAAACTCCCTTAAACATTTTAACTATATTTATATATACTTGATATATTAGATTTACTTTTAATATAATTCAGATATCTTAACGAAAAAATTCCCAAGCGTTTGTATGTCTTGTAAATCTAATAAACCATGTTAAATCTTCTATAGATATTTATAAATAACATTCATTTATACATAAGTATATTGACACAATATTATATAATTATATAATTATGTTATATATATTTTATATATTACTGTACTCTTATAACTATGTTGTCTGAAGTTCTCTTAAATGTTCCACTACTTTATATAAATGTGGAAGGATTTCAATTTAGAAATCACGAGCCCAAATCAATTATAATTTTTATTTAGAATAACAAGACTGATGTGTTTTACATTCTCTTAAACAAATATTAGCAAATATGAACTGATTCCTTCTTGACGTAAATGTATATATTGTAAATTGGTTCCTCTTAAATATTTCTGCTTAATTCCAAACTATCTCAGAGTTAAAATACTGCAACTCATTAAAGAAACAATTTTGTCATCTCGAATAGTTTTGGGAGCTCACTTCTCAGCGGTGGATATTGCAGAATTATCGGTAATAGTGGAGACACTGACTTGACTTTTTTTTGGCAACTCTGACGGGACCCTCTGAGCCCGATTTATAAGTCAGGACAAAGACATCATAAATTACAGGGAGGGAGGGTTGTGCAGTCCGTGTTAGTTTGCAAGGGCTGCTGTCACAAAGTGCTACAAACTGGGTGACGGGACAAGCGAATTTCATCGTCTCATAGTTCTGGAGGCTAGAAGTCCAGCTCTCATGCAGCTGGAAACCAAGGGGTAGAAACGGGAAAGGCATCAGTCATAATTAAGCCTGATGACACACGAAATTCATAATTTACATCTCTGTGACTTCGAGTTTTTGTTGACTTAGAGGTTTGTGGACACTTCTCTCAGGGAACATGTGGTTCCACTGGGTTCTACCTGGTCATTGGGTTTCTCATGATCATTGGCTTCCTGACCATCAAGTAACATGAAGATTGCTGCCATGCAGTGAGGGCCAGTAGTTTCTCTGGAATGCCTCCTAGTACTGCTACATCCAGTGGCAAAAGTTAGAGAATATTTCAACGAATCTATAAGTTGGACGCCTCAGGAATGACTGTTTAGGTCCTGCCACCAGGCAGAGAAGTCTGGCCTACTGAGCAACCTGCTGGGAGCAAAGACTACACGGCATGGGTAGCAGAGGAAGGAAGTTATAAGTACTAACTATGGACTTGTGACCACAGCAAAAATTGGGATTGTAGTAACTACTCAGTTTTTTTTCTTGCTCTCTTTATGTGTCACTTACATATATTAACCACTTTCTTTTTACTCCCTCCTTTTTGGTTTTAAAGTTTTATAAAAGGTTTTTCGGGCATGATTAACTTTACAATTCAGTCCATAGGTTGTGGGACATCAAGACTGGGTTGTGACTTGGCTGAAGGACAAAAATGAACGTTACCCAGGGATCAATGCAGAGCAGTGTTGGAGAGAGGGCAAGAGCATTTCTGTGTCATGTTAGGAAGGACCTGTGGTTATTGCTATCACTTGGAAGCTTAAATTTGGGGAAAGGGCCTATATGGACATTAACCACCAAAGGGTTAGCCCATGGTGGACAAGGGTTAGCGCTCAGTAGCCATTCCAGCCTCCTTTCTGTATGTGGTCCTCTGCTGCAGAGGTGGGGACACCCGAACTCATGTTTCAGACTCCCTCATAGCACAGTCCTGGTTATAATTTTTATTCTTACTATGCGCAATTCCAGGTTCGCTTCTGGGCTTCTGTTGCTTCTACTGGCAAGCATGGTCAAGGAACCATCGAGTGCTTCTTGGGCAGGGTTGACACAGGTGCTAGTGTGTGATCATGAGCCTTGTAAGTGTCAGAAGAGGACATCTATTTCAGCGGGGCAGGTGCCATGGCTCTGACCTGGCAGCAGTAGTGGCTGATGGTGGCTGACTCTTGATCGTGGCCAAGGCAGAGTGGCTCCCAATCCAGCAGCTGAAGGAGCAGTTTCACGACTTGGCAGGCACTTTCTGTTGCACAAAAGGCAGCAGTTCCTACCACGGCCTGGTTCCATGTAGGAGTTTGAAGAATTAGTCCTAAAGCTCAACCGAGAGTGTTCTCCCCCATCCTAAATACAAGTCTGGAAGCCATTCCCACCCTGTGATAAATTTCTTTCTGCTTACATGCCCTGAAGTAGAGTCCGATCTCTGTCAGGGAACTCTGACTGATTTAAAAAATAAATAAGTAAACAAAAAACTTTCCATCTAGGTCTTAAGTCTTTAGCATGTATCAGAATCCTCTATTTTAAAAATATTTTCCCCGTATGGTAGGTCTCATAATCTTATATTATATTTAAAAGTCATACCTGTCATGGCTTTGTCTGACTGGATCATGACTAATTTTATGAATGTTATTCTACCGTGGGCTCTATTTTTCATTCCGCTTTCTCACGTTAGGTGCCTGGCGACCCGGAGCTGTGCTTTAGCTTTCCAGAATGTCTCCGTGCACTCCCCTCTACCACTAGCTCATGCTCTAGCCTTCTCCCTTCTCCTCGTCTCCATCCCCAACTTGATCAAAATGCCTGTTACGTCCTGTCAGAATCCTGTCTATCTGTGGGTAGACTAATCTCATAAACTAATGCAAGCTAGGTTAATTGCTGACAGGGGGAACAATGTTTTAATGTTGATAATAATGATGATAGCCACTGCAGACATTTATTGAGAGTTGACTGCATGCCAAGAACTTTACAAGAATTATGTCATTTGATCCTTAAAAATCCCTGAACCTAATGAACTAAGTGTTATTATCTCCATTTTACAGATATGGAACCTGAGGCCTAGAGAAGTTTAAAAAAAAAAATCTTGATTAAAAAGCACACAGCTGGTAAGTTTGATTCAGGACCTGGATCCTGGTCTGAGTCCAGAGTCTTGTGTTCTAACTACCGCACCGTATTGCCCCTTGAAATCCAAAGGAATGATTTGAGAGTATTAGGTGTCTTGCGGCTTTATGGGAAGATTTTAAGATTTCAGGGTGGAGGAGTTTTCTAGCAACAGAAGCATTTATATTTTACTGAGATCAGGAGAACTAAATATGTCATTAAGAACTGAACAAGAACATTCACATTTTGTGATAACACAATCATTTCTGTAGTAACAAGATAGCATTTTGGTTTGTTTCAATTGTATGTGAAATGAAACTGGGGAACATGAATATTTAAAGAAAGATAAAGGTATACAGGCAAATGAGCAAAACTAGAGGAATGTGAAAAAAGGAGAATGGTTAGTTTATTCTTACGATAAAATATTTCATTAAAGAGTTCATATTATGATAAGCCTCTAAAAGATTAAGTATAGATAAAGCAGCAAATGGAGTTTAATGCAGGCCAGATAAGAGGCTGGTAGTCCTAAAGAATGATAAGATGCTCAAAGCTTAAGGTCACTGATTATTTGGGAGAGAGGAAAGGGTGAGCACTCCAAATGGATCTGGTGTTTGATAAATATTAGGATCCTGAGGAAACAATAAACATAAATGATTAGAAACCTTGTAAAACTGGAAACTAACTGGACCAGCTGTATGGAGATCAGTCCCATGTTAGCAAATTATGTGGAAAATCGGGTGAAGTTCTCGACATTCAAACATTATTAATAACATAGGGCGTGCAATAAATCCTGTGGGTGCCTCTGATGTCGCTTCAACTCTCCAAAGTGGTCAGTGAAGTCTAAAGAGTGAAGGTTGGGCTAACTTATGTGCGTAACTGAACCTCTATCTGCAGAGAAAACCAACCAGTTAAAAAGCTGATCTGGTCAGCTCTACTTGCCTTGCCAGGCATATGAGGACCCTTCCCAATTTCTTGCAGTAAATTTTGTCTGGGCTCATACTGATGAATAACTTCTCTGCAAAAAAAAAAAAAAAAAACTTTAGGATAATGAATGAATAATTGGATATTATGAAAATTACCAAAAAAATTAATGTATACAAATGCTAACATTTTATTACAAAATACATTGTTATTGTGTCTGCTATTATAACAGTTAAACTACCAAATCTGAAGTAGATTATTTCAGTGATTTGCCTTAAGCACAAAAAAGTCATAAGGTACACATAAGTTTTTAGGCTTTTTTTTTTTCAATGGTGCTAAACATGAAACTATTAATTTCAGATCCTTGATTTAACTTTCAGAATTTATCTTCTACTCTCCAACATGCAAATTAAAGGTTCTGTTTAGACACTGGAAAAAAATGAACTAGGAGTAAGAGAAAAAATATGTAATTATATTTATTATAACTTATTATACTATAAATTATGTGATTACTTGTCCAACTACAATTACATTTTCAAATTAAAAAGTGCATGAATGTGGTTTTCTAAGTGATAAAATACTCTGACAAAGGGAAGAATAAAAAAGTTTCAAGTGAATGAACCTTTGGAGTGGAAAAAGGTTAGCTGTGAATATATACTGCGGAGGATTCTTACTCTAAGATTACGTTCTTGCCTCCAGGTTCAAGTGTTGCTCAATCGGCAAGGTGCTCAATTCACAGTGATTGCTGCGCATTTCCTTGTTGATCAGGAAAATGCACAATCTCAACTTAGACACATTTACCATAAAAATGAACATAAGAAATAGGATTTTGATTTAAATTTTCCAGTTGCAGCAGATTGAGGAAAATATATGCAAGAGAAGATTCCATTTGAAAAGCTCTGGTTCAAGTAAGTCCAAAGAGAATGCCTCTCTGTGTACCCAATGCTGTCTTAGCATTAGATAGCAAGCTTTTCTCGCTCAGAGCCCTTGTCAATTTGATTAAACTCACAAACACGTGACTGACTCCGCCTCTGTTAAAAATATTCTCAAGCCAAAGAATGGCTGAGATGCGTGTGGCTTTGTCTTTGTGAGTGGGTCCTTTAGCAGAGCAATCATATCACTAGCTAGAGGGGTATATATTTAAATGTAATGCCCCACAACTGAATTCTCCATCAAACACAGTTCATTGCAGAGAGGGATTTAGAAGAATGCAAATTTAAGTCCAGAATCCAGAATACCCTTCCAGGCATGTACGTTTTCAATTTAAAATGGCCCTCGAGAAATGCGATACTTATTTTCAGTGTTGTTTTAAAGGCCGATTTTGGAAGCCGCTCCTTTTTTCTGCATATTCTCTTTCCAAGATTAAAAGATCCTTCAGGTATAACATTTAAAAGGATGGAATGTTAGGCCGAGCCGGGGTGGGGTGTGTGTGTGTGTGTGTGTGTGTGTGTGTGGGTGTGTGCGGCACTGTACACGTCTTGCGTGTAGGTGGGAAAAAAGGCCCGACGAGATTCCAAAACCAAAACAATTCACTCAGCCTAGACCAGGCCGGACGACCAACTCCATCCTCACGAGTCAAGATTTGGTCTCCAGGCCCAGGCGGGGAGGGCGCGGGCCAGCCGGCCTGGTGGCCCAGCCAAGCTTGGAGGCGGCTCGGGCCCGC
>NW_006494609.1:13902914-13924501 GCF_000325575.1 Pteropus alecto
TGGAAGAGAGAGGGAGCCAGGCAGGGAAGCCGCCGGCAGCCCACGCGGGCGCAAAGCCCGCGCTTCCCACAGACTACGCTGGCGTCTGCTGCGGCGGAGGCGCTGCCATGGCAACGGGCGGCCCGTTTCTTTCCCCCCTTCCGGTGCCGGTGCGGCACGCCAAGCAGGACGGGGTGGGGCGGCGGTTGCTAGGAAACCAGCGGAGGGCGTCCGCCTCCGCGGCGCGGCTCCGCTTCCACCCTTCACCTACTTCAGCCCTGCGGAGAAGGAGGTGGGGGAGGGTCGGTAGAGTGGTTGAGAAGCCACGTGGTGGCCAAGAGTCTCAGGGCCTTTCTCTATTGAGGCCGGCCCTTCCGGCCAAAAAAAAATTGTTCCCTGAGAGGAAAAATGAACGAAAACACTTTGGCATCGACTCTGCTCACGCTGGCTCTATAAGGACAGCAAGAAGGTCCCCAGACTCCCACGGTTCTCTCCACTCAGAAAGGAACCATTTCTTGAGCTTTACTATATCAAAGAGCAATGCTAAGCACTTTCCATATATTGACTCATTGTTAATTCTGTAAAGCCGAAGCTAGTAACTTCATTTGTCCATGAATAAAATCTGGCCGAGGCATAACAGCTGGTTGGGGTGGAGCTAGAATTTTAGGTCCAGTCTTAACTTCAAGGTACCTGCTGATTTTTATACTGCTTATGTGTCCTTCCTCAGCTGCCTCTTGGCTAGCACATAGTCCCTTTTCATCCAAACACCCATACACCCATATCGACTAGGGTACACTGGGAATAGCCTGACAAGGAGATTGAAAATTTGAAATCGGAATTGTCAAAAAACCTGGGACATACAGTTTACATTGTTTACATTGATAACTTACTGATGTCCCAGTCTGTAACACTACTGCTATCACCATTTAGGATTCTCAGATCCTCACTACAGGAAGCGACTCTAAACCTAAGAATTTGCCCAAACCCGTACTGACTCCTGTAAGTATCCCATGCTAGGCTATATATTGTAAGAGATTAAAAATTTTTTTCCTAAATAGTGTCTGTCCACAAAGAGTTTATTTATATTCTGCTAGGGAACTGACTTGTGTTGTCAAGGATTTGTGTGCAAGCTATTAAGGAAGCACTTCCTGGAGAAACTAGCAAGGGTGTAAGAGAAGTGGAATAGGGCAAGGGAAGGCAAGCAAGGGAGCAATTTAAGGTCAAGTTCCAGCCTCAGCTTCACCCAAAGGCAGCTCTGGAGCACAAATTACATAGTGAGTTGATCCCACCTTGAGGCAAACAAGCTGGGGTTTTATACCCCTATACCAGCCAGTCATTGTCTACAGGCCTTCCTGGAGGGGGTGGGGGACATAAATACCCAGCACTTATGGTTCTGGGGTGATTCTGGGTAAAGTGGCTGCTGTAGATTAAGGGAAGGTAGCTCTCTTGAGGAGGCGGAAGTGTGAGCCATTAGGAGAGAAGCACCAAGAAGCCAGGGAATGGGTACAGTGAATGAATGATGGAGATATGAAGAGATCTGAGTAGAGCACCAAAAGCATCTGCTATAGTCCACCCCTTGCACCACTCAGATCTACATGTTTCTCACATTAAGACTGCTCTATCATCTTGTCACGAATTACTCAAGATTCTAATTGGTCACAGAACTAGTGGAACAAACCACAGCCCACGCAGCTGCAGCTGGCCCTAAGGTTATAACTAATACCCATCAGGTGGTAGCTGGTACAATTATCTATTTTCAGTTAAAACAGCAAGAGAGACTCCAGTGGGTCAGCTGAGTTCCAAACACATGCCTCCCTGCCCCCATTAGGTAGCAGCAGCCTTACCGCCTTATGAAGATCAGAGTCAGTTACCCCTGCCATTGTAGTAAGTGCTTTCTTTGACTACATGAAGTCTAAAATGATAGGGCTGCAGCTGTAGCTCCGTGAGATTCTTCCTGTGTCCCCCCGTGTGAAGCATTCTCCCTGTGGGAACTAGAACCTCTAGACCTAATGCCCAGAGTTGTAAACATAGGAAGGATGCATTCCCCAAGAGGGGCACAGAGTTATAGTGAGCCAGGCTAGCCTTCTTTACACGCCCTTGGTTCCCATACCCATATATTCAACTCACTGGAGACACAACATAATATAATGGCTATTGGCTTAAGGTACATACTACATCCTGAAAGATGGTGCCTCAGCCTCACAGGGTAGCATTTCTAAGCTAGTGCCTATCTATGCCTTCAAAAGATGGTTGTAATATATCATGCTAGAAGCTTCTGAATGGTGTGGGATTGGTGAACCCCATAGTCATGTGCCCGTACCATATCTTCTTTGCCAATAATGGCAGTAAAGTTTTGTGGGATCCAGTAAATCAGACATTATGTGTCCTCAAATAGTGGATCTTGCCAAAGCGCTGTAGTCAGAAAAGGCCAATTTATATAATGAATTTGTATCAGTTCCACTAAAAATAAAATGCTGCCATTTCCAGGGTAAAAGGGGTCTTATAATTAACTTGCCACCAAGTCTCTGGTCTCTTTAAAGAATAGCACTATGTTGGGGACTCAAAATCTCTTGTTGATAGGTCAAACATTCAGCAGTGGCAGCAGCCAGATCAGCTGTGGTGAGAAGGAGCCCATGCTTTTGGACTCATAGCCTCCTGTCACTGTAGCTACCACATTTATAGGCTTATGTTTATTGGGAAAGGATTACGGTAACTAAGGACAAAGCCTGCTGACCTCTATTGGATGAACCATCCTGTCCATCTGGTTGCGTAGTGCTTCTTCTGCAATGAATGCTCTCTGGTAGGTATTAGGGTGCAATATAAAGAGTTTCACTCCCATAGATCCTCTTTCCCCAAACTTCCTTATCCCCCATCTTTCAACTGTGCTCCTTCTAGTCTCATGACCGACCACTAGGGCCATTTGCCACAGCCCCTGAGTCTATCTTTATCATTACACTGGGCCACCTCTCTCTCCATACAAAGTTGGTGACCAGGTGCAAGGCCAAAGCTCTTCCTGTTACCATGATTTATCCTTTTTGGCCTCTTCAGAGCCAACTCTGGGAGGGGCTATTGGGCCCAGTTTTTTAGTTAGCACCAATATGCTGAGTCAACCCATGTGTGAACCAAAGTTGGGATCTTGCCTCTATTAGCCTGTCATAAGAGATAACCTGTGAGGCCATAGGTGTGGGCTGATGTAGGTGCATTGGCCAGTGAATAACATAGAGATCTGGGCCCCTACTTCATTCATTTTACTCATATGTTCTAGATCTGCTCAGGCCCAATTCTACCTAATTACATAGTCCTTATAATTGTTATTTCCTCTGTATTTCTCAAAAGCTAGAGATATTGCACAAGTCAGTGCTTCCTCTTCCATTTGTATCCCATCACAGTTCACCGAGAGTGCAAGTTTTAGTAACTGCATTGATATAAAGATACAGAAGGCCGTGATGAATGCCATGTACATAAAAAGTCTGCTTTCTTGATGCTTTACCATATAGTACTAATTAGTTTATTTGTATTTATGTCTCTAAATTTAAGTAAAATGAATATAAAGGTATATGATTTTCCTTGATATAAAAATAAAGATATGCTGAATTTCTAACAAATAAAAAAATACAGAATCCCATCTACCACCATGGATGGGATACCCATTTTCATCTTGCTGGTAAATGAGCAGCATCCGAAATCCTATCCTTAAAGTCAACTTTCTGGGACTACCTGGGACACTAACTGCCTCAAGCAGGTTCCACAGACACAGACCTGAGGAGAGGATTTGTATGTAAGTAATTTATTAAGCAAGTTACCCCAGGAGATTGGTAACGGGTAAGAAAAGCAGATTAGGGAACAAGAATTAGCCAGGCAAGGTTGTGATTTCAAGTAAAGTTCCAGACGGAACCTGAACCCCTGAAGAACTTTTGAGAATAAATTACCCAAGAGGGTTCATCCTGCCTGAAAGTAAGGGAGCTAGGTTCTCACGCTTCTGCACCACGTAGTCATTAGCTACAGGCCACCATGGGGATTTGTAAGTTCTCAGGCTTTTTTGGTTCTAGAGTCATCTGAGTGAAGTGGTTCCAGGGTACCAGGGGTAGCTCTCCAAAGAAAGATGGAGATATGAACTCTTTGGAGCAAAACCTGTAGAAACTGAAACATGAACCAATAGGGGGGACTTGCAGGGGTCTAGACAGAGTACCACAACTGTTAAGGGAGCTAAGATTAACACTTGTACACAGAGCTTCTGGCACTTCCCAGAATCTAACTATGAGCAAACCACTGGGGAGACAGAGAGAGATTGGGTATCTGTGTGTGCTGTTGGGAGAGCACAGTACGTGGAAACTCAGAGCATGAGTGAGATGGGTGCTGTGGAGTGTTTAGCTTCCCCTACTTCCCTGAGCAGATGATTACCTTCTGTGATTAGGTTATATGAGATCATGAGTTTCATCTTCCTAGCAGACCCTCTCTGTTGCTTGTGGATTGCATGTTTTCATAAAGTAAGCTGCTGTGTTGGAGAGGCTCACATGGAAAGAAACTGAGGGGGGCCTCCAGCCAACAGCCAGCAAGGAGCTGAGGCCCTTAGTCCAACAGCCCTCAAGGAATTCAATTTTGCCAACACGAGTTGGGAAGAGGCTCCTTTCCCAGTTGAGCTTTCAGATGAGAACTCAGTCCTGGCTAATATCTTGATAGCAGCCTGTGAAAGACTACTAAAAGCGGACCCTACTAATCCAAGTCCAGATCCCTAGCCTGTAGGAACTCTGAGATAATAAATGCATATTGCTTCAAGCCACTAAATTTGTGATAATTTGTTATGCCGCAGTAGATAAATTAATGCTAGAATTCTGCAACTGGCCTGTCGGCTTGAGGATATCCACTTTACATATGGTTATCCTTGAATAGTTATATCTACCTACTAGAATGCAATGCCCGCATTTGAATCCCAATGCAACAGCTAAGGTGTGGCCCTGAACATAGTAGTCACACAGTAAATTATTCCTAGGCAGGAACTCCAGGCATTTATGTTAATAACAAAAATTGATTGAGTCCTTACTATGTGCCAGGCCTTATTCTAGGCACTCTACAAATTTATTTATCCTGACAACAATCATATCAGGTAGCCTCTACTAGGATTTCCATTTCAGATGAGAAGGAAGTTCACAGAGGCCTTGTGAGTGGCAGAGCTGGGATTCACTCCCTGGACAGCCTGGCTCCAGAGCTTGTGCTACCTTAGAAGTGAGAAGAGATGGGGGTTAGTGCCATACAAGCATGTGCTTTTCTGATGCACCATTAATAATGCCAGCTCCTCAGTTGGAGCTGTCAACTACTGGAGGTCAGGGATGTTCCTTATTCGACATGAAATCTCACCTTTAATATTCAAAATAGGGCTATAGCAGGAGCCTTAAAAAGCTGGTTGAATGAGCAGTGAATGAATGAATGAAAGAATGAATGAAGAATGAATAGGATACCTTGAATAGGATGTGGGGAGAAAAGGGAAGCATATAGAATACTCTATTTCTAGATATTACACCAGCGGACTCATACATCTCACTCCAATGCATTTCTGTACAGTTGCCATTATTATTAGTTCTTCTGGCACTTATCTGAGCACATGAGTTAGGAAATATGATGTATTTTTCTTGATTTGGAATTGAGAGCAGAAATAATTCATAAGAGGTAGGTGAAGTAGAAGGCAGCTATTGTCCCTAACAAGTGGGTTTATTTCTTATTGGTCTGACTACATGTGCATGCACAGAGAACCCTGGATTATATCTAATTCTGCATTTATAACAGTTTATTACCTGCAGGGATAAGTGAGGTTTTATAATGGGCTGGTTCAAAGAATGTGCTTGCTTGTATATGCAAATATCTGTCCAAATTGTTTAAAATAACAAGTTGCTTAACACTCTCAGCTGAGAGAATTTGGTTTGAAATGTTCAAACATCACCCTTCGTTAGGCCTGTCAACTGCAAATATACAAAATGAGAGATGGTTCTTTTTGATGCCAAGTGCCTTAGCCACACACTATTTTCAGAGTAAGGAAAGAAGCTAAAGTCTGGTCTCTTATTTCATTGTTTTCAGGTACTAGATTCAGAATAATAGTTTATTTAGTTCCAGTTTTTATGATTAAGTTGCCTTAGTTTCTCAACACAGACAAAATGCGCAGGAGAGAATTCCACCGACCGCGTGGTCATCTATTCCTGAAAGCTGACTGCACCCTTCTAGGTAGCGCATTTTCGCTCCCGAACAAGACAGGTTCAGCTGAGCTTGATCTCCTTAGCCTTTCTTTCTTGTGCCTTTCTCTTCTCGGTTATTGCCATCCTGGCGATGCCACACAACTCTAGTCACGTCACTCCCTGCTTAAAACTTTTCACTCACTCTCCCAGTCCCCTCAAGACAAAGAGTGCACTTTTTGGCCTGACCTTTATCTAAGACCTTTGGCATCCAATCCATACCCTTCCAACTGGCTTCAATTCTCAAAGGTTTCCCCACTCCCCGGCCTCTATATTTCCACCCTCTGGTCTATTTTCGACGTCTCAAATTTTCTATAACCTTCGAGCCCGAGGCCTTTGCATGCGTATTTCCCTCTGTCTTGCTCACCTTCCTTGCTCGCCCCTCCCCCTCCCTCCCTGCTTGATTCAGATTCCCACTAAGACATCACAGCCTCTGAAGCCATAGCAGCCCTGAGTTGGGGTGCCCACCCGCCAACCCAGGCTGCTGTGTCTCCCAGTGCACACCCCACCGAGGTCCCACCCTATTACCATTGTGTGACTCTCCTGCTGGACTGTGAGCTCCCAGGGAACCGGACTCTCAGCACCTGGCACAGGGTCCTGGTTCATGGAAGAAATTAAGAAAACATACAGTAAAGTAATCTGTTGAATGAATGTTCTCACTACTCTTCCCGTAACCTTCATTTCTCTGCTTTGGGTTGATCAAAAATTGCAGTGAGCACAGTTTGTAAATTTCATTCAAAATGAATGACAGTTTAAGTAAAATCAAAGCTATTAGCACAATAGAAAATTTCCCCAAAACAAAATTAAAAGTTTTTGAAATTTAAACCACATGACATTTATTTCTGTAACTTAAAGCACAAATTTGAAAAAAAGTTTCTCAAATTTTAGACCCTAGTACTACTTCCAAATCAATCTATTTTCAATCATCGCATGGGAATAAGCCCACACAGACGATGTGCCTCTCACCCTCCCTCACAATTTTTCTTAGAAAATGTGACATGCATTTTTTTCTGCTGGCATAATAATGAAAGGAAGGATAAATACAGTAAGATTGCTTCATGTAGTGCTAGTACAGGAGAGTAAAATAACCAAGACGATCTAAAGAACTCTCTAAAATATAGTGTTTATGAGAAAAACCGATTTTTATTTAGAACAGTATTCTCTCTGTGAAGTACACACTATTCCTTTTAGCATCTCCTTGGCTATTAGCAGCGACAGCAACAGTTTGACCAAAGAGAAGAGATGAGATGTGGTCATATAGGCATGGTCCTAATTAGACCTCTATGACTTTAAAACTGATATGAAGAGCTGATAAAGTCGTGGCTTTATTTTTATTTTGGAGATTCTGGTGCGCTTTGGTCTAACTGCCTTCATCAGTTTGAATTTTTAGAGCCAGGGGGTCCGGTTTGTACATTGCGTAGTTCTTATTCTGGGAAAAACTCCAATGGCATTCTTGTTCAGGAAACTGAAGTAGTTCTGACCCCCACTTACCAGAACTAACTCCTTAGGTTTGCTGAAAGGACATTCAACGGCTTACCAGGCAAGTCAGGAAACAAGAATGAAACAGAAGAGCATAAGCTATGGAGGGCGTGTTAGCTTCCTGGGGCTGTCATAAGAAATCACCGCGCACTTGGTGGCTTACAACAGAAACTTATTCTCTCACAGTTCTGGAGGCCGGAAGTCCAACATCAAGGTGTTGGCAGGTTCCTTCAGATTTCTTCTGGAGGCGCTGAGGGAGAATTCATCCATTCCTCTCTCCTAGCTTTTGCTGGTTGTTGGCAATCCTTGCAGCGTTTTGGTGTGTAGATGCATCACTCTGAACTCTGCTCCATCTTTACACGGCCTTCCCCTCTGTGTGTCTCTGCATCTGTGTCTCAAGGCTTCCTCTCCTTTCTCTTAGAAGGACATCGGTCACTGGATTTAGGGCCCGCTCTTCTGCAAATATGCAAAGATCTTATGCGGGGTGGCCTTATGATCCTTCACTTAATTACATCTGCAAGGACCCAATTTCCAAACAAGGTCACATTCTTGGGTCCCCAGGGCTGGGACTCAGATGTATCTTTTGGGGGGACATAATTCAACCCATTACTGAGGAGGAGTTCACTTAGGTTCAAATCCTTCCTGCTTTGATCATCTTCAGAGCTGTCCATATTTTGACCCCCTGAACTTTCTCCTTCAGCCACTGAGGCAAACCCCTGCCTCTTGTCTGCAGTGTTTACAATAAAACCAGAATCTGAGATACCATCGTGTGGAGACCTTGAAGACTGAAAAATAGAAAAATAACCAAGAAACAAACAAAGAAGGAAAACTGGTCCTAAAGACCTAAAAGGTCAAAATATAGAATTAGTGATATATAATATGGTCCCATTTTTTGACAGCAACGACAACAACAAAAATGCATATAAGTTCATTGAAAACATCTGGAAGGATATATACCCCAAAGTTAACAGAAGTAATCACTGAGTTTCGGGACTATGGGATCTTAAATTTCTTCTTTATGAGTATTTGTATTTTATAATTTTAGGTAATTGAAAAATACCTCTAAACAGTACAACTAATAGTTTATTAAAAGATAATGAGATTCCAAGATGGCAAAGAATTGTCTACCCGGTCTGGTGTTTGCAAGAGGCAATTGCTCTGAAATCAAGTAGAGGTGATGGAACAGGAGTCAGTTGGCACCTTTCCCGGAACCTCTTTTTATCTCTAGGAATTCTCTACGCATCATCTCCTGGTGTTTGGTCACGAGCTGGATGATCTTACTGAATTGTAGATATGAGAGCTGGAAGAAACCACACAGATCACCTGGTCTAAACTTCTAGCTTTACAAACCATGGAAGAGAACCCTAGAGAGGGTGACAGGCTCTCCTAAGTCTCCGTGGTCAGGTGAGGCTTCTTCTATTACTGCAGGTGGCTGCTGTCAAGGTCTTGTTCATGAACCACTGGACTAACATGAGTTTCCATGTCTTTTTCCAGCTCAATTTCTAATGAATGAACCACTTATCTAGGCCCCTACTAGGCATATAACATTTGTGAAGACTTAGTCATTGAACAATTATTGAATACCTGTACCCTGTCCCAGCATATGCAGTGACTATTATCATCCTTACTTCGTAGGAGAGAGTGAGGTATAGGAGGGTTAACTAACTCAGTTGGTCCTCAAAGCCTGCAGTGAATTGACTCTGCTAAGCAACTGGGAGCCACGGCCAGTTCTGAGCAGCAGAAAGACAGACTCAAAGCTGTGCTTTCGGAAAATTAAACTGGCAGCAGTGTAGAAGATACACTGTCTTTTCTTAGCTCGGCAGCACAAGCTGGAAGACCTGACCATGGAGCCAGCAGTGGCAGAGCTGGGTTTAGAACCGTGTCTGTCTGATTTCAGTGCCTATGCTCAAATCCCCTCAGCCAGGCAGACTGAAGCTAGATGAAGGCTTTCGGCTCCATAAGCCCGTATTTCTCACTGTGGGTGCTTTGGTGGCTCACTTCCTTGCCGCACTTCTTCTTGTTTTGAATCCTTACACTGGCCCATCTAAGCGGCAGACAGTTCCTCTGAGTAGAATATGCTTTGAAAAGCCCAAATCCACCACCAGCTGGAGCTGGTAAGGCTGTCATACTTCCTGTTGAACTAGGTCTTGGGAGCAGAAACTACATTGTTATTTATAACCGAAGCTCTTTATTCATGGTGCTTTACAAAACATAAAAGGCTAAGTCCTCTGTCATACAGAGCCAACAGACCAGAGACACACAGAGAATAATAAACAGAGGATAATATACTCTCTCTCATCTCCTTAAACCATAACTTCCATCCTGCCTGAATAGTCCCCTCCACTGCCTCTTCTGTTTCTCTCGTTACCTTCCTCTGAGCAGTCTCATTACAGAAATAGACTCCTAATTAACACATCAGGCTTCCCCTTTGCCAAAAAGGCTCCAAAATTTGCCTGTTTTGTGATACTGTTCACTCAAAACAACCCCTGCTGTCTTTATTTTGTTCTGTTTTTCATCCTGGCTTGTATCATTTGTTTCTTTGCATTGAAAGCTTGTCAGCTCATGGAACCTGGCACATGTTAATTAGCAGGATGGTCCAGTGCACGACACAGCTTGATGGAAAGCAAGTCTGAGTGGAGAATTGGGCAGAGAATCAGAAAGAAGCCGAAGTAAGCAGGAGAGGGAGAGACGACTTAAGACCATGACCCAATTATCGGTCCCAGGGCGGTCTGCAGTCAGGCTTTTATACTGTGGTTCTTCACTTCGGCTAAGCCAGTCTCTGCTCGGGCCATAAAAGTACATGTCAGGTCTCACTTCTGTGCCTTTGCCCACTTTGTTCCCCTCTGTCAGGATGCCCTTCCTTTTCTCTTCTACCTATATGAATTTCTGCTCATTTTCAAAGCCAAAGTGAAGTCTCATCCCCTCCCAAAAGCCTTTCAAGGCTTCGCTAGTCCTAATTAACCTCCATTTTCATGACACTTTTATAGTGTTTGTATCACAGAATCCAGCCCTTGATTACATAGTCTTTTTTGATGAAAACTCTCAGCCTCTCCAGTTATCAAAGAGAAAAGGGTTCAGCCAGATACAAGTTGAATAAGAAAGAGGCTGTTAGCTGCTTCAGGTCAGAGGTGCCCTTAGAGCACTCAGGCACCCCCCTCTCATTTAAGGGCAGCATCAGGAGAGGGACAGGCTCAGTAGGCACATAATATTACACAGCAATTGTCCAGGGGAATCGCCAGCCACTGTTTAAAACCATGACTAGGTATACAAATCTTGGCTGCTGCCAGCTTCATAAAATTGCCCATATGACAAGCAGCTCAATTGTAAACCAGCTTCTTCGGTTTGAAATATCTACCCTTGGAATTTTGGACTCATATCTGAAATATCTATTTCTTATCCTGTACACAAGTAGGGGTGAACACCATTCAAAATCCTTTTTCCCGATCCTCTCAAAATCCTTTTTCTATTTCTAGATGCCCTACCCTTATCTTCTATGTTTGCTTCCAATGGCCAGCACCAGCGACCCTCTTCAGAAGCCTGGAGCCAGAAGTGCCTGGAAATCTAGATCCTTCTTAGGCGGGGGTGGTAGTGGGGCTTGGTCAAAGACCGGCTGGTGCCCAGGATGAAAGCCCAGCTCTCTGCCTGGAGTTGGGACAAAGTCTGAGGTGTAACTTACACCTCATGGCTTGCCATGGGTCAGGCCGAGGCTGGAACTTTGCTTCAAATGGCTCCCTGGTGTGGCTTCTTTCTGTTCTCTGTCCTGTCTGTCCTCGCTAACCCCACTGATTTTCCCTGGGGAGCAGGTTCTTTAAAAATCTTTGCACGTAAATCCTCACATCCAAGTCCATTTCTGGGAGATCCCGACCTAAGATAATATACATGGCACATCCCTTCATTGGTCATTAGTAGTCACATAGCCCCACTCCGCCCCGACCCTGACAGTTTTCACCTCTTTGACTGATGACTGTCATTCTCTTTGAGGTAGCCCTCCAGGACCAAACTTCAAGTAGATGTTGCGCTAGCCACAGAGCTCTTATTTTAAGTCGGATAATTCCAGACAGGCCTTTCAATACAGGGAAAATCTACCCTATTGTTCCCAGGTGATGTGATAATAGATACACAGCCAGAAACTTGTTTTTATTTATTCTATTTACAAGATAAAATTTATCTTATTTGTTTGGACTTCCCCATTTTAAAAAATTCTATGCAATATATTTTAAAGACATCGAAGTACTAAAATGTTTGGTCTGTGAAACAGCAGAATCATTAGCACCAAAAAGAGTCACAGAGCTTGTAGGTAGTACAAAAACAAAGACTGTTACTTTTGGTCATGGATCATTTTTACATGCAAAAGTTTGCAAATATAGTCAACTGAGTGTCATCATTCACTCTCCGAGGATGAATCCCCTATACGACTTTGGATTCTGATAACGTCGTCACAGACTAATTTCATTCATCTTTCTAGAATTTATATTCTTGATATTGAAACTTGTTTCTGCATCTCTGGCTGTGGCCCAAATCCTTCTGATAAGCTACTTTGAGTAACCGAACAGAGGAAAAAACTACCTTTCTGTTTCAAGTCGCAACTCACTAAACTCTTCCTAACTTTATTAACACCTATTTCTAAAACCCCACCGCCATATTGACGGCTCTGCTGCAGGTGCGCATGTTCGCTCCCTACCTCTCCAAGCCCAAAGGCAGGTCTTACAGTTCTTTGTTTCCCTCTCATGCTCAGGTACCAATGTCAAGTGCATCAGTCACGTGGGAAATGAAAGTCACAGATTACTTTGAACTGAGCCAGGCAAATAGGGTTTGTACAAGATTTAACCTAGTCATAGGGTCCAGGCATCTTTAAAAACTAGAGCCTAACCTGGCAGCTGAAATGTAATTTCTCTAACCCCTTTAGCTAGCTATCTGCCCTAAGGTGCGTTAGGGTTTTCTTTCTAGCGCTATTGTTCAACTTGATCCACGTTCCTACCTCTGAGAAATTCAAATTTTCCTGAACTTCAGGATTTTGGTACTTTAGATTTCTAAGAAAGGCAGTTTATTAGGAAACCTTGTGTTTACTCAAGTATGCAGTAAGTCCCACTTGGCCAGCAGGCTAACTAAATGAGATTCCTTGAAATTCCGTTCCAAGCACAGACTCCAGGGAGCGAAGGGTAACATTTAGTCATCAATAGGATAATTTAGGTTCATTTTTAATACTTGCCTTCTTAGGAAGGGATTGGAGTTCACGCTGGTATTCTCTAGAAAACAGAACTGCCTTCCTGCCCTGTCGAGCTATGTTATTATTGAAAGAGCCACCTATTTCCTGTTTTGGCTTCCTCTGTGCTTTTGGATTTAGGCACAGTGTCTTTTCAGACTTGCTGACTTTTTATGGCTTCAACAAGGTAATGGTGTATAAATGCTGTTGGCCGTTTACCATTTGGGATTCAACTCCGCGTCTGGATCTTGTTAGGTAGGCATTTTCAGAGCATTACAGCTCAGCTGTGAAAGCACTCTGGCTTAAAGCGAAAATGCAGTAGAACCTTGCTAATCTAACAACTTAATAACACTTGCCACCCCTTCACAGCAAGGACTTAATGGTAAGGCTCAAAGTGAGGCTTCATGTTTTCAGAATGCACAGGCACTCCTTCCACTGATGACTGTGTTATCATAAATAATCTCTAACTTTGCTTATTAAAGCAAATGAAATGACATTTCTTTACCGCTGCACTGTCCTTTTAATTCAACCATCTAGGATAGCTTCAAAATACCAGGAACTTAACTGAGACATTCTGGCTTTTGCCTTGCATTCTATCCTTCGGCGCCAAGGCTCTATGAAAAACGTGTTGCTGTCCTAGGGCATTTGGTTTCTTCAGGTGCCTGAAGACAGTCTTTAGGGGAATGTTCCACACGCGAATGAGATGCAGAAATCCATAGTAGCTTATGTCTTTTACTATGGATGTTATTCCCACTTCCCACATATATGATTCTAATTATTTGACTAGAAAGGTTCGTCCATTTTCTCTCTCTGTGGGGGTGAAGGAAGCTTTCATATTCATATTGAAGTTGTTTCCAGTTATCTCTAAATGATTTCCATGGCGTATACTAGTTAAATTTATTTTCTATTTACCATCTCCCCTTTATAAAATAAATACTGTGTTTCCAAATGAAGACTAAAAAAAGTTTTTGTTATTTTTAAAAAATAACTGATTGCTCCTAAAATTTTACTAACTCTAATCAGGATATTACAGTTGAAAGTTTCTGTATTGTGTGTGTGTGAGTGTGAGTGTGTATATATAATATTGTTATAGTATTCTTCTATATGAAGAAACAAATTCTTCACAGATGCTGGAAGACAGCCCTCAGTGACAATATTTAATGGAGATACAAGACGGAAAATTGACAATTTGTGTTTATAAGTTCCCGTGAAAATGACTACCAACCTAATCAATAAATATGTTTTTTATTGAGTATATTGCTTGCACCTGAGTACAACATAAATACTCTGTAAAAATGGACATAACCATTTTAAGCAACTTAAGAAATATCTTGATGCTTGGTATGATCCAGTGTCATGCAGGCTTTCTGTTGTGGGGCATTAAACACCCCAGACTTTGGTCTATTCCGAATGGGGTCTAGGTATGATGCATGGGAACTGCTTTGTGGAGATCCCTATCTTTTGGCACAAGTTGCTCAAATCTCCCAAAGTAACTGTTAATTACTTTCTTGTTACTTCATGTAAGTCTAGAGATGGCATTTGTCAAAGATGGAAAATACACCTCCAAGTTTGTCCTGAGTCAAGTTGTCCCAAGTGATGTCAATTAACATTACTCCTTATAAATAAATCACTACAGATTAAATCATCATAACCTTTGATTCAGGAAAAGAGTGTGCTTTCATATATGCAAATTGAACCAGATATATTTTTTTTGGCGTAAACTCAGCATCATTGAATGTAGCAGGAGAAACATCAGCAGTAATCCAGTATTCCAAATAATTCTTAGTTGATAACCTTCAAGAGAAGGAATTCCTAGAAAATCGGTGGAGAGTAGTCTCTAGGGTCTGCATCTTAGTTATCCCAAGAAACTTTTCTAGGTTTCATGATCAGTATGATCTTTCTCACTGAATTCTTGGGAGTCTACAAAAAATCTGTTGTCAATGTCAAACTGTCCTTTAAAAACATGTGAAAGATTACGTCCCTACCTTGCTCAAAACACTCCTATGAATTCCTATGACATTCAGAGGAAAATTCAGTCCTCGCCATGCTTCCATGGCTCCTTGTGAGTTGGCCTCTGCCTGAACCTGTGGCGTCCTTGCCCTCCCTGCTGGGCCCTGGCCACCAAGGCCACCTCGATACTCCAGCCTGTGCACTCAGTATCTTCCCTGCCGGAAACACTCCCCAGGTGACCCACTGCAGAGCCATGACTTGTTCCCTCATTCCGATCTCTGCTCAGATGTCTCCCTTCCTCAGGAAGGCCTTTCCTGACTCCCTGTTATGGGCTGAATTATGTCCTCCCAAACCCATATGTTCAAGCTCTAACCCTCAGGGTCTCTGAATGCGACTGTATTTGGAGATAAAGCCTTTAAAGAGGTGATTAAGTTAAATGAGCTTGTTAGGGTGGGCCCTAATCCAATGCGACTGGTGGCCTTATAAGAATAGAAAGTTAGCGCAGAGACACAAGACATGTGCACGTACAGAGAGATGACCAGGTGAACATATGGCAAAAAGATGACCATCTGCAAGACAAGAAGAGAAGCCTCAGGAGAAGCCACACCTGCGACACCCTGAGCATGGACTTCGAGCCTCCAGAACTGAGCGAAAAGAAATTTCTGTTGTTCAAGCCACCTTGTCTGTGGTATTTTGTTATGGCAGCCTCAGTAGACTAATATACCCCACCCCCAGTCTTGGACTCGCTCCCATGAGTTTATTTCATACCCTGTTTTACATCTCTTCATAGCTCATGATAATACAAACCTACTTATTTACATATTAATTATCTATCTTCTCCTCTAATTATCTAACTTCTTGAGAGCGGGAACTTTATCTTGTTCAGTGATGTATTCCCGATGTCTAAAGTAGGACCTAACACATAGTAAGTGTTCAATAACTATCTGATCAATGAATTAATAAAATAATGCACAGTAGCCCAGCTCTACAATAACTATCATAGGAGTTTGAGCAGCATAAAAACAGATATCAAAGTCCTGTGTTTAAATCAAATGAACCAACTTATTCCCTAACTGCTTAGTAACTGGTATTGAAATGATTATAATCCTGGCAGGCACTTTGAAAATGACATCGAAATTAACCTAATAGTGAGAGAGGTACTAAGCGGAAGCTGCAAATATGAAATCAAATTCAAGAACATAAAATGTTTTTTTTTCCTGCTTTCACGTCATCATACTATATTTGGAATAATTAGAAAAAAACACACTACAGAGAAGTTAATATTCAAAAAAGCAGAGATACTTGAGTCTTTGAACACCTTGCCAGAAGTAATTTAACCCAGTAAGATTAAAATTCCAGGTCAAAGGTAGCAAAAATACAGAAAGAGAAGAAAGGCAGTTTTGAGACTTCCCATTTCCCACACACGTTACCACCACACAAATGATTAATAGATGTGGGGTTCCCATAGCAAATAATCTCCATTTCTACCACATATAAGGAATAGCATTACATCACTATTCTTGGAAACACAGCTGGTAGTTTGCATCACTCGTGATCTGATTGGTCTAGGAGCAGATAAACAATAGAGAAAAAAATCTTTAGAAGGATAATCTTTACTGTCATATAATCAATCAGCAAATATGCATTGACTACACGCTACTTTTTGAAATTCTATCCTTGGAGTTATAGGAAAATCCAATCATAGATGCAAAAGCTTCATGTGACTTACAGAGTCAAGCAAATCTATGTTAAACAGCAATGGACATTAGGCCCCTCTCCGCATGCGAGCTAGGGCCTTGACGCTGATTCACCTCCATGTTTCAAGGTCCTTACTTATAGTTAGAGCTCCGCTAATATTTGCTGAATGAATAAATGAATGTCAAAATAAGAGTGAAAATATAGCAGTGACTCAGTTTCTTGAGCGGTGCATGAGTCATGAATGCAAAGCTGATAACATCTTCAGAAGGACTTTGGTTGGCAAGCTTCATAGGGAAAATACAGGCCACTGGATAGCCAATCCTGAGATAGAGATTCCCTAGACTCCACCTAGAGGTCAGATGATATCCAGTGTCAGCCACTGACGGCTTTCCTGGCAGCAGCAGCAATGAATGTGTGCTATTTTTGTCTGTCTTGCACATACTCGTCCTTCTTTAAATAATGGTATCTCAATTTGCCTTTCTCGCTTTGGATTCACGCAGTTTAGGTGGAGGCAAACCCCTTCCCAGATGTGGAGATGGGTAGCAGGCTCAGGCCAGGCCAGTCCAAGGCTTCCTTCCACTCAACCACAATGATTGGTTTAGGGATAGTAGGTGATTCAAGACAGGTCCATAAGACTCACTCCCAGGATTCAGGCCGGGACTTTTGAGAGGAAAAAGAATCCGTCTCTTTCTACCAGACTTTAAACATTTGGATATGGGCCTGATGCTCATCAGTTTAGCCATGTCAGCAGGGAGGGAAGTAGACTCTAGAGGTGCGAGGGTGGGAAAGAGGGAGAGAGGGAGAGAGGGAGAGAGGGAGAGAGGGAAAAACTACCTAGATAGCAGACTGCCACATTCCCGACTAAATGTGAGCTCTGAGGCTCCCTCACTGAATTGTAGCACAGAGCATGTTTCTGTTCTTCTGAACAGCAAAATCGGAAAGTGGGTGTTTCTTTTAAAAGTATCATTTATAACATGAATAACTGTCCATTATGCTTTCAAACATGAGCATGGAAAGTAGCTTCCTTCTTGAGAGACCACTGCCAGAGGCTAGGGCAGGTGATGAGGAAAGAAGAAAAACCAAGAAATTGAAGAGTTTGAAATATTCTTCTACTTAAATAAATTTAAAAAAAAAAACTGTAATTACTATTGCATGTATGTGTGTGTGTGTGTGTGTGTGTGTATGTGTGTGTGTGTGTGTAGAAGAGAGAGGAAGGGAGCACTTGTGCCACCATTTGGCCACTTGGATACCGTTGTGTCCAAAACTAGATACACCTGACTGTTTTGCTTACACGGATAATAAATTCCCATACTTGCTTCAGCAATTTCTGAGTTGGTTTCCCACAGCTTGCTAGCAAAATAATTTGAATAATACAGCAACACAGAGCAAGCCTCAAACCATTCTGCTTCTTGGTGACACATCCCATGTGAAAGAAGCTGTTAAGAGGAAGGAATAAAAAATTTATGGACGAGTGAGAAACTGGGAAAGTTGCCTTGTGTCTTTGTGCCTGAGTTTCCTCATCTGTGGAATGGGGATAATCATAAAACCTGCCTTATGACATTAGTGCGGGAATTAAAGAAATCAATACATGAAAAGCACCTCAAATGGTAGCCTATAATGTTGTCAATATTATTTTTCCCATTTAAAAAATTATCATGTCAGCCAGAGTTCTGTTGCTCTGTGTGAAAGCACTACTTGGCGTCGAATTTGAATTGTTATCGTGTTGAATTAACTACCCGTGGGGTCTATTAGTTACTGGACAAATTAATAACTTATTTAATCACTCAGAGAGGAAGTCCACATCCAAGTCTGGGATCTGCCCTGACACCTGAATTTGTGAGGAGCACCTGAGGATAAACGAGAGGCAGGACAGGGCCCCTTATCACTGCAAGAGCCTGTGAGGACCAGGAGGCCAGTGATTCCGTCTGCACCTGTGGAACCAGCCGCAGCTCCCTTCTGCGTGGAATCCACTAGGGAAGCGAGTATTTTTAGAGGAACTGAGGGAAGAGGATAATGGTAGCTTAGCTTGAATCTTGAGGCTGTGTTAGGAGAAAATAACAGTGTTGGTAATTTCTCCTTCCTGTTTAAGCACTTTGGTGAAGTGCTTTCCCCTAAATTAAACTGGGAAGTAAGAAAAAACGAGTCCGCATGCCAGCGCACACCCCCACAGGCCCACTTGGCCACAGATTCTAGCGCACAGGAGTTCTCTTAGAGGGGAACTGGGCCAGGCTGCAATATAATTTCCCTCAGATACAAAAAAAAAAAAAAAAAAAAAAAAAAGAAGAAGAAATTAAAGCATCTCAGTCAAAAACATATAGAGGTTTTCTTCCCAAATCTTTATCTTTCTCCTCTTTCTCTTCCTCCTCTTCCCTTTCTTTTCTTTTTTGTAATGGTGGTAACATATACATAACATACAAATTTCCACATTAGCCATTTTAAAGTGTACAATTCAACGGCATTGACTCTACTCACTCTGTTGCACAGCCGTCACCACCATTCATCCCCGGAACTTCTGTCTTCCTCATCTGAAACTCTGTCCCCATTAAACACTAACTCCCCATGTCTACCCCTGCCCCAGCCCCCGGCAACCAGCATTCTACTTTCTGTCTCCATGAATTTGACTGCTCTAGAAACCTCATATTAAAGGAATTATACAATATTTGTCCTTTTGTCATTGGATTATGCTACTTAGAGTAATATCTTATTCTAATAATAACATGGTTCCTCCATGTTATAGCATGTGTCATAATTTCACTCTTTTTTAAAGATTGAACAATATTCCATTGTACTTATGTACCACACTTCGTTTATTCATTTATCTGTTGATGGACATTCAGGCTGTTTCCACCTTTTGGCTACTGTGATTAATGTTCCCATGAACATGGGTGTACAAGTGTCCATCTGAGTCCCTTTTGCTTTCCATTCTTTTGGGTGTATGTATACCCGGAAGTAGAATTGCTGGATCATATGGTAATTCCATGTTTAATTATTTGACGAACCATCATACCGTTTCCCACAGCAGCTATACCATTTTACCTCTCCACCAGTGATGTACAATGGTTCCAATTTTTCTACATCTTCACCAATATTTGTTATTTTGTTATATATATATTTTTAATAATGGCCATGTTACTGGGTATAAAGTGGTATCTCATTGTGGTTTTCATTTGCATTTCTCCAACGACTGGTGAAGTTGAGCATCTTCTTATGTGTTTATTGATCATTCGCACATTTTTAAATCTGGTTGGTTGTTTTTTACTGATGAGTTGTAAGAGTTCTTTATCTATTCTGGGTATTAATCCTTTATCAGATACATGATTTGCAATACTTTCTCCCATATTGTGAGTTGCGTTTTCACTCTGTTGATAGTGTCCTTTCATGCACACAAGTTTTTAATTTTGATGGAGACCAATTTATCTATTTTTCCTTTCATTGCCTGTGCTTTAGGTTTCATATCCATAAAGTCATCACCAAATACAATGTCATGAAATTTTTTCTTTCTGTTTTCTTTAAAGAGTTTCATAGCTTTAGCTTTTATGTTTAGGTCTTTGATCCATTTTGAGTTAATTTTTCAATATGGTGAAGAGGGTCTAACTTGGTTCTTTTGCGTGTGGATATCCAGTTCTCCCAACACCACTCACTAAAAGAAAAAACATGTTTAGTTTTGAAATCACTCAGAACTGTGGATTTTAAAATCTTTCCTCAGTTCTTTCAGTGTTTTTGCTTTGTATATTTTGAATTTCTGAGAATAGGTACATACACATTTAGGATTGTTATATTTTCTTAATGAATTGATCCTTTTAGCATTGTGAATCGTCCTTTATTTCTGGTTATAGTCTTTCCTAAAATTCATCTGGTCTGATGTTAATATAGCCACTTCAGTGTTCTTGAGATTAATGTTTGTATAGTGTATCTTCTTCCATTCGACTTATCTGTATCTTTATATTTAAATTAGATTTCTTGTAAGCAACATTTAATTGGGTCTTGCTTTTTTATCCCATCTGACTTTAATTAAAAGTCCAGAGACTTTTAATTAACCTGTTTTTATTTAATGTAGTTGCTGATATGGTTGGATTTAAGTCTACCACCTCACATTTTATTTCCTACTTGGTTATCTACTATTTTTTTCTTTTCATGCTTTCTTTTGGATTGAGTATTTTTGGATTCTATTTTCTCTCTGTTGGTTTATTTACATTTACTTGCTTTCTTGTTTTGGTGGAGTATAGAGTTCACGATACGAATCTTTAACATCAAATTATAATGTACCTCTTAGTACATAACCTAAGAAACTTACAATAATATGCTTCCATTTTAGCCTTTGGGTCCTTTATGCAGTTGTTGCCATATATTTTACTTCTACATATATAAGTAAACTCCATAACACATTGTTATTATTTCTGCCTCAAACATTCGATTCCTTTCAAAAGAAATATTAAATTAGAGAAAAACATAGTTTATGTTTACACACACATTCACCACTTTCAGGGTTCTTTCCTTCATATAGATCCAAGTTTCCAATGAGTATCATTTTCCTTTAGTCTCTAAAGCTTCAACGTTTCTTACAGTGTAGGTTTCCTAGATGGAAAGTCTTATTTTGCTTTCATTTTTGAAGGTTATTTTTTCTGGATATAGAATTCTACTTTGATAGTTTTTTTCTTTTTTTTTTAATGCATTTTTTAAAAATTTTAATTAGTTTCAAGTATACAGTACATTAGTTAGACATTTATATAGTTTATAAAACGATCCCCTTGATTGCTCCTTCTCTCCTCTGGTTTTCCACCGAGCCAATACATTAATGCTGACTGCATTCCCTATGCCATGCTCCACATCCCCATGACTATCTATCAACTACTAATTTGTACTTCTTTAACCCTTCAACCCATTCTCTTGGCCCCCCAACTCCCCTCCCCTCTATCCATCACCAAATTGTCTACTGTATTTGTCTGTTTTTGATTTGTTTGTTCTTTTTGTTCCTTAGATTCCACATATAAGTGAAATCATATGGTATTTATCTTTCTCTGACTTTTTTTTTTTTTTTTTCCACCTGGTCTTCCTAG
>NW_006494609.1:13925026-13941645 GCF_000325575.1 Pteropus alecto
TTGAGCATCTTTTCATATGTCTATTAGCCATCTGTATTTCCTCTTTGGAGAAATACCTGTTCAGGTCTTCTGCCCATTTTTTAATTGGATTGTTTGGTTTTTTTGTTGTTGAGTTGTATGAGTTCTTTATATATTTTGGATATTAACTCCTTATCAGATATATCATTAGCAAATATCTTCTCCCAAACAGTTTGTTGTCTTTGTTTTATTGATGATTTCCTTTGCTGTACAAAAACTTTTTAGTTTGATGTAGTCCAGTTTGTTTATTTTTTCTTTTGTTTCCCTTGCCGAGGAGATATATCTGAAAAGAAATTACTGTTAGTAATATCACAGAGTTTACTGCCTATGTTTTCTTCTAGAAGTTTTATGGTTTCTGATGTTACATATAAGTCTTTAATCCATTTTGAGTCTATTCTTGGATACGGTGTAAGAAGGATAGTCCAGCTTCTTTTTTTTGCATGTATCTGTGCAATTGTCCCAACATCATTTATTGAAGAGACTATCTTTACCCCCCTGTATATTCTTGCCTCCTCTTCGTCATATATTGTGAGTGTACAGGTGTGGATTTATTTCTGGGCTCTCTATTTTGTTTCATTGATCCATAAAGGAATGCATGGTGCCAATACCTTGGTCTTAGCCCAGTAAGATCTGTGTCAGACTTCTGACCTACAGAACTGTAAGATAATAAATTTGTGTTGTTTCAGGCTGTTCAATTTATAGTAATTTGTTATTGCAGACATAGAAAACTAATACTGCGGTCAGAGAGATTTCCCCACGCTGACTAGGTGGAACTCCATCGTCTCCCAGATAACTGTGAATGCTGAGACAGTTTCAGCTTAGCTTCCTGTTGGTTCTTTCTCCTTGTTTCCCTTCTCTCAGGGATTATAGTCCTTCTGTTCAATGTCTAAAAATAATTGTAACATATATTTTGTCCAGTCCTCCAGTTGTTTACAGCAAGAAAAAAACCAGTAGTACTGGTTATTCTAATATGACTAGAAACAGAAGCAAGGTGTTCAGATTTGCATATTGAGAAACAAATTTACACAGCATGACTTTAAAAAAAAAAAAATCCTTCGGTACAGAACTGAAATTGCATCTTGGTCCTGCGCTAACCAATTGTTAACGCTGCCTTCTTTTGGTCCTGGCAGCCACTGCAGAGGAGCAAAGGAAGCCCCTCCACCTTCACCTGGTCTTCCCTCTGTGTGTGTCTATATCTTGATCTCTTCTTCTTGTAAGAACACCCGTTACATTGGATTAGGGCCCACCCTAGTAACCTTGGTCTCACCTAATTACCTCTTTAAAGACCCTATCTTCAAATACAGTCATATTCTGAGGTATTGGAGGTTAAGGCTTCAATGTGAATTTATATGGGGGTAGGAGGGGAGGACACAATTCAGCACATAACAGAATTTCCACACTTGAAATTATTACTTCAAAAATGATTGGGAATCTTTTCTTCCTCTGTTTCTATGGCCCATTGACTATTTTTTTTTATCACTAAATGGCAGCAGCAAATACTCATGAGGTCAACTTGATTTGCTGGACCGGGTACTAGGATATGGTTAGGATAATGTTCCTGCCTTCAAGGGGTTTTCTTTTTGTGGTAGAATTATATTTTTGCAATATTAACATGTTAACTGATTTTTTTTTTTTTGTCCTTCGTACTTTCTTCTACCCATTGACCCACAGACAGATTTTCACATACCTTGGACTCTCACACAAGCCTCTTTACCTCATGTACCTATAAGAGGCATGAAAATGCTGAGACTTGGACCAGTGGAGGGAGGCCTTACAGTCAAGAATGAATGAAAACCCACGGTTAACTGACAATGAAATACCAAACAGAAATGAGGATGCCTGCATCAGATGATGACACTGAAAACGAGATGCCCATCCTCACAACCCAGAACTTGGATGCAACTCCCCCCACAAATTAGGAAAAACCCAAATTAACTAGAATTCCTTTTCTGCTATGCCAGTAACATGAAAACTCAGGAGAGAAATTAAAGAAAGTCATGTTTCTCATGCCCTTAAATCAATAGCTATGATATTGACTAACTAGGGAAGCAGTACATTTCCATAAAAAAAAAAAAAAAAAGAGAGAGAGAGAAGAATTGACACTGGCTATTAGACACAGAGAGTAAATAAACCCTGGAGCAGATACTTTCTACAGGAGTTCAAGATCTCTGAAGTCTGCAGAGGTGGAGAGGACATCATGAATTGTTAGTGACCGTCTTACAATATTAACTGACCATACTGGTTAAAGTGATGCACGATGCCTAACAAGCCAGCTGCTGTAATAAGGAAGCCCCAAGTTTAAAAGGTTAACCACAATGAAAGTTTACTTTTTGCATGTGAACCACTTTTGACAGGGGTGATCCTGGTTGCTAGGTGACTTCCTCCACACAGTCATTCAGTGATCCAGGATGCTATAGGTCTCCTTAACTCAAGGAGGAACATTATAACAACATACAGAACTACTAGTTAAAGGAATCATCCTAGTTCCCATTCACTGAGTGCTTCCTGAGTGCCAGGCGCAGTGCTGAGACTCCCCATTCAAACCTCACAATCACCTTTTGTGAAGGCACAGGGGCTTGGAAAGGCTCATACCCAATTCTGGCCAACCCCAAGTCAGAATCTTAATCACTCTACTGCACATCAGCCTTTCGTTTTTTGCTGATGCTGCATACCTGGGAAGAAATAGTAAATTCAAAAACATGTAGAGCAAAAATGAATTTTCTCATCAGGAATGAAGAGAGTGAAAAGGAGGAGAAATGCAGTAGCAGATTTCAAAAGATTCCAGTCATGTAAATGTTTTTGCCGTATTGCATTAATATGAGCAGTAAATAAATAGTTTATGGGGGAAATTAAATATATTAAAATTTATTCATGGAATAACAACAAGAAAAAAATAGCCACTGACTAATGGAGCACTGGCTAATAGAGTCTGCAAATGCTAGTATGCAAGTCTCCATTTTCTACACTATAAGAATTCTAACTTATGAAGCCTCTTATCATATTAGTGATGTACGCAGCCAAACACTGTTACTCTTGGTGGCCCTGCTTAAACTTTTTCTTAGCATTTTCATCAGAGTAAAGTATACAGCAAAGCCTGTGACAATAGTAATTAATAATAATAATAGTCAAGAGCAAATACTGAGTGCTATATGCAGACATTGCTCTATACACATGCACTGATTCATTTAGTTTTCATGTTCACTAATAAGATAGGTTCTTCTATTATCTGTGTTACAGATAAGGGAATTGAGGCACTGAGAGATTGAGTATCTTCCTATGATGGTTACTTTTATGTGTCAACCTGGCTGGGCCACAGTGCCCAGGTATTAGATCAAACATTATTCTGGATATTTCTATGAGGGTGTTTTGGGATGAGATTTACATTTAAATCAGTGAACTCTGAGTAAAGCAGATTGCCTTCCATAATGTTGGGTGGGCCTCATTCGATCAACTGAAGGCCTAACTAGATTGAAAAACCAGCCTCTCTGTGCAAGAGGAAATTCTGCCAGCAGACTGTCTTTGGACTTCTTGTGCCGCATCGGCTCTCCCTGGTTCACTAACAAACTGCCTTTGGACTTGAATTGCAACTTTTTACTGTGTCTCCAGCTTGCCAGCCTCCCCCATCAAATTTTAGATTTAATAAAGCTCCACAATCACATAAGACAAATACTTAAAATAAATGAGAGAGAGAGATTGAGAGAGAGAGAGAAATATCACATCCTATTGGTTGTGTTTCTCTGGAGAACCCCATCTAATACACTTGCCTAAGGTATATGCCCAGTAAATGGTAGAATTGGCTTTCAATCTTGCAGTCTGTTATTAGAATCCATACTCTTGATAGAAACAGTCCTGTTAGCTTTTATTAGTGCAGTTGGTAACCTCTATTTTGATGCTAGTAGTGGTAGCTTTTCTCCACTTCTTCATATTAACTGACCATACTGGTTAAGATGATACGAACTGCCTAAGAAACCAACTGCTATAATAAACAAACCCCAATTTTCTAAAGGCAACCACAATAGATGCTTCCTTCTTACATATGTAACAGTATGACAAGGACTGTCCTGGTTGCTAGGTGACCTTCCTCCAGGACGTACTCATTCATGGACCCAGCTGCTATAAGCTCTGCCATCTTTAACATGTAGCTTCCAGGATCACCCTGGGGCTTGACTCCAATCCAGCCAGCCAGAAAAATAGGGGGGCATGATAGATCATGCATGATAAGTTTTTATAATCCCTATTGAGAAGAAATTTCTTGTAAGAAAAAGAAATGGCAGGCAGTTTAAATTTGTTGTTCTGAAATTATTTCACGTGTAGTGTGTGTTGCTCATTCTCTTTCATGTTAAAGAATGTTATAATAACACGTAAAAGCGCATTTTAAAGTTGCTCATTTCTCTTTCATTTTATTTTAAACTTAAAATAACAGGATGTAAATTGAGAGGCAGGTACCTTTCTTAATGAATCAACCAAATTGACTGGGAGGGCTGTTTTATATAGCAGATATTGGGAGAGAAGTTGGGAGATGAAGTTGGGGTGAGGTGACAGAAGGCCTTGAATGCCAGGCCAAGGAGCTTGGACCTTGTGCTATGAGAGATCTCAAGTTCTCCTCGTTCTCCTGAACTAACAGCCCTTATTCACATTTACTACAATACGTGAGACTGGTAATATTTAACTTGTCCTTTGTTTCTCATTTCCCCTCCTCCCTCCACACCTCTTATCGATAAACTGTATGCATCTCAAGGGCAAGGACCCTATACTTTTCTCAGTGCTGCAAATGCCTAGCAGAGCATCTCACTTATGAAGTTTAAGGACTATATTCAAGAGGTGTATGCGCCTACACCTTCAAATATCCCACAAATTGGTAAATATAACTAGCATATAATTTCCTTCCAAAATGAAGTATATTTTAACTGAAAAATATGAACGATGCCTTAGGCTAATGACTTTATAAATTACTATATTCTGGTCAGAGTTCTCACCAAAATGGCTTAACCAATTATGTTCCCTTGTTTTGAGACTGCATCTGCCAAATATTTTCACTTTATAAAGTCAAGCTGCCATCACATTTGACATCCTGTTCTTTGACATTTTTATTATTGGGTGGGAGATCTCTCTCTCTCTCTCACACACGTTTCTTTGTTTTCTCTTTATTTCTATCACTAAGACTAGCAGTTAGCTGATAAATTTTAGACATGTGCGTGTATTTACAAAAGAGAAAAAACATTAAAAAAAATTACATCCTAAAATTTACTACATAAGGAACTACTAGTAGAGAACCAAACCCAGTGCGTGTGGTAGTCAGCTAGGATCACTCACTAGCTGAGAGACTCACTTCCACCCACAAATTCGTGGCTCAGCAAAATTACAAGTGACCATATATCATGCATCTAGGATTTGCAATCAAAACCATGCATGCTGGCTCTAAGGATGAAAGTGTCTATGATATAATAGTAGATGTGGCAAGAGTATTGACACCACTAGTTACCAAGCCTTGTGACTATGCGTATGTAAAACAGAATATATATCAGTATGATATATCAGTATGAGTGTCTATGCACACAAATGTGAGTTTGAGTATATGTATATTTTCAAGTTTTCCATTGCTACATAATAAGCTACCTCAAACCAGTGGCTTAAAACAATAACAATTGTTTCTTCTTCTCTAACAGTTCTGATAATTGAGCTCAGCTGGGTGGTTTTCACTTGACATCTTCCCATGGCTCCTGTCAGTATGTGAGTGGAGCTGGAATCATCTCGAGGGCCTCATCATAATGTGTCTAGGGCCTGGGCTGGAAAGACTCAAACAGCTGGAGGCTGGTACTGGAAGACAAGCTGCTCCTCGGGCATCTCTCTCTCTGTTTCTGTTTGGACTCTCCATATGTTTGTTCCAGTATGGTGGCTGCAGTGTAGTAGAATTTTTTATATGGCATCATGGCATCGCAAGTCTCCAAAAGCACATGTCCAAGGAAGAGAGGGAGAGGAAGAGGAAGAGAGAGAGAAGGGTAGGGAGAGGGGAAGAGGGAGAGGGAGAAGAACTCTAGAAAGATGGGTGCTTTGCTCTTACATAATCACATGTACATAATTACATGCCTCCCATTATCTTTGCCACCTTCCACTGGCTGGAAGCACATCACAGGTCCCACCCACACTGTGGAGAGGGGAATGACATAGAAGTGTGACTACTAGGAGGCAGGGTTCATGGAGCCATCTTAAAGTCTGTCTGCCATTTAGCGAAATTAAGCGATGTGTTCCAAGTCACACAGCTAGTCAGATCCCAAGTGACCTGACTCCAGAATCCCTGTTCTCAATTAGTTCACTAGAGGAACACTCGGTATAAGTGAACATTTGTTGTTATAATTCTCATTTTAAATGAACACATTCTCCTCTGTGTCCTCAGTTAGTAGGAAACTAAGCTACTCTCTTGACACTAATAGAATCATGCCTCTGAGTCTATAAAACTGAAGACCGGACTCTGGGACATGGCGACTTCATGCAGTTAATGCCACATCATTCTAAAAGGCTTCCCTGGCTACACCTATTCCATGATTATACCTTCGTTTTACAATAATATACTTGACATATTTGTATAAACAGAGAAAGAGATACTGTCCGAAGACTATACTTTTCTTTGGAACATCTTCAGGCCAGACAGTACATGGCAGCCACAAATGGTTAGTGTTGTAATGGAAAGCAACTGGGGAACGTACTATAGATGCTGGACTTCATCCTTAGAAAGGAATCCAATAGCAGCTGATTTTCTACAATAAAACTGGCTGAAAAAAATACATCTCTGTAAAAATAAAGAAAAGCCTCACCTAATACAGCTGCCATCCTCCCAATAATTAGATTTGGAGGATTATTGCTGAGATGAATGGAAGGCATCATATGGTCACCGCTAGAAATATTTGCCATCCCTGTCTAACTACACTACTAGACATGAGAGTCCTTAAAAGACCCACATATGTTTGTTTTTAATTAAAATGTGCTGAAGGAACCATTAGCTGCACTGAAATAATGAAGAAAAGCAACATAAGACAAATTGGTTAATTGATAACTCCATTCTATTTTATACCCTTCAGTTATGTCAAGGGAGATTTCTAATATGCTCTAGTTGAAATACTAATTACACAGACACAGTTACATAATAAGCGAAGGGGTAGATAAAATATATTACAAATAATACAGCAGCAAAACCCACAAATGGATCAAAGGATTGCAAATTCATTTATCTGGTCTGTATTCTGATGAGTATTAAGTGCTTTTAGCTTATTAAGTGTCAAGTCTCATAGGCTAATGATTATAATGAAATATTCCTAATGTTTTCCAATATACATTTTTGTTTAAGATAGCGTGTTCTATGAGTATCGTGGTGCCATGTAGGGTACATCTCCAGCCACGTGATGAAACAAAACAGCAAGCGAGTCTTGAAAAGGAGAGACCATAGTTTTAAGTCATTTCAAAAGCTAGTTTATGCAAAGGCAGAGAATCTGGCCAAGATCTTGACAAACAACATTTTATTCAGTGCACAAGAAACTAGCACAGCTGCCTGAAGGAAAATGTGTCCGGGGATTGTGTACACAGAGCAAGGCCAAAGGGCAGCCGTATTCCACGTAGACCATGAACAGGAGGTTTATTGGAGGCCTTTGCAAAGATCATGGCAGGATTTCTGCTGTGAGATAACCAGAATTCTAGCCAAAATTGGAAGTGATGGAAACTGCCACACATCTTTGGATAATTTTGTAGAGATTAATCCCTTGGCCAAATCATCTCTGATAAAAGAAGGAGAGTAGTTCGGAGTCTGTCACTGAACACCCTTTCTCTTGACTGGAGGGGCAGGATATCAATGAGGTAAATTAACTCCAGTGCATTTAGACTTTATTTACAACTAGACTGCAAAGCCTCCATCTCATCCATATTCAATCAAAGAAAATTGTGGCTCATCCAAGACAAGATGCAAGCCAAATTTGGGGTGAGGCAAAGGGTGACATCATCTGAAAGGGCTGGAAATGAAGTGTAAATTTGAATATCATCTGTATATAAGTGATAATTAAAGCTGTGAGACTCAGTACTCGCCAACAGAGAAAGTCAATAGAAATGAGGAACAGCAGTGTCCCAAGCCGCACGTTACTTCCAAAATGAAGATAAAAAAAAAATAAAGTGGGGCGGGGGGCAGTATTTTCTTTCCTGCTGAATGATCTCGAAACAGACACCCAGATCTTGCAAGAAAGACTCTCATCCTCTGCAAATAGTCACTGAATCAATCACTTTATTGTTTGCCGAAACAGAGTTTTCCTGTAAGATTTATATCCCAGGAAATAAGAAATCATCCCATTTAGTTTGGGGAAGACCACTCCCCCCAATCCCAAATAGATCACTTTGGTAAATAAGGACAAAGAGAATCACTAATTCAAGCCGTCACTTGATTGTCCTTTTCAAGTCTGGTGTTAAATTTGGGTAGGAAACACAAGTTGTTTTATCTGAGTGTTCGATGGTTTCATTCATGCAGTGAAGAAGTAATTTCTCTTTTCTCAGCCCTGCTTGAATACTCACTCTAACGGTGGCCTAACTGAAGTAGAATGCAACATGAATTAATTGAAATTAAGACTAGTTCATAAGGAATTATTCATTATGAAAAGGGCAGCTTTTGCCCTAATCAGCCCTCTAGAGATCTACGACTTAGGCCTCTTTTTTCTTCCTTTTTCTTCCTTCCTTCCCTTCCTTCCTCCTTCTCTTTTTCCTTCCTTTTTTGGACTACCAGCTCTCCAGATCATAAAAGCTTCCTAAAAACATCCTGTTCCTCAGTAGCATGAATGATTGATAGGTATTATGGGCTGAATTGGGTCCCCCCAAAATTCATATGCTGCAGTCTTAATCTCCAGTGCCTCAGAATGTGACTGTATTTGGATGGGCTCAAATTCAATATGACTGGCATCCTCATAAGAAAGCCCATGAGAAAACAGAGAGAAGATAACCACCTATAAGCCAGGGAGAGAGGCCGCCAAAGAAACCAACCCTGATAACACCTTGACCCCAGACTTCTAGCCCCAAGAACTGTGAGAAAATAAGTTTCTGTTTTTAAGCCACCCCATCTGTGGTACTTTGTTATGGCAGCCCCACGAACTAATACAGCAGGACACAAGAAGTAGGGCCGGCATATGTATTTTCCATGGAAGATATTTATCTGGAAACTTTTCTCTCATTCTAAAAATAGAACTGCCTTATAGAGTCACTTAATGTGTCATCTTGAGCCACATTCCCATTTTTTTTTTTTTACGTATATCTGAGTTTTAGTTACTTTATTTCAAAATTGGGATACAAAAAATCATTGGTTCATGGGATTATTGCACTAGATTATCAACAAATTAAGAGTTCAGTAAAGGTTGCTTTCATCCTAAAGGCACGAGCCTGTTCTCCACCAGCAGAGAAATGTTTATGGCATTTGATATTATACTCACTTATTTATTTATGCCCCTCTTCGATCTAAAAGGATTTTAGTTAGCTCATAACAATATCTCCAGAATAAATTAGTCCTCATAAGGGAGAAAGAGTATGAGGTGGTAGCCAAGACCATCAACCACCGTCCTATAACAAATTCAAAAGGAAGTTCACAGGGCTGATCCCTAAAGCAGCCTGCAGTTGCACGACCCCAAAATGCAGGGAGAAGGAGCAATGTTTTTCTAGGGAGGTCAAGGTGAAGTAAAGTCCTACTTTGCAGCTCCTTCATGGTTTGACCACACCCAAAAATAAATTTAAAGTACCTCAAAGAATGGATAAGTCGGTCATCCGTTTGCTTTTCAAACTTTTTTAATACTTTAAGATATACAGGAAAAATACAAAGGATATAATCAAACTCCCACATTCTGCTACTCAGAATTAGAAACCATTCACATTTACTGCATCTGCTTCCAATATTTTTTAAAGAAATAAAACACTACAGCTGAAGTTACGTTTAACCAACCAGTATAGAGGCAACCTCCAACGCGTTTGACTAGATCATGCCAGAACACTGAGTTTATACACCGTAGTCCCCCATTATCCACAGGGGGTACCTTCCAAGACCCGCAGTGGTTGCCTAAGACTGCAAATAGTACCGAACCCTATACCCACTGTGTATTTTCCTATACTCACATACCTATGATAAAGTTTATTTTATAAATTACGCACAGTAAGAGATTAACAATAACTAATAATAAAATAGTTTTAAAACAATGTAATAAAAGTTATATAAATGCGGTCTCTCTCTTTCAAAATATCATACTGTACTGTACTCACCTTTTCACTTAAAGGAGGCACTTTACGGCTTCTCGTCGACATATCTGAATTGCCAGCATCACTACTCTTGCACTTTGGGGACGTTACTAAGTAAAATAAGGGTGACCTGGACACAAGGCCTGCGATACCGCCACAGCCGGCTGCGACGTAACTCACAAGCGGCGGGAGCGTCTGCAACGTGGCTGAGCCGCAGGGCAAAGGGCTGACGGGACTGGGCAGGGCTCGCGAGATTTCATCTCGCTGCTCAGAATGGCGCACAATTTTAATCTTATGAATTGTTTGTTTCCGGAATTTTACATTTGATACTTTCAGACCGTGGTTGACCTTGATGAGGGGAGACTACTGTATATACATAAGGTATTTGTGTAGGTTTGTGTGTGTGTGTTTCACGCCCATAGTGGTGAGTAGTAGCAGATGGTAGGGACCATTATGCCTCGTGCCCTTGCAACTCAACATTGTTTTCTGAGATGAAGCTTCATTGTTACACGTGAATCTCACTCCATCCTTATAGAGGCAGTGTTATGGAATGACCTGTCTCCCCCCGACCCCTCAAATCCATACATTAAAGGCCTAATCCCCAGAGCCTTAGAATGTGACTATTTGGAGATAGGGTCTTTAAAGAGATACTTAGGTTGAAACGAGGCCATTATGGTGGACCCTGATTCACTATGATTGCTGTCCTTGAAGAAGAGATTAAGACCTAGACATACAAAGGGAAGAGTGTAAGAAGACATGGAGAGAAGACGGCTGTCTACAAGCCAAGGAGAGAGGATGCAGAAGAAACCAACCCTGCCAACACTTTGATCTCAGACTTCTAGGCTCCACATCGGTGAGACAATAAAGAGCTGTTATTGAAGCCACCTGGTCTGTGACACTTTGTCATGGCAGTCTGAGCAAACTAATACAGGCAGCAAATATTCCACAGAATATAAATCCTACGGTACCTTTAGCCATCCCCTAGTGGTGGATGTTTAGATGAAAACTAAGCACAAATACTCATCCTTGCACATGGCTCCTTGTACACGCTTGTGGGAGTATCTCTAGGGCAATACCTAGAAATGAAATTGCTGTGTTACAGGGGAGGCCCATTTTCAAATTTTCGAGATCTTGCCAAATTGCTCTCTAAAGCAATTTACAATCTCAACAACAGGGAATGAGAATACCAGTGTTCCCACATCCTAGCCAACATCTGACATTCTCAAACTTAAAAATTTGTGCCAATATGATTGACCAAAAAAATCTTGTTGTTTTAATGGTGCTTCTCTAATTACATATGAAGTTGAATATCTTTTCATATATGCATTGCCCATTCTTATTTTACCTTTTATAAATTCTCCGTTCATATCCTTTGCCTGTTTTCCTTTGGGTTGTATGTGTTTTTCTACCTGATTTGTGTTAATTATATACATTCTAGATAATAATCCTCTGTCTGCTAGCGGTTATGTAAATACCTTCTCCCAGGCTACCACTTGTCCTTTAATTTTGTTCATGGTGTTATTTTGATAAAAGGTTTTTAATTAGGTGTAATCGGATGTATTTTTATTGATAGTTTTTCTTTTTTGTGTCATCTTAAAAAAAAAAAAGCATTTCCTCTCCAAAATTTATAAAGGTGTTCTCTTATATTTCTCCCCTGTTTAGATCTATAGTACATCTTTAATTTATTTCTATGATGGGGATAAGTAAGAATTTTCTTTTTTTTTTCCCCCCCATTTGAGAGTCAATTGCCCCAACACCATCTATTGAAATATCAACTACTTGCTCCCATAATTTAAAAAAAAAAAAAAATCTGGCCCTTCTGGCTCTCTTAGCAGCATCACAGCAGTCGGCAGAAATAAACGCCGTAAGGAAGGTGGCAAAAAGGGAGTGAGTTACGAAGAAAGTGGTTGACCCATTTTCTAAGAAAGACTGGTATGATGTGGAAGCACCAGCTATGTTCAATAGAAGACATACTGGGCAAACACTAGTCACGAGAACTCGAGGAACCCAGATTGCATCTGATGGACTCAGGGGATGTGTTTTTGAAGTGAGCCTAGCTGATCTGCAGGATGATGAAGTTTCAATTCAAGCTAATTACTGAGGATGTTTGGGGCAAAAACTGCCTTATTAACTTCCATGGCATGGCTCTTACCTGTGACAAAACATGCTCCATGTTCAAAAAGTGGTAGACCACGATCAAAGCTCATGTCGATGTCAAGACTGCCAATGGCTATTCGCGTCATCTCTTATGATTGGTCTTAATAAAAAATGCAACGACCAGATTTGGAAGAGCTCTTATGCTCAGCATCAACAGGTTCACTAAATCCGGAAAAAGATAATGGAAATCAAGCCCCGAGAGGTGCAGACAAAAGGATTTGAAAGAGTGGTCAATAAATTGATTCCAGATAGCACTAGAAAAGACATAGAAAAGGCTTGCCAATCTATTTATCTGTTCCATGATTTCTTTTGTTTGAAAAGTCAAAATGCTGAAGAAGTCCAAGTTTGAATTGAGAAAGCTCATGGACCTTCGTGGTGAAGGGTGCAGTTCTGGAAAAGCTACTGGAGATGAGGCAGATGCTAAAATTGAATGAGCTGATGGATATGAACCCTCAGTCCAAGAATCTGTTTACAATTCAGACTTTTCATAGTGACAAATAAAACCTATTCGTGATGTTTAAAAAAAAAAAAAATCAGACAGCACCTACAGACCATCCCATTTTAAGTAGTGTAATTTCCTGATAACTCCTCTAAAATAGAAGTATTAGGAGAAAAATGTCCCCCTTGGTAAGTAAATAAGCTGACCTAAATGGGTATTTGGATATGAGCCAAGCAAATGCTAGCGGTTGTCTGCCAAAAATGATTTTGATATGGGAAGAGTTGATATTAAGCCCTTCTTCCTAACGGTCATTAGATAGGAGGGCCAGGTGTCTTTCTGAGACCACTCTGAGTTTGTAATGATTAAATCATCAGTGGCTTTTAGAAGGCTTGCCCTTCACTTGTCCCTAGCAAGGGGATGTGCCTCCTGTCCACCAGGGCAGTGATGCCTGCATCGAAATCTCTGGAATGACATGCTGAAGCTGGCTACAGTATTGTCTCTGGAGGATGGGGGATGAGTGTTTGAGGGGAGGCTAATATTTCACTGAATCCTTTTTTTTTTAACCATAAGCACATATTACTGATTTAAAATAATAATTCCTTTATAAAGCCAAAAAAATTAAAAAGGTAATATGTCACTAAGACACACTAAGTAAAATCGGTAGAAAACATCTCTGCTATTCTGCTTAAAAAATAAATATAGATTGATGAGGACTTTTGGGGGGAATAATTGAATAGAGGTTACATTGTACCTTAATTATTTGAATAATTTAGACCACTGGCTTTCAAATATTTCTTGGCCACAAAACACTTTGTTCAAACTAGACCTTTCTCACAAGACCAACATATAAAATACATGAGATGGAAATACTATTCTTGTTTAAATGGAGATCCCCACCGGGGGTCTTCGAAGGGGCTCTGTGAGACCCCAGGGCTTTTTCGAGTACATTGAAAACCTTCCTTTTAAAGCCAATGCATTTGAGAATCAGAGACAAGTTCTAGTTTCTTTTTTCACTTTCTTCACGTAGTAATTCTATTCCCTCTCTGAAATTCACAGCATTGTATATTCACTCATTCTGTGAACATTTCTTAAGCACACCTACTGTTTTCCAGGCTCTGGGATGGGCACCGAGGAGGAGGAAGTGAGTTGGAGGTTGCGAGTTCTGAACAAAATTTTGAAGTGAGAGTAGAAGGCAGCTGAAAGTCAGGGAGGATATTCCAGGCCCGGGACACTGCAGGGGAAAGCGGGGAGGAAGCAGGCTGGCAGATTAGGGGGGTGGCTGGTGGGGGACTCAGTGTTCGAAGATGCACAGGGCAATCTGTTGGCGGCGCTGAACAGGTGCTGAACAGGTGCTGACAGTGGAGAGGCAGGGACGAGCGAGCGCTTACATGCACGGTGGTCCTTTCTAAGTTTGGCCTTGGACAGCCACGAGGAAGCTACTGAAGGGTTTTAAGCAGGAGACTGACACGGTCATAATTGTGCTTCGGAATCATCACTCTGGTCCAAGTGAGCATTGAAAGGGGACATGATTAAGGCAGGGAGCCTGGGTAGGAGCTTGTTGCAAATATCCAAGGAAGAGACAATGATGGACTGACCTAAACTGGGACATAGAGATAGAGCAGAAGGGGGCTGACTCAGAATGCATTGGGTGTCGGTTGGAGAAGGAAAAGGGAAGTGTCTAGAAAATTCCTGGAGTGTGAGTTTGTGTAACTAAATGGGGTTAGATAACTGGTGCCAGTTGACACAGCAAGAAAGATGGTAGAAAAGGTTTGGGGCCACAGATGATGTTTCATTTGGGGCAGCTTTTGTTTGAAGTACTGTGAGATAGCGTAGTGGAGCTGTCCGGTAGGCCATTGGCTATCCAGTCCTGGAGCTCAGGAGGGAGATCTGGAATGGAGGTGATGCTTTGGGAGCCATCCTCAGCGCGATGGTAATGGCGGTCAAGACGTAGCTAAAATCCCTGAGAGAATGTGAACGATATGAGAGGACAGTCCCAAGGAGGCGGGGGAGGGGTCTCCCACGAACTAGACTGAGATGGCTCAGCAGAGAGGAAGAAAATCAGGGAGCATGGGGTTCGAAGGAACCAAGGGAGAGAGTTTTAAGATGGAAGGAGTTGTCAGGAAGATCGAACACTGTGCTGAGACGATATATGACCACTCTTGCAAGGAGTAGAGAATTTTTTAAAAAATATTAAAGCCTGAGCCATAGATTTAATTGGTCTGGTATGGGGCCTGGGCAAGGATATATTTTTAAAGCACCACAAGAGAGCCTCATGTGTGGCCACAGTTGGGAACCAGTTATTCTCTATTTTGAGCAACAAAGGATTGAAAAATGTTACTCTGGGAGAAGTCAGGTGACCCACGCTGATCCATGCTGCTGGGCCACAGAGGAGCGGTAAGTAAAGGAAATGGAACCCAGCAGATTAAAGTGTGTCTGCGTGGACAGAGTTCTTTTCGGCAGAGACAGGTCCTGAAATTGAGGGAAGACCAAAGCTGTGCTCTCCTTTGCTGGCGAGGGGAGTTTCACTGCGTTTTCCCAGAACATAAGAGACCTGTCCTCCAAATCATTCTGAGTCAATACCTGCCAAATATACTTCGGATTAATATATAAGCTTTGCCTGGTGATTCTAAAATCATGCGTATTTCCCCCAAATTTAAAGGAATATACATACATAGGATAAAATAATAAAACATTACAGAAGTAACATGCGTCCCCCTCAAACGACCTCCACCCGCAGCCACATCCAAAGGCCAACCGCTTGACCATTTGTTTTTGTGTCTTCTGGTGGTTACCCCATAACCCTAAATATTACGCTCATTCCTCCCTTTCATAATTTATCAACACTATATATTATCTGTCAACATTGAAAATGAAAGTTTACTTACTCTGCATTCGCTTCACCTTCTCCTCTCCAGAGTTTAATAGATACAGTGTTATGTTCAATTCTTCTTTTGGTTACTTGTATGACTTTGAACTAATGTCTTTAAAATTCTTTTTCGAATTCCATGAACTTGACACCATATTTCTTAACTCTGCATGATGTGAGATGAAGGTATCAGCTCCCTTACTTTCTCCTTTCGATTCCTGTCAGCTGACCTGTGCTTTCCCATTGTTCTGATTGATGGCTTTATGTTTCATTCTGTAACCGCGATAAGTCCTCTCTGCTTGGTCTACAGGTTAATTCTGAGCTGAAAACCAAAGAACTGCATTTAAATTATTTTAAGGAGGTAAATGTTCCCTGGAGAGCCAAGGACTGTGTTAAGACCACATTTCTTCCTCTTGGGTCCGATGTCACAACTCCTGAGTGACTCAAAGAGCATTCCCAGTAGCGCGGTCAATTAATTCTCTCTTATTATACTCCATCAATGACTCAAAATCATGGTTCCTTTTAGTTTGCTGCGAACTGGACCATGATTTTCTTGTACTTTTTGACTTCTCCCCAGACTTCTCTTTTTTCATCATTGAGAGAAAAAACACTGTGTCACAAACATTTCCAGCTTCTTACTCCTTCCATCTAATGCACTGAATGCCTCCACTTTTCCTTCCTACAGAGAGATTTCTTAGAGCCTACTACTCACTTCCTGTTTTAACTAGGACTTGGGGAAAGGGGTGTTAGGAAAAAAAAAAAACCACACAAACATTTTGAACACTGCAAAAAGATAATCTCATTGTAAACAAGTCAATTTGCCACGTATCCATCAGTCTTGTCTGAATTGATTTAATGTGACTTTGTCATGGAGAAGCTAATTATCCGTGGATA
>NW_006494609.1:13941669-13957914 GCF_000325575.1 Pteropus alecto
GACCCTGAGGGTTGTCACTCATCCACCCCTAGAGTCTCACCACAATCAGCCAAAACTCTTCAGTGTATCTTTGGTGGATACCGTGGTATGTTGCCAAGACACCCAAAGAACTAAAGCACTCGGCCCCTTGCCTCAGTTAGAGTCATCTCTGAAGGGCCATCCCATCTTCAGAGTTCTCCATGAGATGGGCTGAGGCCTCTTTTGCAATAGCTTTGAATTTCAACTTCTGTCTGTGCCCAATCTTTCCTTCTCTCTCTCACAGATGTCATTCCCCAAAGCACGCCCCAATAAATATCTGCCTCAAAGTCTGCTTCCCGAAGAATCGTACCTACACCCTACTTTTCTCTCATACCCATAAATAAACAAACAAAATAGTAAAACAAACTATATCATAAAAACAACAAATATAAACAAACAAAAAGGCTAATTTCCTACAGGGGATATTGGATTGCTGTGGACGTGGCCGTTCATCACATCACCATCATCACCATCATCACGCTTTAAGGTCAAGCCAGCTACCCACTCCTGAACCCAGCCAAAAGCTGCCCTTTGGTCGGCCAAAGGGGCATTTCCATCCCAAAGGATGGACCCCTGTACTGAAGAATTAAACCACAGGCTCTGGTTGCCTGACTGCTTGGAAAATCATTAAGCTATTTGAAACGTCATAAAAAAAAATGTATCTCTAAAATTCTAACGCTAGACAGTTTTGGAATTAATAATTACACATTAAGATTATAACCCTGCTCCACTCCAAACAGAAAGAAAGCATTCTAGGAACATGAAAACCGCAAAGGAGAAATGCCTGTTTCTTCAGGTAAGACACTTCATGTTTGAGTCATTTATTTACGTAACAAGCCTTTCTGGACTGATTAAGGGAACTGCCAATTACACTTACCAACCTTTCTCGAGGTTGTGGAGAAGCACAGCGTTTTCTGCTTCCTTTTGTGGGAGTGCTGTGTTAGAGATTTGTGTCCTGACAACAAGACTCTTCCCCCTTTTTGTCAGTCTCTGGAAGGACTCAGTGCTCAAAGACAAACACTTCTCATTCTGAACCGATGGTAAAAGAACAAAAAACAACAACACGACAGGATCTTTTCCATCCCGCGGCGCTGCTGAGCCCGCTTGAGCCTTTGAAATGGTCAGGAATGAAAGTGCGGTATTTTCTTCTTTATCCATTTTTAAATTCTAAGTCTTTCAATGCCCAGCTCAAAGCCCACCTCTGCTGTGAAGCCTTTTCTAACCACCCCAGTCGAGTATGATTTTCCTTTCTCTGAACCCCGACTGATACTTCCTGACCTGACCCCACTCGTTGGCGTTGTCTTTGCTCCTGGCAACGTCAACCAACTTCCTGAGCTGGCTGTAGCAGCTACTAATTTTGCAGATTTATTCCAATCTCTCTTCTCCTGGGGTTCATAGAAATTGGTTCAGGGGTGAGCCTGTGACCTCGGCAGGACCATTCGGTGTTTGCTCTGTGTAATTAAAAATACACGTTGGAAGAGAGAAACTCCTGTTTTCTTCTGGGTCATGAGTGATCAGGAAACTGTGAGCCTGGAATTTCTCAAGGTCATCTTCCCAGGACTTCTGCAGAAAGCCCATGTTGGGGGATAGAGAGCCCTAACGACATCATCTGAACTCCTGAAACTATTACTCTAAACTTACCAATTATGTGAGAAAATAGATTTCCTTTTCTGCTTAAGTGAATTTCAGTTGGCCTTTATCATCTACAACCTCAGTGACTAATATGCTCGCTTAGAACTCCTTAAAAAAAAGAATGCTTAAGGTAAGAATTTTCTGGACCGCAAAGCCTCCAGAACCTTTCCACCTTGCTGCTCTGCTCTTGTCATGGTATGATGAAAGTTGCTTGCCTCCACGCTTGGGTTCCAGCTGGAAATGGGGAAGAACACATGGAACGGTGTCTGAAGGTCCAGCTCTGGAGCTGGCATAACCTCTTGCCCTCATAGTCATGTGGACGGTAATTAGTGACACAGCCACATCTAACTGCAGAGTAGGCCGGGACATGTTGTCTGCCCAGGCAGCTGTGTGTCCAGCCATGACTCTATTTCTGAAGGAAAGAACAGATGTTGGTGCACAACTGTCGATCTACGTCACACCTGGTGTTGCAGATTAAAACAGTTGAAATACCAAGTCCGATTTAAATGTGTGTAAGATCAAGGATGAGGCGAGGAAAAGTCACTTCGTAAGTGAAAAGTGCTTGTGAGCAGAGAGCCATGCGGTCTACCGGAGAAGATGTGTACTCTGTCAACCTAGCTGAGCTGGAGCGACATTACCTAGTGTTCCCTTCCCTGGCAGGCTCCAAGCTAGGGTTGGCCGTGAGAGAAATGAGTGGGAAATTCGGAAGGTGGCAGTGAAGTAGCAGCCTTTACACTTTGAAGGCTGGTGCAGGGCACCATGCATCGCTGCAGCTCATATGCATTGCTGCTTATTTGCTGGCTCAACTTGTTGCTCAGGGCAACAGCCTGCAGCTTCTCGGCAAATACCCACCCTCCTTCAGCTTCTCCAAGCACTTGGCCAGGTGCAAGCGTAGCTCCATGTTCAAGGGCACCAGCAACTTCTGTGGGAGACATACGTGGGCTTCGGCTGGGTTCGCAGGTCCTTTAACCTCAAAGTTTCTCAGCTCCGGTGTTGCCGCTATTCTGAGCTAGATAATTCTTTGTCGGATGGGGGCTGTCCTGTGCACCGTGGGATGTTTAGCAAGGACACTAGCCTCTACTCCTTAAATGCCAGTGGCAACCCTCATCCCAGCTGTGTGACAGGCCAAACTCTCCAGATAGTAACAACTGTCTTCTGGGGGGCAAAATCAGCCTGGGTCGAGAACTGCTGTCTTCACATCTAGTTTTTCTTCCCACCTGCCAGCCTTGTGACCTACAGCAACTTCAGGCCCACATCTATTCGCAGAGGCCTACGCAACTTGCCGAGACCTCTCTGCCAGCCCCCACAGTCGCAGGGTACAACCCCATAATCGATCCCTCATCCCGTGTCCCTCACAGAGGTTCTGCTCAGGGCTCCGTTTCCTGGGCCTGAGACGCTGCCTTCGTAGGCTCCAGTCCCTTCCTCCATAATTGATATTTTAAGGCTATTATGGTATAAAAACAAATATTATTAGGCTAGACTCATTATTATATATTTATTATTATACCCATTTTAATTAAAAGCAAAGCTTTAGTGGGTCCCTACAGGTAAGGGGCGCCCTCGGCATTGTGTGTCTAATGGAGAAATTGGCCCTGGGCCTGCTTCTTTCACCAAATCCTGGCTGACAGGTGCGCTCACTTCACACATTATCTTTTTTGTAATCAGAACAAAAACACAGGCAGCAATGATTTGCTTCTTTCAAGACCAACCTGAGTTTAGGGGAATAACTCCAAATACTTGACACCGTATTCAACAGTAGCAGAGCAGATTTGGCTGAAGACCCTCCATGCGTCTGCTTTTTTAGTCTACTATCTGGGTCAATAGGGATGATAGGGGCTATTTAGGGAATTCAGGAGAAAAGATGAGTGTGAAATAAAACTCCCTTTTAAAAACACATCAGAGAAAACAAGTGTGTCTCAAGGTGAAACTGTAGACACGTGTTTTCTATCCAATTGTTAATAATCGGATATAAATCATCTAGTGGAATCATAAGGGCCAATCCTGGGGTCCCTCTCCCCACCCAGGGAGGGGACGGCTGTTTCTGATTAGCTTGGAGCCTGCTGCCCTGACAAACAACGGGTGTCTCTCGGGGTCTGGGGAGGACAGGAAATTAAGCCATCAGGCATCTTGCCTGTTATTCCCACACTTCCCTTAAGCTGTAAAGGCATCAACTATGAAAGCGGGGAACATGTAAACTGGGCGAAGTTGGAGGAAGCTGGGGATGCCGTTTCAGTCCACACCTCCCTCAGCAGGTTTGTCCACAAATGTTCAATATTCACTTTGGAATTAAAACACCTGCTTTACATCAGATGTTTGATAGCCGGGCACCACTGTGTACGGCAGGAAGTTCGTATTAAAGCACCAAATTCATCTTTAGCAAGAACTCTGCTGTTTTTTCCACGGAAATATCAGGAAACCATTTTGAGTTGAACAACCAAACTAAAAGCAGTGGAGTTTAAGATAAATGTTATGAAAATTGCATAAAACATTATATCAAAACCCTTGGCAGTGTCGAAAGGCAAGATTTCTGAATCCAATGAGTAGCTGAAGAAGAAAATTCAATTCCATTTTTTCACTTTGTCTGCCAATTTTATAGCACTTCATTTAAAATGGAATCTCTAAAGAATCAATTCAAATTAGCTTTACAGTTTTCCCCAAAGAATCTGCTTTAAAATAAATTGAATTGGAGCATGTGACATAATAAGTGAGCATAAAATTCATGTTAACTAGTCCGAAGGAAAAACTCATAATAAGGAAACAAATAATCTCACATGACTGAGCTAAAAATAGTCTTTAGATTGTCAGTTTCAAAACTGAACAAAAATAGGGGGAGTTGTTTTAATAATGATATGGCGCATTTCTCCCTAATGGAATGGCCTTGAATTTTGTAATAAATTACAGAAAGAGAATCCTTTGGGTAAAAAGAAGAGACCAGACATGAGTTGCTTTCATAAATAGAGTGACAGCAATAAAAATATCTTCCAGCTGGGGCTGAACAGCTTTGGCTTCAACATGGTGGCTTCGCCATGGAAGGCAGGGCAGAGCTGGAATGAACCATAATTACAACGAGGATGACCCATTGTCGTCTGCCTACCCTGTTTAGAAAACAGGTTTTGCTTCTGTATTTGCTTTATTTTGATCAGGGCTCTCTATCCCACGTATTTATTTAAGATCTCTTTATGAAGTTTATTAGGACTCTAAAGCTCCTTGAAGACAGAGACAATATCTTAGTTGCCGTGGTAACCAGCCCCATCCCTATCACAGTGCCTGATGCATAGTCAGAATCCCATAAACGTTTAAGTGAGAAACACAAGAAAGAATAAATGAATTTATTGTTTAAATCAGCTTAAACTTAATTTTTAAAATGATACCTTTAAAAAACTTCACAGTTAAGTTGGGAATCTGCAGTCAGTTTAATTAAGGAGGAAATAGTTGAATTGTGGTGATATTTTTTTCACTCTACTGAAGTCAAGAAACAAATAACTCAATTTATCATTGAAGGAGGCTTGACGGAGATCCCTTAAAGCCCTGCCTGAAAGTAACCATATAGGAGTTAACCTTAATGAGACCCAATGTCTTAGAATTTAGCTATGCCATGAAGTATGGGGCCAGTTCCCTTTTTCATAATACTCATTTGGGGTTCCTTGCTTATTCACTGTGCTCACTCAATATAGCTTTAAAAAGATTGTTTGTTTTTTTTCCTGATACCTTACCTACCCTTCCATTTTCAATCTACCCATTCATTGGCCCATCTATCTATCTGATCATCTGTCCATCAAATACTTAAGGATATATTGATGAATAATAATAACAGCTAACATTTATTTAGTGCCTATTGTGTGTCAGGCACTGTTTTGAACACTTTATGCTAATTAACTCGCTTAATCCTCCCAACAAGTCTGTAAAGGATAGACGATCATAATCCACACTTCACGTACAAAGCAACTGAGGCACAGCAAGGTTAACTACCCTGTCCCCGTTCGCGCCTTTCGGAAGAAGGGAAGTCGAGAGTCGAACCTGGGGAGTCTGGCGTAGAACCACCAGTCTGCTGTACTGGTTAGGTACAGTATTGACCTTCATCGGCTTCACCTTCTTATGGGAGAAACAGAATTCAAACAACTAATTACATAATTTTAATTTTTGCTTTGAAGGAAAAGTTCAAGTATTACAAGAGCGTGTGAAAGGCAGAAGTAGCCTAGCCTGAGGAGTTTGGGCAGGCCTGGCTGCTGAGGAGGTTGGCCCTTGGGCTGACACAAGGAGGTGGCTGGGCAGTGAAGCAAAAGCAGGAAAGACCGTCCAAGCAGAACAACGTGTGCAGGGGAAAGAGGTACCTGTGTTGAGAAACAAAAAGGGACCAAGAGGCCTTTGGTGTCCACTGACGTCAATATGATCAAAACTCGACTCAAACATGAGCATCTTCCAGTTCATCCCACTGACTTCCACCTTGTTTATCCAGCTGTGGAGTCAGAAATCCAGGACACAACCCTGTCTGCTTCTCCCTCCCCCAGTGCCAACCTATCTAATCTGTCTTATGACCAGCTCCGGTCACCCAGTGCTCCACCATGTCTAATCCATTGCTCCCCCATAGATCTATCAAACCCGCTCAATTCTACCTGATCCCAGCCCACCTCCTGAACCTCAGCCACTTTCACGTCTTACCTGGATGCCGGCAGCGTTCCTCTGTATCCAACGCTCTGCCAGAATGCTCTGTGGCGCCCCTCATGTCTGTTCTCCAGCTGCAGCCAGACTGATATTTCCAAAAGGCAGATCTGGTTCTGCCACCTCTACCCTCACTTAAACACCTCTAATGGTCTCCTATTGCCCTTGGGAAAAAAGACCAAACTCACTGCCTGTTCTGCAAGGCCGTACTGGCTCTGGCCCCCTCTGCAAAGTCAGGGTCATCCTCGGCCCTGTGTTGTGCCTCACGACTCCTCAGCAGCGTGGTTGGCCTGCCTTTGGTCTCTGAGCCTCACTGGCGATCCCCTCTCACTCCTAGGCCTTGGCACACGCCCTTCCCTCCTCTGTTTGCTTAGCTCTTGGTCATTCTTTGGATCCCCATTTATCTTCAGCAGGCCCGCCCTATGTCCCTGCTTGGGTGTCTGGCTCCCCCCCTTTGCTATCTCTGTATAAGATACCTCTTTGTTATGGCTGACTTGTGTCCTCTCGAAAAATTCACATGTTAGAGCCCTAACCCCAAGTGCTCAGAATATGGCTGTATTTGGAAATATGGCCTTTAAAGAGGTGATAAAGTTAAAATTAGGTAGTTGGGGAGGGGCCCTAATCCAGTCTGGTGTCCTTATAACAAGAGGAAATTTGGACACAGACATGCACACGCACGGGGGTGAACATGTGAGCACACCACGGGGGTGAACATGTGAGCACACCACGAGAAGGTGGTCATTGCAAGCCAAGAAGAGAGGCCTCAGGTAAACCCAAATCTGCTTATACCTTGATCTTGAACTCCCAACCTCCAGAACTGTGAGGAAACAGATTCCTGTTGTTTAAGGCCCCTGGTCCATGGTACTTGTCATGGAAGCCCTATCAAATGAATACCTCCTCCTTCACAGAGGCTGTCATAGCTGCAATTTAACTCTCGTTTTATTATTTGATTGCTGTCTCCCTGATGAGAATGCAAGCTCCATAAGGACAGGAATTGGGTCTGGTTTTGCTCACCACAATATCACCATCATGGTGCCTGGCACGTAGTAGGTACTCATTAAATACTTGCTGCATGAATGAATAAAACATATGAGTAAATGGATGAACACGTGCATGAAAGAAACAGTAATCACACAGTGGTTTTTACCTCTGGGAAGATTTACTTTAGACCCGGGTTGCACTAGAAGCAAGAGCACTTTGTATTGGCTAATATGGGTATTAACATGCATTTATGTAATTTTATTAGATAGAGCGAATTCCTGGAATTTCACATTTTTAGTCCCCCAGAGAACACTGTTCAATGAAATTTAATCTCACGGATTTTATTTTTAAAGAGGCAAATATCTCTCTCTAGGGTAAAAAAGATAATTCTAAGAGACATAAATCCAACATCCTTGCAATTGGAAGAAAATATATTGTTTGTATCAAACCACGCTGATTGAGGTCATGCTTGACTTTGGTTTGGAAAATGTCCTTTCTGGTTTCCACGGGGCAGTGACACTGTGAGGACGGAGGGGGATGGCCACACGGGAGGGAGGGTGAAAAACACATAAGCGTTTCTGTCTTATAAGTCTTCAGAGGAGTCCTCTTTTCTGAGAAACTCATTATTCACTTAATTATTCATTCTGTTTATTTACTGTATAGTTATTACACATAAATATGGTGCAAATCCCCAGAATCCTCAAACACCAGATGCCAGCTTCCCTCTGCAGTCCCAAAAGACATAGCCAAGCCATCACTGTGAGAATTAAAACAACAACAACTAAAACCCAATTAAAATTGTGCCAGCATGTTCATTTCCAAAAGAAAAACCCTGCAAATGAACAAGCTTTTAGTCACTCCCCTGACTGCTTCTGCAAAAAGACAATCAAAAAAAAAAACTCTTAAAACTAAAACTGGCAGAGAATTAGTATTTAAATCACAGCTACCATGACTACATCTATAGAAAGGACACTGGCTAAGTCAACTTTGTATCATTTCTCCCATTTTCAAAATCGAATGATTGAGGAAAATGGAGTTTTGTTTTTTAGAATTTCGACGTCTGGCTAAGCCCGGTGATGGCCAGAGGAGAAGCCAGGATGATGACATGATTGTTGGGGTCCTAGAACCCATAGGTTACTCGACCTCTTCCTCCTAATGACCTGAGGGGGGACATGACTGGGCCCACTGAGGGGTGAACATGCAGCCCGGGCTCTCTGAACAAAGTCCGACAGAGCAAAGGTCACCTGCCAAGGGAAGAGGAGGCTGGTCTCCTCTGAGAAGTGGCTGCGGTGCAGGGAGAGGCACCGCTGAGGGCCACATAGGGCTGACTGCTGCATGGAGGATGTGTGCAGTGCATGGCGGGGGGAGCAGGGCTTGTGGAGAGGTTGGGGCGTCCGCGTGTAAGCGGGTACAGGTCACCAGTCCTCTGGTGATATCGGCCTCATGAGGAACGAAAGGGCCTGTTAGGTGAGCAAGGGGCTGTGGCCATCTCTACGAGAGTCGCAGTGTAGTTGGGACATCTGTCTCGACCGCTATACCCACACCGACATAACAGTCTGCCTAGTGGTCACACCGAGGTGCAGGCAGAGGAGTCCGTGACTGGAAACACGTGAAGCTCTTCCGGGTGGGCTGGAGGCCTGCGGCGCCTCCCCAAATCCAGAGCTCAGACCTGGAAGGCCAGGGGTCTCCATGCTCAGTGTCAAGGCTGTGACGATGGGCTCAGGGGTCAGACTGGCCAGGTTCAACTCCCGGGTTTGCCACATACCACTAAAGCCCCTTCACTTCTCTGTGCTTATTCTCTCTCCTCAGAATGAAGATAATACCTCCCTCTCAGAGGCGCCACAAGGATTCAACGTGACAACGCAAGCGAAGTGCTGAGAACGATGCAGCCAATGACAGACACACAATAGCGCTGCTTTTTACATTCGACGCTAGCATGCTCCGGTGCACATGGCAACGCAGCGCAGCACAGGACCCGGCTTTGCGGAAACCCTGGTTTTTTTTTCCACTTTTTATTTCTAAGGATAGAATTGCTCATTTCACTCTTGAGCAACAAGAATGTTGCTATTCCTCAGATTAAAATAAGTTCATCGCCTCCCATCTCACAATGCTTATGGCCATTTTTGTTACCTGTTACCTAGTCACGTAGTCTAATTTGGGGCCTTTTTGCTGAGAAGGCAAAAACATTTTCTAATCTATTCGGCAACCACATCATGAAATATCAGGCCCACCAAACACAAAAGGTCTTCATTAATAACATGAAATAGAGACTCTGTATAATATTTCATTATTGCTTCCCTATTAACATGATAATCTGTTGCCGTCTTAAGAATTCATGGGCATGAAAGCCTGATATATTAAGTTATGGCTCCAATTAGATATGTTAACCAGTGATGCCAATGATATCCTGAAAGAAACATGGCAGAAATGAGAAAATCAATTTTAAATTAAAAAAAAATCAGTCTTACTCTTCAATTTTCAAAGAAGCTCCTCTTTACATTAGCACTGACACTACCTCGCTATCAGAAGTCCAAAGTTAAATGCATGCACCCCGGCCCCTTCCCTACCGACAGGCATTTCGAGTAGAGTTGCTCCAACTCCTTCTCTGGAGTGGGGGAGGGTGCAAGGGGAGATGAGGAAGCAGGGGCAAAGGGAGTGGAAGGTTAAGTGTGTGTCTCCATGAGTTCACAGTCACATAACTATTCACATCAGGTACTAGGGATGGGAAGACTGGGTGGCGCCTTCATAAAAGTCATAAAAACATGGAACTGGAAGATCCCTTAGAGATCGGCTGATCTACCATTTCCTGAGGAATGATCCATGGAACATTAGGTCTTTAAGATGGCTCTCTCTTTCTAGACACACACACACACACACACACACACACACACGGTTCTATGATCCATCAAACAACTCTGAGAAACTCTGCACATCCTACCTGTTTCTTGGAGTACCATAATTAACTTTAGCATTTTAAAGTTTCTGTGAACTCCTACAATAAAAAGAAAATACCCATTTATAATCTTTGGCCAAATATTTCCTGAGCTTCCTTGGCCATGTCACCCTTTGTTCATATAACATTCATGTGTAACAGGCAATGAGCAACCTTATCTGTCAACCTCCTCATTGAAACTGATAAGGAAGAGGAAATTGAGTCCACAGAAAAGTGTTTGATTTGCCAAAGAGCACAGGAGGTAGGGACTGAGTGGAGAGTATAATTCAGATCTGCTGATTCTTAGCTCCGTATCACACGGCCTCTCAGAGAAATTTCCCTCTCATTCATCAATGTACCCAGACCCGCCATGCATCAGGCATGGTGTCAGACAATAAGGCCCCCAAAAATGAAAGAGACACATAGTCCTCGCTTCGGAAAGCATCCATGCCGGAGTTGGAGACAGAAACGGAAATATACCGCACTATCGCACGAGAACGCTGAGGAGACTGCGGGGCAAGTCCGGAAGGAAGCGACTCATCTCCTAGAGGAGTTAGGAGAGAGGTCACACAGATGATGCTGGCATGGGGCTTTGAAAGGTGACCAGGAGTTCGCTTTGGAATATTTCTCTCCCCTCAGTCCCTTTGGTGTTCCCACAGTAGTTCCCTCATTTGGGGTATGTTTGCGTAAATCACCCTGCTGGTGCCACATGACTTTGTCACCTGGTTGGACCAGGGCAGCCAATCCAAAGGCTGGCCAGCACCCTACGGGAGTGTTTTCGGGGCACTGTCCAATAGAACTTCGATCAATGAGAAAAATGTCCTATTGGGCACTGTTCAATATGAATATGGTAGCCGCCAGCCACAAACGGTGGCGGAACACAACACGGCCATGCAGTGAGGAGCTGGATTTTTAATTTTTAATTTTGTTTAATTTTGATTAGATAAACATTATTTTAAATAGCCACATGGGCAGTGGCTGCCACACTGGATAGCAGTTTTAGACTGATGAATAGATTCACTTTGTGATTCCAGTTTAAGATACAAGTTGGTTTGGAGTTATGCTTTAATGTTAAAATCCAAGTTTAAAAGTAGTATTGGAACATTCAAGAGATTTAGGACTTATCAGATTATAGAGATTAATGAATTACACCTAAAAATGTATTTAAATACATGGGATGAGGTATTTTTCATTGGAGAACCGAAGGACTTAAAAGAGAATTGATTTCAGGGCTTGAAAACATTCTAAATAAGTCTTTTGACCACAATGGAATTAGCTAGAAATCACTAATAAAAACTAGAAAATCAAAAAAATTGAAAATTTAACAATTCATTTACGAATACACTTTTATCAAAAACGAAATCACAACAGAAATTAGGAAAATATTTTGAAGATAATAAGAGCGAAGATAAGATATATCGAAACTTGTAAGAAATAGCTAAAGCAATGCTTAGAGGACATTTAGAACCCTAAATATAAGTATTAGAAAAGAGGCTGAAGAAAATCAATGATCTTAGTCTCTCATGCAGCTAGAAATAAAAAGTAAAAGAGAAAGAAGAATGAGGGCAGAAAATAAAGAAAAGCAACAAGCCCAAAAGTCGATGTTTTGAAAAGATTAATAAAGTTGGTAAATCCCTAGAAAGGCCAAAGCAAAAAAAATAAAATAAAATAACAACAACAGGATATATTATTTATACATGTAGTTAAAACTTAAGGAACTGTAACAGAATTATAAATGCCACCTTAGTGATTAATAAAATTTCAGGACTTATAAATAAAACAATATGATCTGTATATGAGACGAAAGCGTAAGGAAGAACTAGGCTTATTACCATTTGTTATGGTCTCATTCCTACATGATCTCACAGTGACCATGCTGGCCTCCACGGCTGTGACACAGGCCGAGCTGCCATGACTGCAGAGAGGGAGTGCAGTTGGTCACAGTACGCCACTGTGCTCCAGCCATGAACAGACATCCCCACCCCCTGACCAGATTTATTGAGATATAATTGATATATAACATTGTATAAGCGTAAGGTGCACGACTTAATGATCTGACACACTGATACACGTATACATTGCAAAATGATTGCCACGATAAGGTTGGCTAACACCTCCATCACTTCACATAACTACCTTGTTCTTTTACCATGCTGAGAACATTTAAGATTTACTCTCTGAGAAACTTCTGAGTATATAATACAGCATTGCTAACTGTAGTCACCATGCTGTCCATTAGAGCCCCGGAACTTACTCGTAACTGGAAGTTTGCACCCTTTGTCGAACATCTCCACCCTCCCATCCCCCTGGCCTTGAAATCACCATTCTTCTGTTTCTATGAATTTAGATATTTTAGATTCCACATATACGTCATATCACAAATGAATGGTATTTGTCATTCTCTGTCTGACTAACTTCACGTAGCATAATATCCTCAAGATTTATCCATGTTATCACAAATGGCAGGATTTCTTTATTTTTTATGGCTGAATAATATTCCATTATATATATACGTATATAAATGGGTATATATCTTCATCCATTCAATCATCAATGGACATTTAGGTTGTTTTCATGTCTCGGTTATGTTAACAGGCCTTCTGAGACCAGACACAGGAAGAATGTAGGAACCACACCTGTGGGTTGATGGCACCTTACAGTTTTCTCAGTGCTGTGAGGAATTATGCAGTTCAAAAGAAGTATAAGAGGTTTTCTTTTCAATAGATCCAAAGCCAAGGGATTTCTCTCCTTGAAATGTATATTGAAAGCAGTATAATAGGAAAGCTGGAGACCTTTTTTTTTTCTTTTTGGTTTTTTGAAGGTTCTCCAAAAGCAATTCAAAAGCAGATACTTTAAACCGTATGAGGTCTCTTCTTTGTCAGAAACAAACTCATGTTATGTAACAGGCGGTGAACATCCTTTCCTGTGGCAGTCCTGACCCAGTGGATCATCGTTGAAAGTTCAGAGAGTGCTAAAAAGATGCCATAAAGTGGTGGTCTTCAGAGTTGTTTTGCTAACGTATCCCACAACATTATTTTGAAAAACTATAGACCCCCTTAACATATTTTTAATTGACATCTAGACTTTAATTGTAAATTTAAATAGTGACAAGGGATATAATTTCCATCATAAAGCAAAATCTAAAATTAAAAAAATAAACTTTCTAGAACAGTTTTAGATTTACAGAAAAATTGTGAATACAGTTTCCCCAACCTCACAGTTTCCCCTATTATCAACATCTTACATTAATATGGTACATTTATTATAATAAATGAAATAATATTGATACACGATTTTTAACTGAAGTTCGTACTTTATTCAGATTTTCTGGTTTTTTTAACTAATGTCTTTTTACTGTTCTAGGATCCCATCCTGGTTATCACATTACTAGTGGTCACCTCTCCTTAGCCACCTCTTGGCTGTGAGAGTTTCTCAGACTTCTCGTATTTGATGACCTTGACAGTTTTGAGGAGGGCTCGGCAGGTACTTTGTAGGATGTCTCTGAGGTGAGATTTGTCTGATGTTTTTCTCTCATTAGACCAGGGCTGTGAGTTTTGGGGAGCAAAGCCATTTTCATAACCTATATAAGTGTATATAATATCAACATAATTTACCATGGTTGATGTTGACCTTGATCGCCTGGCTAAGGTAGTGACTGTCAGGTGTTTCCACTGTTATTCTATCCTCTGATTCCATACTGCACTCTTTGGAAGAAGGTCACTACATGCAGCCCGCACTGAGGGAATGGAGAGTTAAACTTCTTCCCTTTGTGGGCAGAGTATCCTCGTAAGTTATTTGGAACTCTTCTGCAAGGGAGAGTAGTGTCTACTCTTCCATTTATTTATTTACTCATTCATTCATTCATTTGAATCAGTGTGGACTCATAGATATTTATTTTATACTTTGGGCTATAATCGAATACTACTATATCTATGTTGTTGCTCAAATTGTTCTACCTTTAGCCACTGGAAGCTCTTTCTGTTGGTTCTTGCGACCCTTTGACATCCTCCGTACCAGCATAGGGTTTTTTGTTTGTTTGTTTTAGTACTTCCTCATTTTCTGGCACTATAAAATGTTCCAGGCTCAAAAAACCCCAAACTACAAACCAAAAATAACCCCCAAACAAATGAAAAACAAAAAGCAAAACCCACCCCCCACTCTTGCAAAAAAAAAAAACCAAAAACATAGGTCTGGGGTTGAGCAGTGGTCAAGACTAAAGATAAAGATTATGTGGAGTCATCCACATAAAAGTGATAGCCAGAGCCTTGAGATGAAATCATCCTTGGAGAATGTGTTGATCCAGAAGATCAGCCAGTTACAGGACCTTGGAGAATAATAACACTTAAGGGGTGGTTGTGGGAGAGAAAACAGAAGACAGTGGGGGAAATGGGCACAGAGATCCCATGAGAGCCCAACACTGTGGAGGCTAAAGAGAGGAGAACCCAGGAGAAGGGACAGGGGTGATGAAGTCTGAGGGGCTGGTAGGCTCGGCCTCTAGCAGGTCATAAAAGCTGTGACCACAGGGGAAGACTGGAGCTGACCACAGTGCGGGGTCAAGTAGAGGCTAAGGTGCCAGAGAGAGAAGTGGTAACAGCTTCTTCTGCCATCTTCTCCTACTTCTTAGTCTCTTTAGAAGACCCTTTTCTCTGCTGCCCAGTAAATGTTGATGTTGCCTAGGACTCTCCTTGGCTCTGTGCTCATAACAGTTAAGGTTCTCTTGGTTTCGGATAACATAAAGCAACTCCAGCTGGCTCAAGCAGAGAGGTTTATTGCAAGGATACAGGGTTACCTCACAGGACCCAAAGGGTTATGACTGGGCTTTGCACATAAGCTTTAACTAGAAATCAAGTACCATAGGGCTTCTCCAGCTTCTTTCTTGTTTCTCTCTCGGTGTCTGTTACATTTTCTGCTCTCATTACAAACCAGCTGTCTCGGATTTCCAGGCCATGTGGTGGAAAACATGTCTGCCACTTGCTCCTGAGTCATACCCACTCCCTCCGCCACCTAGAGGAGAGTTGCTATGTCCCAGTCACTCTCATTCTCGACATCTTTCAAGGGAAGAGCCTGAGCCAATCAAGCTGCATAGATGCCCACTCTTGGGCCATTTGACCGAGGGCAGACTGACAAGATCTTACTGCACAGACAGCATCAGGTGGCTTGGGGACAGGGGGAGGAACTGGGACCTGGAAGTGAGAAGCTGGAGGAAAAGCTTACAGGATGAGGGTTTGGAGCGGGCTTGGGGAAGTGACAAGAGAAGGTGACATGAGCATCTTCTCACTTCTCCTCTCTTTTTTGTCTGTGCTCTAAGAGCCCGGGTCCTCCTTAGTAGCGAATCCTAGGGCTGCTCTCCTTCCTACACCAGATGCCAGCCATATCGTTTTCTTCTGAAAAAGAAAGTGGAATGGCTGGCCAGCTCTTATCAACTTCCCTGTGAGCAGCCTGCATACATCTGGGTAAGTACCCAGTGGCCACGTCTACACCCTCCCAGTGAACCAGAGGTGACTGATTCAGGGGCCAACCAAAAGCCTCTTCGTGGGGTCTTTAACCTTGGAACTGGACAGATCGTGGGTCAGTTCCTTTATGGAATGGCGTAATGCTGACAGCGACTATGGGACAGAGGCGGTGCCGGTTCTACTTATCCCGGAAACCAAGCTGCACCCCACCTCCCCTGCCCTGTTATACTCCATAAGTTAGGCCACTATTTTCCAGTAAATTCCTTCTGTCTCCTTTAGTTCGAGTAGGTTTCTGTCATTGAAACCAAATAGAGCCTGGACTAATACAAGGTCAAGGGAGTTGGTTGCCCAATCGCTGTTCACAGCCTGGCCTCGTGCCTGCATAACACCTCCCTTTATCTTGTTATGTTTCCCAGGAGAAGTGAGGTCCAAATAGTGGTTGCAATATATGAGGTTTTGGTGTTCTGGCAATTATTGAAATACTGGCATTTTGTTGGTGTATTACTCTAATTTTGATATTTTAAAAATCGTAAATCAATATTATTTATGTATTGAGATAAATATCAATGA
>NW_006494609.1:13958003-13959979 GCF_000325575.1 Pteropus alecto
TTTTTTTCTGGAACAATTTGTACTAAAACACATATGATACTCAATGATACCATTGGTCCACTTTGTTTTTGAAATAATATTTCACTTGTACTTCTTAATGATTTTCAAAGTTTTCTTCATTTTAGATAATGTCTATTTGCTAATTTTTTAATAAGACTTTATTTTTAATCAATTTTAATTTTGAAATAGTTTTAGATTTACAGAAAAACTGTGAAGATGGTACAGAGTTCTTCTCATAGACTGCTCGCCCAGTTTGCCCTATTATTAACCTTTTATATGAGTGTGACATATTTGTCACAATTAATGAACTACTACTGATACAGTATTAACTAAAGTCCATAATTTATTAGTGTTTACCCTGACTTATGACAGTTTGAGACCTTATTTTTATTCATTTTATCTGCTAATAATCTGTGTTAGCATGATACTTGCTTAATAGTTCTATTTTATAAATTTACATTTTTACTTGACCTTTAAATGTTTAATACTTTTATAATTTGAATTACATTAGATATTTTCCTAATGTTGTTAATGTTAGAAATTCTGAACACAAATAGATCAAACATTGGTCTTGACACTGGTGTTTACTGAGAATAAATGCTGAATGTCAGTGTCACGGGTTTTGTGCCGGCACAGCAGTTATGGGACCTCGGGCGGGGATGGGAAGAGTGTGGAATACGTAACATGACGGCTGCGGCTCTCGGTGTAGGGTGGAACCAGCTGGAACCAGGGCAGGTGCAGCAGTGGCGGCTGGGCAGACCGGGGCTTGCTGCTGGGCCCCAGAATCCCCAGGCTCAGGCCATCATAGAGGGTTCTGCAAATAAGTCCTTCCCCCCAATACTCTCACTCCGCTCTGTTCTCCCTCTGTATACAGCTGGAGAAGACTTATCTGTGTTAGCCCAATGTGGTTTGTCTTGCACAGCCAGTGGTCTGGGGCCCTTTTTGAATGGTGATTTTGACTCTGGGTATATTATCTTAGAAATTCTAAAATGCCTTGCTCATTGCTTAGAACACAGTAAGCATTTGGTACAGGTAGGTGCTATTACTTGCTCAACCAAAGTCAAATGCATGAAGGAAACTGGCCCCATTGGCCGGAAAGTGACTCCTCTCCTGAAATTAGGTGATGAGAATCAGGAAGCCTGGGGGGGTGGTGAGGACTAGTAAATGAATGGAGCACCCCGGCCTGCAGTGTGGGGTGGGAGTGAGGGGTTGAGAGTGAAGGGGAGGGGTTGGGGACCGCCCCGGTGGCAGTGCCACAGCAGGGCTGCTAGCCACATGAAAGGAAAGTACCTGAAATGTCCACCTCTAGGATTCTGAGATGCTAGCGATTATCAACATTTAAAAACCATGATGAAGAGTTTAATCGCAAGTATGTAGTATTACATCATATGTAGAGTGAAGTTTGACATTTAAATACATTACAATCTACTGGTCTCCCTCCGAAAGCAGCTCACACGGTCAGGCTTCATTTTGTCCACACTTCATGGCATATTCGAAGTCTTTAAAGCTTACGTGACCATCCGAGTCTTGATCTACTTCCCTGGAAAATGAAACAAGAAGTTATTTAGAGGTTATTTCCATCACACTTACACATCAAGAGCACATCAGAAGCTTCATTTCTTTGTATGTCTATGTGAGAGACACCTATTTCATCTACTTGAAGGCTAAGGTTGATGCCTATTTCTTTTCCTTACATTGATGAGTGGGAAGGAAAGGAAAAGGTATTTGTTAAAACCTACAGGAATATTATATTCAATACATTTAAAGGAATGAAGTCAAATGCCTGTGATATATCAATAAACATATACGCATTACTTAACAAAAAATGAGGAATAAACCAACAAGAGATCAGAACATCTTGGAAATAATAACAATGGAAATAATGATTGACATCCTGCATCGCATGCCTTACATTCCTTGTCTCATTGAATCTCTGCATCGATGCTGGGATGGGTCCATTTTACAGATAGAGACAT
>NW_006494609.1:13960021-13972525 GCF_000325575.1 Pteropus alecto
TAACAGACCTGGAACTCAAATCAGATCATTAAATTCCGAAACCAGGGCTCTATACTCTACTGCATGTTGCCCGCTCTATAAGTAGGATATTCCAGAGAGAAGTTGTTGAATTGTAATTCTCAGGTGACTAACTCTAGCTCCAGAAGTGCTCACTGGCTTCATTCATGGCCTCATAAGCTCTGTTAAATCCTCACAAAGCACCCAATCAACTTTTCTGACTCCTATCAAGAGTGGCGAAGATGTGAGCCTCTGGCTGGTGGCTGAGGGCGTGGGTGGCCTTGGCTAGGTTGGCCCTGTGCCCTGGCTCAGACAGGAGCACTGCCCGCCTCCCCTTCCCAAACAGGGAGCAGAGAAACGGGACCCAGTCCACATGGGTAGGAACAACAGAGGGATAAAATCACGGCATAAGCAACACATTCAACCATTCCCAGTAAAAGCAACGTTTATTTAAAAGGTGTGTTTGAAGGGATAACTGATGAGTAGCGGTCACAATTCCTCCTTGCGGGGCGTTCTAAAACAACGCATTACATGCCTTATGCAAATTATACCTTGTTGAAACAACCAGTGGTATCAACCACGACACAGGGCTTTTTAAAGCGCAGACCAGCCCAAGTAACGGGGCCACTAATCACTGTAATAGTTTTAAAGCAGGCTTTTAAAATATCGAATTCTAAAATAAACTTTCTGAATATTTCATGCTAAAGTCTCTGAAGTCTATAATGGTTCTGGATAGAGCAATGATAATTTTTCATTCTTTTGAAGTTGAGAAAATCCCCACTTCTCTGCCCCAGGGCAAAACCATGTTGCAGTGTGTTCGCATAAAATGATTGCAGACTGTGGAGGCCATTACTCTCATTACTTCTTTTGGTAAAGTATACATGACAATTTCATGCTATATAGGACCAAAAGCAGAATGTCAGATCTCTGCTAAGGGATTAGAAATAATCAGTATCATATATTACTGACTACAGAATAGAAATCATCCCTTTTATTAAATTAGATAATTGAAGATTCTTAATATCGCCTAAGTATTTTTTTCCCCAAGGAACTGGATTAGATAAATGGCCTTTTTTCTTTCCGCTCTGAACTGGTATGGTTCAACTCTACATCTCATAGGGTGAGTTAAATGGATAACCTAGAAGAGTGATGTTTAGAATAACCTGCTTCTGATAATATATTTTTTTAGTGTTTTCATTCACTTATTGAGACGCTGTGAGCTTAGAGAAAAGGGAATCCCTTTGCCCCATTTTCTCAGTAAATAACCACCACTGAAATTGCACTAACTTCCTATTTTTCTTGCTGTCTTTGCCAAAGCTTCCCATCACAAAATGGGCACAGTCTAACTGAGAGGTGTTAAAAATGGAAAGGTTTATTCATAAGGTGTGGAGTGGCATTTTATTCACGTAACGAGTAGAGGAACGGCATGTTTATATTTAGAATGAGACATGGTAAAACACTTTCTGTCTTCCGATTTTTCTTCCTCATCGCACATATATATGAGCAGATCTGGTCGCCTCGAGGGGCGTGAAGAGGAAAATTCACATTTCAGAGCTATAATTTTAAAAGCTAAAATATACTGTATTCCATTGCAGACGGAATTATTCTGAAGAAGGAAGGTTTCACAGCACCCACACTCAAATCATTGTGTGATCAGAGAGCACATGTGGCTGGTGGGTAGAGGAGAGGAAGAAAACGTCACTAGGTAAAAAAAAAAAAAAAAAAAAGAAAGTTTCATTGTTTCTGCTTTTAGCACTTAACCCTGAAAGGAGTTTACTCTAGTTATGAAACTCGAGTGTGCTGTTTTTGTGTCACCAACATACATTCAGAACTAAAATAATCCGCCACCCCTCACCCTGACTATAAATAAACTCTAGGAAGGCGAGAGCTTTCTCCTGTTCCCTGTTGTGTCCCCACTTCTTAGCCCAGAGCAGGCAAGGCCTGTGTGCAGAGTAAATGAATTTGTGAAGTAAGTGAATCTGGGGAAACAGTTGACAACGGTATGGAATATCCAGGAGGCACTGGGGGATCACAGAAGGAGAGAGTCTATCACCACTGTCTTCATGGAGTCTGTCTACTAGCCGGAGAAATAATACACACTGGAGAAGGCACCTAGGAACCATCGCTCAGGGACTAATAGTAATGGCCAGTTATGGTTTCCAGGCCCAACTGCATTTTGTAAACAGAGACCTGGTATGAGAGAGACCAAGTGAGAGATGAACTCTGGAAAATGAGGCTGCAGCGTAGAACAATGGATGGAAGAAGCCCCTGGAGTGTCAGGCTGAGTAATTTAGAGATAAAAAGCAGAAAATTGGACATGCGGGCAGAACACTGGACTAACCTGTCCTACAGCTGAGGCCTGAGCACACCAACCCAGTTAATTAAGTAGCTGGTCTTTTAACAGACACGTGAATGCAGATATACAGTTGACCCTTGAACAACGTGGGAGTTCGGGGTGCCGACCCTCCAGTCAAAAATCCACATGTAACTTGACTCCCCCAAAACTTAACTACTAAGCCCTATAGACAACATAAACAGTCGATTAACACATATTTTTTGTTATATGTATTATATATGGTATTCTTACGATAAAGTAAGCCAGAGGAAAGAAAATGTTATTGACGATCGTTAAGGAAGAGAAAGTACATTTATAGTATTTATTGAAAAAAATCCACATGTAAGTGGACCTGTGCAGTTCAAACCCATGTTGTTCAAGGGTCAACTGTAGACATACATACAGGCTTATACATCAGAACTGGCTTATCAAAGGCATTAATAAACTTCTGCTGATGTACGAGAAATTGAAATTGTTATTAATAATAGCTGCCTTTAGAAATGTGGGTAAGGACTTTGGTTTGCTTGCTTTTGAGATGCAAAAGAAAGACCCAGAACTGATTTTGGGAATAGAGACTCAAGAGAGCTGAACTGCTCTGTACGACTCAGTGTGAACAATTTAAGGTCATCTGGGATGAAGGGAATGACAAGCAAGATAAGAGAGGGGGTAGAAAGAGGGAGCTACTGAGGGGTGGAAGCTGGGACCCTACACTAGGGGAACCGGCATGTAAGTGGACCTGTGCAGTTCAAACCCATGCCCATGTTGTTCAAGGGTCAACTGTAGACATACATACAGGCTTATACATCAGAACTGGCTTAGCATTAATAAACTTCTGCAGATGTACGAGAAATAGAAATTGTTATTAATAATAGCTGCATTTAGAAATGTGGGTCCAGGTAAGGACTTTGGTTTGCTTGCTTTTGAGATGCAAAAGAAAGACCCAGAACTGATTTTGGGAATAGAGACTCAAGAGAGCTGAACTGCTCTGTATGACTCAGTGTGAACAATTCAAGGTCATCTGGGATGAAGGGAATGACAAGCAAGATAAGAGAGGGAGTAGAAAGAGGGAGCTACTGAGGGGTGGAAGCTGGGACCCTACACTAGGGGAACCGGCCCAAGAAAACGTCCCCAGGGGTACCCTGATCAGAAGTCCTTTGGTTGACTGGTATGTTTACTATGTGCTTTGAAGTTGTATTACTTGCCATAAACTCTTCCCTATCTTCATCAAGGATGCAAAAGACACTTAAGAGGGATAGTGTGTTGTGGGGTGTCCTGTTGAGTTAGGGGCTGAAAATTGAGTTAGGGGCTGAAAAATGAGTTAGGTGATGCGTTCACTCTGACTGGGTGCCAGAGAGAGCAAAGAAGAGCAATGGGGATTGTAAGCCAGCCCAACGGCTGAACGAATTTAGGGAAATGAGAACTCAGAGACATAAGCCTTTCAGAAATTTGCAAAAAATCTTGGGAAATGCTTTAAAATTCTACAGGGTGTGGAATGGGGGTTCCAGGCAATGCTATGTGGACCGTGTAGTGTACGAAGAGCCCAGCTGACACTGGGGTTCATTGAGAATTTCAGGCAGGACTTGACTTGGTCCATTCAGCTGAGTTCTGACCGTTTTCATATCTGTTAAAATACATTTTCCAACTCGTCATATAAGTAGTTATAATTGCTTTCATCAGCACAAGCTTTAGCATTTGCATCTTTCACATCCTGATTTGTCAGGAAAGATTTTGTTCTCCCTCTTTGTGATGCTGTGCAGACTTCAACAGCCCAGACTCGATGTGCTCCCGTGACCCAGAAGCTACGTGGTCCCCACTCTGAAAGAACCAGAGTTTCACACCGTGAACCTTTGTTAAGCTAGGCCATAGTGTTGCTCTAATACGGTCTGAAGAGAAACACAAGTTGTTTTTTAATTAAAAAAAGATGTAAACAGTGAATGTTTCTCACAAGTAGTAAATGTGGGGTTTTTTTTCGTACAAAAATATTTACATCATCACGATTTCTTGTAATGTTTTGAAAGTAGTTATTTCTCAGAAAATAGTTTTTTATTGTAAAATAATGTGTGAGTACACCATGGCCAGCTCTCCAAAGCCGGGTTTCAGACTTTGCTTTTGCCGAAGGAGAAGGAAAAGGAGAAGAAGAGAAACAAAGAGGCAATGCTTTAATTTCATTACACTGAAACAATGAAATATTCTCTATTAAAATGATATAAAGACTATAAAAGTGACATTTTTAAGTAGAAACAAGACTACAAACTAGCACATATATTCTAATTGCAATCTTATACACATCTATATTCATTTGGGCAGAAGTTGAAGGTTACATGCTAAACAGACACTTTGTCTTATGAGTAATTTTGTCTTAAAATATTCTTTACATTCTTGATACCTTTTTCAACTGATGGAATATTTCCTTCTTTTTCAGTCTGAATTTTCTAAACAAGTGACCTTATTTCTCAATGTATAAATCTTCAACAGCTAGAGCAGGGTTTTCCAACCTCAGCACTGTTGGCATTGGGGGCTGGGTAGTTCTGTGTTGGGGGCCCATCCTGTGCGCTGTAGGATGTTTAGCAGCACCCCTGCTTTCCACCCACCAGATGTCGGTAGTACCCTCCCCCTGCCCCAGTTGTGACAGCCAGATGTTGCCAAAGTGTTCCCTGGGGGTCGAAATCATCCCTGTTTGAAAACCACTGAGCTAGAGGAAACAAAGTTGGAGGCAGTTTTTTGGAACATTCCAGCTGCATCTGCACTTACTAAAATAATTGCCTTAAAGACTTTTTCTTTAATGTGATTTCAGGGGCAGCTGAGGCATATATGTATCTTGGATGGATTATGCAGATAATTGTCTCAGCACTCGGCCTTGCCATCACCAAGGTTTTGAATTGAGCCCAGAGAAAACCCCACACAAGATCCAGCTCCTGGTGGAGATAACAGAGCTAGTGACAGGCGTATGTATCTGTGTTCCCAGCAAACACACTGACAGAGAGCAGTTATTTTGAGCCACCACGATAGTCACATAGAGTTTGCAAAGTTGATGCTGTATTGATTCACCTGAAACATGAATGAGAAATTTAATGTGGAGGCAAAGATTTAAATGAGAAAAGTTTTCTTAGTGGAATTTTGGGGATGGGGAAAAAGAGAGAGAATCTCTTTCTCTTTGATTCTTTATGGAATAATTTAAACTAAAGTCAAAACTGCCATTAGAGACATTAGGGACAAAGCTGTCATACTGACTGAACAGTGAGAGTAAAAATTACCCTCCAAGCAAGGAGCCCCTGCTGGGGATGAGAAGACCCGCCAGTTGAAGATGTGATGATGACAGCTTCTCCCGCAAGCAGCCTCCTTTTCTGAGGCACCCGCTGGTTCTTCCCACTGGCACACTTGCCTCTTTGTTGATGAGAGACCGCAGGGCTCTACCCAATTCAGCCAGTAATGTGTTTATTAATTTTACCTTTTTAAAGATACATGTTAAGAAAAGCCATTCAGACACGCGGGAAAGATAAGATAGATAATTCCTGGTCTTTCCTATGTGACGTTGGCAATTCGGCACGTGTTGGACGCCCTTGGTGCCTCACCTCTCACACTCTCTGCCATCTTCTACTGCAGCCATTGCTGGGAATGCCTCCCCTCAGCTGCACTCTGCACCAAGTACCTCCGGTTATTTGCCTGGAACTATTCTGACACGTGGATGGGGCCCTCACACAGATGCAACCTGGAAGCGTGAAGAAAGAAGTAACTCCCCATAGGCAACTGGGCCAATGAGGGAATGGTAGTCAGTGGATAACTGCTTTCTCCTTCTGTCCCTCAGGCACACAACTCAGAGGCTCATCTCTTGGCTCGTGGCTCTGGTGAGACCACGCTCCAGTCGCTCACAGAACAACCAAACTGGGTAAGAGACGCCTGCGTTGGCTTTTGCTCATTCTGCTGCACTCTTGGCTCACTGAGATTATTTTCCAAACAAACAACCTGCACGCAAGCCTCATCTAAAACTCTGCTTTCAAGGAAGGACCCGGGCTAACACAGTGGAAAGTTTATTTTGAGAGATGAAGTTCTCACAGGGCATTGTAAATTGCCCTCAGCAACAGTATGTCACATCGGAGTCTCCTTCAGGTGACAGGGATCTCACTACTTGAAGTGATCTATCCTCTGATCTAGAATGTTCTTCTATTTGAAGAGTAGATTTTAAGAGCAGATTAAATATTGCCTTTAAGAAGAGCTCTGATGTTTGATGTTCCAGGCAACTGAAATATCAGAGTTAACAGAAAAAGATACAGCAGTCTTCTCTAATATGCCTGTCTTGTTTCATAAGTTAGTCTGTCAACAATAAATAGCATTATTAAACTTTAAGTATTCCTTCAGCATGAGAACATTGTATTTCTGAATATAAGAGAGTTCTCTGCCTTTTGGATATAGAGGTATAGCTATGGACTGGCCATGAGCAGGTGGTGGACTTGGCCGTTTAGGATGAACCGTGAGGGATAAAAGGATGGCCAGGTCAGGCCAGAAACAGAGAATTATACAAGCCAGACAAAACGTTCACCTCGTTCAGACCAGGCTCAGCCTATGAGATGAAAGATGCAGTGGGCATTGTCGGTTACTCCCCGGTGTCCATCTCACCTCATCTGTGCTATGCAGGAGCTGTGTGGTTTGGATGGACAGATCTCCACCCCAAGTTCCAGAAGTGGGATCTGACTGGCATTCAGCCAATCCCTATAATCCCACCCTCCTTATCACAGCGATGGTTCAAGGATTGGTTGCCTTAAGCCAATTTAATACATGGCCTTCCTCCTTTGGCATGGCTGATTGGTAAAGAGTTGGTCCAACCATAGGAAGCCTAGGAATTTTGTTTGAGAGCTGAGAAAGGAGAAGCTCTTTCACTGGACAGCTGGATGCAGAGGTGAGGTTGGTAATACAACAATCCTTTTCTTACCATAAGGGTGCAATCTCCACAACAGTTCTATGATCCAATGGTGCTCTGATCCAAAAATTTATCCACATGCTTTTAAATGTCAATTATCAGCCTGAGAATGGGGCTACACAGACTGAGAAGAGCCAGAGGAATAGCAGAGTGAGTAGAGCCTGATCAGACCACGCCTGGAGTATGCTCTATATCGAAACTCTTAGTCACCTGACCCAATAAATTCCCTGGGTTGTTTATGGAAGTCTTAAATGGATTTCCTGATACTTGCATCCTGATATATACCAGGTTTCTTGTCAGAAATCTCTTCTAAATCTTGCAATATCTGGCACTTGGTAGACATGGGATAGACACTCAATAAATATAATGTTTTTGAAATAATTATTCCATTTTGAAAGGAACTCTAAAAGAAGTCAAGTTTCTCTTTAGGTGCTATCCCAAGATTCTGGATTATTCTCCATAGTTCTGCATTCTAAAGAAGTAACTTCCTTGCTGTATCTAAAAATATTTCTGTTCACAGTGTCTTAACTGTGATTATGTCCTAAAAGAGCCTATTGATGGAACTAGTATGTTTTTTTTCCTAAAGATTGATAGGATAGATTCTCTATTTCAAGAAAAAAAGGAAAAAAATGGATGTGAAATGCAGTCACAGCTGGCAAAAGTGATTGACCATAAATAATGACTCACTTTTTCCTATTTACTAGGTTTTAAAAATGAGGAGTCTTACTTAAAGCTAGAAATATTTTAAAAGGAGGAAAGAACGTAATTTCGTTGACATTGACTATTGACTACTTGTGGGCACGTGGATGAATGCAATCACCACGTAGCCTACAGTCTCGTTTCCGGCATATAGTTCCATCATATTCCTTCTCTAATAGTGACATGATCTTTTTTCACAGTTTGAATCTCTGGAAGAGAAACTGTGATGTAAGAAAACGGCACAGATCAGAAAGCTTGAAGGATGAAGAACAAAAGCCCAAGGGAACATCTTTGAACTCATCATAAAAGTCTAGTTCTTGTCCTTTTAGGTGACTAGATCTTCTGGTTTTCCCCCATGCCATAATCTGTGGAATGGGCCTACTGGGAATGTGGCAGTATGGTCCACCAGGAACACTCACTCGTGAGCCCTCATCTCAGCAAGGCTGTTGTTGAGCGGGGTGACCCTGGGCAAATCTCTTAGCTGCTAAGACTCTCAAGCTCCTCACTGGTCAAGTTGAATGATTGGGCTATGATTCAATACAGCTCTGCATTTTGATGAATCTACGCTGGATCTTAATATACAACTAGTGTCTTTGTACACAGGAAAAAGTTGAAAAGCAACCCAATTCCCATTAGCCATTTTTAGCCTTTAAAAAGTAGCTTGAGTCTTTAATCCTGTGGACAGCTATAAAGAACCATAAACATATATAAATGGGGGGCGGGGAATGATCCCACCTTCGACAGTGTGAAACACAAATGGAGATAAAGCCATTTCTATTTCAAATATATAATCACTTCAGCTGAGATATCTAGTATCATCTTGAACTTGATTATGAGATAAAAGAAATGGGACAGAGATGGCAATCATTTAATCTCTTAAGAACAACTATTCTGAAGAGCTTTTCACTGTATGCTAAATAGATTCCTGGCAGGTTATGATCTGGCTAGAAAGAAAGTATAATGATGAGGAAAATTATGTTTTCAATAACATACACTTTTACAGTACAAGTCCTTCCACAAAGGAGGCAATAAAATGAACTCTGACCACTTTAACAGATGGTGTAATGGCTCAGTGCACAGATGTGGCCTCTCTGAAAGCAACAAGTTCATATCCTTGACTGGAGGTTTAGGAATGAGCTGAACTTTCAAGTGTAATGTAGGAAAGATTACATACTTCTAGACAAGAAAGCTGAGTATTAGCGGGTTAGAGGCTTGCAGAGATGGACTGAAAGAATAAGGCTTAATGAGCTTCATTTTGCTAATGCAACAAATAGAGATGAAGTTGAAATATGAACTACAAACATCAAGTCATTTATAAATGCCCTGCTAATAACATTGTTAGCCATTGTTTGATAGGAAGCTTGCTATTTTAAAAGCATCTTTCCTTGGAGTCAGAAAACACTAATTGTCAAATAATGCTTATTTTCTCTAATAGTATAATATTTTCAAGTGGAACATATTTTTAATAATATATGATGAGGATTGTAGAGATTTTTATTTTCTTTTTAAAGGTATTTTGATAAATTGAATCTAACATTTATCTGAAAAAAATACATCAGAAGATTCAGAATATTTTTCGAAAAATAGTAATATCAAAACAAAAACAAAACATAATGCCTCACTAATTAAAACAGTGTGATTACGACCCAAGAATCAATGAATGAGAATAGCATCCAGAACATATCTACACATATATGTATATCTCTCTATATATATTGGATAGGAATTCAGCAAAGGTCAAAAGAGGCATTTTAAATTGGTGGGGATGAAACAGGTTGGTACGAAAAGAAGCTGGGATAATTGGCTATCCACTTTAGAATGAGTGGAGTTTGATTTCATGGCAGAACCTGCTATGTATTCAACAAAACTTACTTCTCTCCCTTCCTGAGAATATAGCTAAACCCGGTTTTCCAGCCTCCCTTGTAGTTAGGCATGATTAGGAGTTCCGGCAATGGAATGATAATAATATAAGAATATAGAAACAAAGACTATCCATTGCTCCATATAACTAAAAGCATTCGCATTTCAAAAGAGTGTACAGGACTTGACAGCCATCTGTGGGCTATGCCATGGCCAAATCCTAAAAGATACTCGCATACTATATTAGCAGAGACTCACCAGTAATCCAAGGGATTTACTCTATAGAGCTTGATATTAAGAACATAATTTAAAAATTCTAGCAGGTCACATTCCCCTCCCCCACCTCCAACACACACACACTTTTTTCCATTAAATAAGGAGGTAGAAATTTACAAAAATTAAGGGTTTTTTTTTTACTGTTTACTCTATAGTTTTAAATAATCCATTTAGAAACATAAGATTTTTATATCCCAGCCCATTTCTCACTGATGTGCATTGCTGAACCAATAGAAAATCTGGCTTTAGTTCAGCATAATTATAATAAATTATTTACATTTTTGCTTACGACATGGTCCCAGCATTTAAAACCTCTGTGTCTGTGGACAATGATAATCAACATAAAAAAAATGAATATTTCATAATGAAACAATTCCCTCGGATTATTAGAAGCCTTCTATTAATAAAAGCCCACCGATAATCACAAAGTCACACCAAATGGAATGACCACCAGGGCTTTTAATATGAGAATTTCAGTGGAAAGAGATGGAGGTTCAGAGGGCACATACAAGTGTTTAGAATATTATGAAATGCACAGAGAAAGTGAACACGGCCAGAGTGATCAAGTCTTAGGGACTCCCAAGTATAAGTTTAGAGGGGAGATTAGGACTGAAACCCGAAAGTGCTTCTTCATTCAACAGCTAGAAAACAAGACTTGTTTTCTATTCCTGAAATAACAATTCTCGAAGTTAGCATGGGGATGGGGGAAGAGCAGGGGATGCACTCCCCTTAATGAGGTTTCGCAAACTGCATACGACACCCCCCTGCCCTAACCCTGACAGGCCTCTCGCCCCCTGCCCAGCACTGAGAATCATTCTCCAGTTGGGTGCCCACTGACGTGGCATCTGCCTTAGTGGGTGGGCTGTGGGGTGGGGTGGAGAATCTTCAGAGGTTTCAGGCTGAGAACAGAACCTGGCCACAAGGGGTTTCATTAACATGTAAATCACTAAGGGACATTAGAGGTGTTAAGGGGCTCTTCCTAGCCTTGGGGAGAAACTGTGCTCTCCCATAAATGGCCGCACCGAATACCAATGTCAGGGATTCAAATTACTGGCCCCATGCAGTGTGACACTTTCTGCCATTTATCTAGTCTCTGGTGCCTGCAGGCAGGGCCCATCATTGATTACGGAGCAGCCACGGTAAAAGGTCGGAACCATCATTAAAGACATCGAGTGTTGATCTGTGCCGGCTAAGTGAGTTAAAAGGTTCGTGCCCTTCTAGTAACAACTCAAAGAGGCTATTTCAGGATGTTTATTAAACAAATTAAGTATTTACATTATGCCCAAGCACAGAGGCACAGCCACTAAGTACCTAAGTATGAGAAGAGGAAACCAAGGGAATTAATGCTGGAATAACTCTGCTTTTTCAGTTTTCTAGACGTGGGTGCTAAGAACCCTCAGATGTGTGGGATGAGCATGAGTTGGGCCGGCATCAAAGGCGTCCTACAGAAATCTTTTTAATGCAGTTGAACTAAAGTCACCAGGAAGAGTTCATCCTGACCCAGACGTTCTCCTTCTAGAGTGTACGTCTTGGTAAGCAGTGATAAAGATTGAAGAGACTATTTAGGAAATCTGCTTCAAAGCCTAAAAACTTTTTTTTTTTTTTAAAAGGGACATATTACTTCTACACTTTTCCCCAAGATTTAAAAGTTTAATGCAACAATAATAATGGAACTGATCCAAAAAGAATATTTCCTTTAGCCTATGGTGTACGCTACAATAAAGGAACCCGTACTTTCTGAGTTACGACGGTCCATGGATATTGGGCCATCTGTGTTTTGACTACTATCCTCCTCACTTGGCTGTAAACTTGTCATGGGCAGAGACCACAATGCACTTCGTTCACTGTGCTTTACTTAGCACTGGACACAATGCCCGTCACACACCGGCCTTCAAGAAACATGTGCTGACTATGTGCACATGTGAAAAGGAAAGTTTGGAGAAGGGAGAAAAGAAATATCACTCGCCATCCCAGGACCTTAAACCAACTACTCTGAAAATATTGGCACTTTTCCTTCTGATTCACATAAGGACATTTTGTGTCCTGTTACTTTAAAAATAACATAAACATTTCTCCCCACTGTTACAGTCTTTATCATTTTCATTCTTTAAAGGCACTATATAATTTTATCAAATGGATTTATTTGTTGAACTTTTAAAATACCCCAGTTTCTTTGCTTTTACAAATGTGTCAATGATCACATTCATTAATAATGCTTTTTCTTCTTAGAAATAGGTTCTTGAGTTCATTTACTCATTCATCAGACACACTATGAGCCCACGATGGGCCAGGTGTACTAGGTTCTGAAGACGTAGAGGTGAGCAGGAGAGAACAGAGTCCCTTGCAGCTTTTAGTCCAGCCAGGGAGAGAGTTACATAATTCTACAAGCCAAGCAAAATTATCAGTGTGCTAAGTGTACTGA
>NW_006494609.1:13972542-13991649 GCF_000325575.1 Pteropus alecto
TAGCCATCCCCGTTACCCTGGCCAGAGAAGCCATCCCTGAGGGAGCAGATGGGGCTGAGAACTGAAGGATGAGCGGGGAGTTCATTGGAAGGTGGAGGTCGGGGAAGAGCTTTCCAGGCGGAGGGAACATCGTGTGCAAGAGGCTCGTGGCAGGAGAGAGCAAGGTACTGTCAAGGAACCGAAAGAAGGCAATGTGGCCTGAGTACCCAGTGAGGAGGAGCACGGAGCAGAGTGAGGTTAGAGGGTGAAATGGAATGAAACTGCTCAGGACCTTGCAAGCCATTGAAGGATTCTGGCTGTAAACCAAAAAGTGACGGGGTTTTGGATATTTAAGCTGTACTTGTCCCTGAGACAAAGAAAGTGGACATTTGGAAGTATTCACCTATTTAGCTACTCTCTTAACAAGTTAAATGATATTTATATAAATTATTTTACTTTCAATGACTTCGAGTTTATCATATGTAAAAAGAAAATATGTTTAAGGTTGGTTCCAGTTCTAAATCTCTGAGTTTATAAGCTTGGAAAGAAACAAATACACTTTTTACTTAAATTCCTGTCAGTACTTGGCAATCGTTGGGGGAAAAAGTGATATTAAAAATAGAAACAAACTCATAAGTACGGAGAACAAACTAATGGTTGCCCAGGGTAGGGGGAAGAAAAGAAGAAGGATTAAGAAGTACAAACTTTCCATTATAAAATAAGTCATGAGGATATAACATACTGCATAGGGAATCTAGTCAAAAATATCTTAATAACTGTACCGTGACAGATGGTTCCTACACATACTGTGATCACTTCACAAGGTATACAAATGTTGAATTACTATGTTGTACACTGGAAGCTCACATAATATTGTATGTTGACTATAATCAAAAATAAATTTAAAAATAAACAAAAAATTAAAAACAGTGGATCTAAACTAAAAGGGGGACAGATTCCATTTAAAAAAAGCACCCAAAATACAAAATAATCTGGGAATACCTTAACAAGAAATGGATTGAATTTATGGAAAGAAAACTACAAAATTCCACTGAGACATACAAAAGGATATTTGAAAATGCAGAGGGACGTGCCACATGTGCATTCCTGGATGGGAAGACTAAAACATTGTAAAGATGCCAAATTCTTCCCAATTAATTTATAGGTTGAATGCGATTTTCATCAAAACCCTAAAGGGAGGTTTTTGGAACTCCACAAAAATGATTCCACCATTCATCTGGAAAAGAAACTGCCAAGAAGAGACGAGAACAATTTGAAAACAAGAAATACCAGATTTTAGAACATATTGTAAGAACTGAAGGAAAAAGGTGTGTCCTTGATGTAAGAATAAAGAGACCGACGAAATTAATGGATAGCCTGCATAGGTCCCCAGTACGTAAAAAAAAATATTACTGTTCAAGGGATTATTTAACAAATGATAATGGTAAAACTAGCTAGCTTTTTGGAACAAAAATGTTTAGATCATCACCCCATGCTACACACCAAAATAAATCCCAAATACATTAAAAGGGCTAAATAGTCTTAAAATTCAAACCACTGATTCAAACCAACCAAGAAAATGGAAATGAATATTAATTCGGTCTCTAGAAGAGCAAAACTTTCTTAGTATATAAAAACTGGAAGAAATTGTGATATAAAAGATCACAGATTTGAATATATGAAAACTTAGAATTTCTGCACATCAAAAAACCATAAAAACAAAAATAAACAATAAACTGGTAAAATAGTTATAATAAAAATAAAAACAGTTACATATTCTCATATAGATGAGAAAATGGGCAAATAACATAAATAGATAATTTATAGAAGAGGGAATAGAAAGAGCTAATAAACATGAAAATGTTCAATATTACTAGCAATCAGTGAAATAAAACAAAAAAATGAGACACTTTTCACCTATGAGACTAGCAAGTATTTGAAAACTAAGTTAACACACAATCACTGGCAAGAATGTGGTGAAAGGGGTAGATATTTCGAGAGGGAGTGTAATTTGTTAATTAGGTGATTTGACAAGGAGAATCAGGAGTCATAAAAATGATAAAACAAATTTATACTCTCTAACATGATATTCCCACATCTAGGAACCTCTTCTAAGGAAATAATTTCAAAGTACAGACAAATATGTTGATTGTAGGGTGATTTCTAAAGTGAACATAGCAAAATAATTGAAAAGCATGGGCTGTAAAACTCATTTATTTTAATGACAAAAATATGGAGGAAACAGAAAAAATTAAATGCCAAAATATTAACAACGATTATCTTTGATAGGAATATGGCCGGTTTTAATTTCCTTTCTCTTACCTATCTCTATTTCCAAAATATTCTATAAGGAGCATTTGTCACTTTTGGAATCCAGTTTCCCCCACCCCGTACACTTGCATGCCTGTGTGGGCACACAGAGCAAAATGCCCCAGTGCTCCGCACACACAAACACCTCTTCTCGATTTTGCCAGCTTCCCCTGGCATGCAGTCGATAGCTGAGGGGGAAAATTCACATTTGATAAAATCCTCTTGACAGGGAGGGTCAACAAAGGAAAAACGTTTAGCATTTAGAGGACTTTCATAATATGAGTTTATAAGAAAGGAATGAAAGTAAAGATGTTATGGATAGAACTTTTCAAGAAACAACAGTGTTTGAATCTGTAGAGAGGAGTGGGTGCTCTGTTTGGGTGCCCGTTCCTTAGCAGCACCTTCATTTTGTGACTGCATGGTTTATTTGGCTCACTTGACACTCTAGTAAGAAGTATATCTCCACTCTAGTAAGAAGTATGGAAGTTTTACTGACAACACCTCCCGAGTTGGGGTAAGGGTAGGGGGAAAGAAAACAAAACATTTTTCTTCGTTTGAATCAAAACCACAGGGATAAAACAACCCTGAACTTTGAGCTTGGTGTTACAACCTCTGGAGCACTGTACAGAACAAACACTCTGAGATGGGAACTTTCCACGTCTTTTCTTCACCGCTGCTTCTCTGTATCCCAACCCACAACCACCCCCTCCACAGTTAAGTGACCTGCTGTGCTTCAGACCTGCCATCTGTCAATCCCACATGTTCTGGTGTACTGGGGGAAAGGCCACTTCCAAACTCCCAAATTCTGACCCTCTCCCAGCATAATCACTTTTTCCTTTAATGACTTTAGAAATCACCCAGCCTGCTCTCCTCATTTTACAGATGAGGAAACTGAGGCTCAGAAGTATAGAATAACTTTCCTAAAGTTACAGCTGGCAACAAAATCAGAACAGAAAACCAGGTCTCTTGATTCATAGCCCGACGCCTAGTTAATAATAATCCTGGGCTTTCTGAGATCGTGGAGATCTTTGTCAAAAATCCATGTTGGTCCCATATTACATGGAAAGAAAAGCCAAAATTTCAGAGCACGGCCAGCTCAGAGCTATGTAGACACTTTGAAGAACAAGACTCATTTCCAACTCCGCCATCGTTCCCACTTTTTGTGGGAAAAGGGGTAAATTCTGGGACTAGGATCACATATTTGTGCAGTCGGTCAGTCCAAAGCTTTTCACAGCCATGAAGAATCGCGGGCTGAATAAGACCGGGACCTGAAATGCTCTAAACACATCACATCAAGTTTCTCCCCCAGAGCTCCACGGAATAGCAGAGAACATTCCAATAAACTGGGGGTAAGGAAAAGAAGGACAAAAACATTTCAATATATTGGTACTTCAAAACTATATGGTAAGTGTATATTTGAAAAATTTCCTTTAAAGTTCTTAATTATGTTTTATCTCCCATAGAGGCTGGGTTGTGATTTTAAGAAAAGAGCCCTTAGCAAAACTTGAGTTTAACGGAAGCACTGGTATTAACATTAGAGAAATTTCGTTACAAAATCCTTTTTAATTAATACTACATAGATAGCTGTAAACTTAAGTTTGTACAACGGTGAGGAAAGAAACTGTAAGAGGAGAAAAGTGTTCCTGGAACATCCAGAGGATTAGAATTCTGACTGACTTGATAGAGAATCTAACTGGAAAAATAAAAAACGAGTATCAGGGGGACAAGACAAACGAGCAGATTAGAGACAGAGCTGAGCTAAGAGGAGAACATGAAGACTACGGTGGCCTTGGCAGGACAAATGAGTGCTAGTCTCCTCGAAAAGGAAATCTTGGAAAATTCAGAGCAAAAGACAAAAAATTTGTGATTCAAAATGGAAAGTAAACAAAAAAACCAAAAAACAAAAAAGCATTCCTTTTATAATATAGTTAATTCACCCTTAGCATACTTTGTAGGCACTTATAATTATGCTTAAGGATTAAAATCCAGAAGGCTTAAAAGAAAATTTTATGAAGTATAACATACATTCTTGATTTTTAATTTCTGAAAACCGAACAAAACAAACTTTAAAATAAAAGCCAATGTTGTTTTTAGTGGATATACAGACACTAGTGGCACATTTCCTAAAAGCAAAGTCAAATAAATCTACTCTTTATCGTACGTGCTTTTTAAAAAAATTATTAGAAGGTCTTGCTATGGTGATAAGGTAGGAAAAAAAAAAAGTAAGAAAAAATAATAGGAAAGGAACATCACTAACTAACTGCTGAAGTCATGATTATATAACCCAGGAAACTGAAAGGAATCTACTAAGAATTTTAGAAATAAAATAATTCAAGAATACTTATTATATAAAACATAATAAGGTTTTATGTTTTAATAGTCCAACATAATAATAGCATTTTAAATAATTAACTATTAAAATTTGTTTTTAAAATAGATTTTTAACAATGACAAAATATCTATACTTAATACACATTTACTGAGTATCTATCTATTTGGTCACAAAACTAGGTGAGATATATCAGCCCGATATAAATAAAACTACAAATATTTTATAGAAGAAAAAATAAACAAAAATATTGTAAACATGCAATATTTCAAGTTCATTTACATATTTAGTACGTTTTCAAATCATAACGGGATAATCGGTTACAGACAAAAATTATAAAAATTATATCAAAGATTAATTTAGACAATAAAGGAGACTTGCTTTAGGAAATATCAGATTTTATCATAAAGCAACCCACATTAAAAGCATGTTGCGGACTTTGGAAATCCATGAATCAAAGTAAAGAGTTTAGAAACAGGATGTAAGTTATATGAGAGCTGAATATATGGCAATCTGAGTGCAACAGAAATCAGAACTGCTGAGGTTACTAGTTAATAATATTAAGAAATATAAACTTAGACCCGTACTTTACACCACAAACCATAATAAAATTATAGTAAAGAAAAATTTAACATAGAATTCCCCAAATTTAGAGGAAAAGAGAATGATGCATTTATCCCAAGTAGCCATTTAGATTTACTATTTTAAAAACAGGAGAAATTACATCTATGTGGTGGTTGGGGCGGGGGGTGTCATAAAATTAAGATTAAAGGTAAATATTGACATGTAAATTTTGACATTTAAATTACATAAAAAGTTCTTACAAATCTGTAAGAAAACTCAAAATTTCCAATGATAAATGATCAAAAGTTACAAAAGGAAAACATTTTAAATACAGAAAATTTAAGTTCATGTTCAACTTGCCAGGTGAGTGGCGTGAAATAAAATTGTAATGTAACATTTTACACTCAAAAGCCAAGTGACAAACACCAGAGTTGGCAAGTCCCCAGGGAATATACTATTACTCAATAATAGTGTTTCAAACTCTTCAGAAGGCAGTCTGACAGGAGGTAAGTAGAACCACACACATACAAGATGATATTTTTGACCCTTTAATCCTATTTCTGCAAATCTATCCAAAGAAAATACATTTTAAAAACTTTTGCTCTTCAAAAGACACTATTAAGAGAATGAAAAGATAAGCTACAGAGAAGAAAATCTTTGCAAAGCATATATACCTGATAAAGCAGTACATAAAGAATCTCAAAACTCAATAATAAGAAAGCAAACAACAATAAAAATAGGCAAAATACTTGAACGGCCACTTCACTAAAGAAGATATATGGAAAGAAAATAAGCACATGGGAAGGTTTTCAACAGCATTAGTCTCTAGGAAAACATGGCTGGAAACCACAATGAGATACTACTGCATACCTGTAAGAATGGCTAAATTTACAAAGACCAAGTGTTGGTGAAGGTGTACGGCAACTGAAATTCTCATTTGCTGCTGGCAGTTTCTTAAAAAGTTAAACATACACCTATCCTATAATCCGGCCATTCTACTCCTCTTTCCCAAAAGGAGAAAAAAGCACACATCTATTTAAAGACTTGTACCTGAATGTTCATGGCAGCTTTGTTTGCAACAACCACCCTCCCCCTCAAAAAAAAAAAAAAAAACAACACAAAATAAACTGTGATACATCGTTACAGTGGAATACCACTCAGCAATTAAAAAGGAACAAACTACTGATACACGCTATAACATGTCTCAAAATAATTATGCTGAGTCAGAGAAGCCAGATAAAAATGAATACCTTTTGTGTGATTCCACTTATATAATATTCCAGAATATGCCAACTAATTTGTAGCAACAGAAAGCAGTTTGGTGGTTGCCTGGAAAGGGGGAGCAGGGAGGTGGGAAGGGGCAGCTAGATAGGAGTGATGGCAAAGGGATACCAGGAAACTCTTGATGGTGATGGCTATCTTCGCTGCTTGACTGTGCATACATGTCAAAACTTATTAAATTGTACACTTTAAGTATGTGCAGTTTACTGTATGTCAATTACGTTACAATAAAGATGTTAAAAAATGCTTTTGGTAGAAAATCATTTATGCCATCATCTTTTATAACGGCAAAAATCCAGTAGGAAATCCAAATGTCCACAAAAAGGAATATAGTTCAGTATCTCTAGCTAGACTGATCAGAATGAAAAACCCCACAAATTATCTATATCAGGATTGACAATGAAGCAGACCCCACAGTCACTAAAAATATTATAAGATAATAAATACCATGCATAATTTGTGCTAAGTTTAAACTCAAACAAAATGGACAAGTTTTTCTTATGTTTAACATTTCTTGAAAAAACGAGAGTGAGAAGAAAGTGTAATCTGAAGTAAACATGGAAAAATGTCAAAATCTGTTAATTTTGGTTGGCAGGTCTCTCGGTTGATTGTGGTATTTTCTGCATGCTTGAAATGCTTCAAAACTAAAAATGTTAATTAACTGAGGGAAAATTATTTCCAAAACTCATTCAACCAACAAGAATTTATTGATCATCCATTATGTGATAGGTATTAGAGCAAGGTCCTGGGAAGCCAGTAGCCAGACAGACAGGTCTCTGCTCGAATGGTGTGCAGTTTGGTGGGAAAGACAAACAAGGAAATAAACAAGATGCATATAGATTGTGGTAAGTGCCATGAAAGAAATGAATCCAGGAAGACGAATTTACTAGGAGAAATGGTGGAAGGTTTGCTCTATATCGGGAAGCGTGGAAAACTAGGGAAGGTGAGATATGAATGATGAGAAGCAGTCAGACACGCAGAGAGCCAGATAGCTTAAAAATACACGGCAGCGAAGTGAATTCCAACAAGAAAGAACTATAAATCTGGGAGGCTCCACGGCCAGAAAGAGCTAGAAAGACTGGAACACTTAGAGGACGGAAGAGGTTTGAGATGGGGTTGAAGAGGTCAGATTTTATTTTAAAAGCGAGAGGCTGTCGCTCGAGGTTCTAAGCAGAGGAGCTGATTTTTGGGTACTTTGGCCACTGTATAAAAAGTGGGTTGTGAGGAGGGAGGCCTGGAAACCGGGAAGGTTAGTGCAAACTTCGGGGGGCAGATAAGGGTGGCTTAAGGCAGGATGGCAGCAGTAGCAAAGGAAATATGGAATCCCTTCAGATTTTCCACATGACTCGAGCTGAGTGTTTAAAGACTAAAGCTTGTCACTTTTTTTTTCTGTAAAGACGCCGTCCAGGCAGAAATGGCATCGCATTCTACACTCTCCGTCTCTGTGGTTGCTACTATGTTGGCTAAGTGCAGCAGCCTCAGGTGACCTGCTGGAGAAGGCACTCGGCACCGCCACCCAGGCGACGATCCGGTTAATGGTGGTGTCACGGCATGACGTGATTCTAACCCTGCACTTCGCACTGGCAAGCTGCTCAGTGCTGCATTCAGGGCCTGAGGCACAAGTGACGGTTCCTGGACCACGTGGGACCACACCTGGGACCAAGTCCCAGTGACGGTACCAAGTTGTTATCAGTCAGGATCCAGTTGGGAAATCAGAAACATAAGTTACTCTAAACGAGATAATTTAATATAAGAAATAAGTTGGACGTGCACTGCAGGGCTGACAAGGCAACGCCACAGCTTTAAAAAAAAAGGTGGTGAAAAAGATGGTGGTGACTACAACACACGAAGCCTCTACCATCGTCAGAGCTGAAGAATCAAAGGGAAGAGACCGAGGTTTTTAGGACCTGGGAGGCTGGCGGGGGACCTGGGAATCTGAGCCCAGACCTCTAGGGACAGTGCTGGAGGCTGCACCATCTCTGAGAGGCCAGGGTGGGGACCAGTGGGGAACTAGCACCAATTACAGGTCACTGGGGTGGCCCTCATGGGAACTGACACAGGAAGGAGCCATTGCCTCTCCCTCCTCCAGCCTCTGGTACGCCCTCTGCACCCCGGGAGGAAGGACCTGAAGGTGGGGAGCTGGTGAACCAACAGCGTGGCTGTCAGAGCCTCTTCCTGGCCTAGCCCTGCAGGGCAGAGGGGCGGGTCCAGCAGCTAACCAACCAACATGCGCTGCCTCTCCGCGACCACGTCTTATGAAACAACTTTATTCATTCTTGACAGGCACCTATGTCATATCAATGTTTCCATCACCACCAGGGCAACTTCTGAGACATTAACTATGTTTTCTAGGCCATCTTTGTTATCTACTAAAAGTTGTCTGGAGCAGAGGGCTTTGTAATTTCATGCCTGGTACTGACATGAGAAATTTTTACCTAAGCCACTCAGTAGCTATTTGCATGACATTATAAAAGGTGTGTTTTGGATTTTTTTTTCCCCTTTACCCTGAGAGATTTATATTTCAGATCTCCAATACATTGCCACTTACTGTATTGCTTTTTAAATGATTTTTAAAGCCTTGTTTACAATGATAGCCAATATTTGCAATTATGAGTTTATAACATTAGGCATAAAAATTAGATCTGTTTTAACCTTCTTTCCTCATTTATTTGCCAATTTCATCTGGTGACCTCTGTAAGCATCAAAACCTCACACTGACTGAGGCTGTTTCAGGCTCAACTACTATTTTCTTATTCAGAATAATTTGAGAGCATGTCCTGTAGTCTGAGAGGCTCTGTAAGAGAACTGATTCTTTCTGGAAGGGTATGTTTTGAAGAAAAGTCTAATTTTATATTCAGTCCCATAAGGCAGTGCAGCTTAAATTTTCTGTGGCAAAGGATGCTTAAAAAATTTTTCCAGTCTGTTGCAAACTGATACTTGTAAAAATTAATAAAAAATGAATTACTAGAAAAACAAAATGAAAAAAAAAGACACAAGATAAAAGCTGTAATTTTGTATTATTAGTTCAACAAACAGGAAATCATATTGTAATAAATATTACCAGGGTAAACATAAAATGGGGGAAAAAGTATGAAATTGCACATGTTATGTATTCATTGAAAGTATGCACATAGGCATCTAATACATAAGCTCATTATCACAAGTGTAACTTTTTTTTCATTTTGAGGGAAAAAATGAATCCACATATTAAATGTCTATGGATACACAGTGTATATAAATATTTAAAGTTTTTAATGTGACAAAATGACTTGATTCTTGCTTGATAATTTATCTAATCTAGGTGGGATTGTCAACGAGGCTACTTGTAGAGGATAATGTATCTAAACTGTTTCTGTGTTTTCTTTAAATAATAATGATAATAGGAAAGAAACTAGTCTCACAGAATGGAATGGGAGAAGAGATTTTAGAGCAATTTCAGTAAGCTGTTTATTCATTTTTAAATTTTATCTAAAATGGAGAAAGTGCTACTATGTTTTCAGAATCCTTTAAACCCTTTAATAGAAATCAGTTCCAGAGATGTATCCTGTAAGTTATAGTTAAATTTAAATTATCTTTTGATGAAAGACATGGATTCTGGATCTATGCATTTTTAAGGCATAGATCTTCTTTTGATGGAAAATAAAATTCTAAATGCTTTATCAAACTTTAAGGTGTTTGTGATAGCTTTTCACAGATGTGCAGTATCGAGATCATCACCTATATCATTGATAATTGTTAAATTATGGAACACGTGTCATAATAATCTGTAGAAACTATCCTTCTGAGTTTATAACTTTCGTTTTTGCCCTTTGATCTTATCTGCCATTGAAAAACTGTGTTGCATTTCTTCCTTGTATGAAAGTATTGAGATCATTAAAAGTACTGAAGATCTTAGATACACAAGCAATCCTGTTTGTCCAACTCCTTAAACAAACCGTCTTCCGGTTTTGCAGAAATGGTGAGTTGTTTCGTAGATAAAACGTTCTCGAACGTTTGTCTACTCGATTATCATCGCACCTCAGCATGCGGGAACAGCTGTTTATGATCCGCTTCCACAGTATCATGTAGCACAAGAGAATAATCTAGACTTTAACACCGGCTTTTATCTAATTCATGATTTTTAGTATGACACTAAACTGTTCAGTTCCACCAGCATTCTTCCTAGCAGGACTTTCTCATGAGAGAATCGGTACAGTGATTTAGATCCTGGTGCGAGCCGTTTAATCAGGGTTTTAAACTCCGGGATGATTTCTGCACCATTGGAACGTGCTCCTCCACCAGATGTAAACCCCAAACCACATCTGTTGACAATGGAACCCTTCATAGTTTCATACAGTTCAGACTTAGTTACGACTGTCAGCAACAAAGCTGAAAAAAGGAATTCTTCCTCCATATCACCACCACGGTCAAATTGCACATAAACAGGAATATGAGTGATATTATCACACTTCAATGAAAAAGTACAGTGCAAGCTTTAATTGCTCTGTGAGTTACTTTCCCATATCGTTAGCTGGTTCCCCAACAGGCTGAGCTATGGGGCCCCTGGAAATAGTACTGAGCTACCTTCTTTGCTGCGGATTCACCCATCGTTTCCAAGCAAACGCCTCTGATAGTCTTTCGCCAAGGTCCCGGCAATGGAATGTGGATTTCGGGCTCAGCAAGCTGAAAGGCTACTTATTAAGAAGTTTGTAAAGCCTTAATGTTTCTTTATGTGAAATACCGAACATCTGTTTCAATCAGCTTTTTAATCCAGCATTGTTTCTTTCAAAACATTCTTGTGGGTTTACACTTAATTTTTATAAGTGAATGCCCCATACTTTATGATGGTTCCATTGCTTTATAACCAGGTTATCTCTACAAATAACTAAACACTATTTTTAAGGTGTCAACATCAATGACAATTGTAAACTGAACTCAGTATGTGAGGGATCATCTTGAGGAAAACCAATATGAACTCTTGGGTCTTTGTTTCTTTGGATTCCCTTCTACCTTCACCATTTGGTTCATGTTCTTGCCATATTCAGAAACGAAAATCATTTTTCCACCAAAACAATAAAAATGACAACAAAAACTCCTGTGGGGTGTCTTTTACCTTCAGTAAATTTATGAAGGTGAAAATAACTAATGTAAATTTACTTCTCTAATGAACTAATAATGTTAAATAAAATGAAATATTTTGATGATAAGTGAAAACTTGTAAATATAAGTTATAAAAATAAGTACTTACATTTTTATAGATTTTTCTACACTTTGAGTATAGTTGACAAACCAATCATAAAATATTCCACATTGTATATGGTCCTACTGCACGTGATTATTTATTACATAACTTGTATCACATATGACTCACCATTTGAGCCGGACGGTACAAAAGCGTCTATACCTTCTTCAGTGAGATGAGTGAACTTAGCCATGAGGACAATTTCAAACTGCTATCAAAGCTTCTAATGCTCACTCTCAGTTTCTATACCTAACTTGTCATGGATCAGTAACAAACAGGTCAATGGAGACCACACTTTGTATAGCGGTGTCATAAGGTATTATGAATATAGAACCAATGGTATCTGCTGATGAATTGCATTAGGGATGTGGGATAAGAGGGGGCGAGTAAAGGAAAGGAAGGATTCGAGGAAAACCTTCGGGCAATTTTTAGCTTGAGTCACGGGGTGGGTGGTGATGCCACTTACTGAAATAGTAGCGAAAAATATGTTTGGATATGTTAAGTTTGGGATGCTGTGAGTCACTCAAGTGGAGATAATAAGCATGGTTGAGTCTGGAACTTAGGGATAGATCTTGTCTGAAGGTGTAACTTTGGAAATCACCAGCACTTAAATGTTATAACTCTGCATGAGGTCATCTAGGGAGAACGTGTGGGCAAAGAAAAAAGCCAGGAGCAAAGCCCGAGCATTCTCACCTGCAGAGGTGGGCAGAGGAAGGAGAGAGTAAATGAAGAAAAGGCTTTGGGTAGGCGATTTCGGCGGGCATCACTGATGCCGAGCCTTGGATTATTGTAAACGTTCCATACTAAGCTACTGCAAGCAGCTCTTCACCTTTGATTCCCCAGAAACCCTTCCGCAGCGTGCTGCATACAGAAGTGCTTAATAAATATGAACTGGATGAATGAAGGAAAGACATAATAGCTATGAATATTACTGTACCTGTTACTCTGGTAATGACATTTTGTGGCACTTTAATTTTATAAAATACCTTATGATTATCTGTATGAATAACTCACTCCTTCCACAAGAATAGTGGCACCTTCAGTGAATAGAGTTCTTAAATGTTTTTGCACCATAGACCTTGTGGCAGTTTGAGAAAGACTCTGATTTTAAATGCATAAAGTAAAACCGACTGTATTGAAATAAGTATCAGAGTAGTTGAAGAAATAAATTAGCAATAATGGACTATAGGTGCTTCTTTATTCATACATTAAATAACGAGATCCAGTGGCAGGGCGCAGAACTGGTGGAGGGGGAAGGAAAGGGAAAATTCGCACAAGGAAGGGTCCCTGTCATTTCAAAGCAGTGAGGAGGGTGAACGGGAATTCTCCATTTGTATTAAGGACATCTCCATTTGTATTATGATACAAATACCCGTGATTTCTATTGGTAACAAAATCACAGACATTGCTGAAACGACTGTGCTTTGTTGCCAACATTTCTAGTTTATACAGATGCTAAACGCCCATTAGAGGTCTACGCTGGCAGACTCCAGGGGAAGAACTCCTGAATTAAGAGGCCCCTTTCACTTGTGCGTTCGCCCCACGTCCAGGTTAAGTTCTCTTCTAACGATGAATCTTTTTTGACAAGAAAAGTCATATATACCAAATAGCGCAACCTTTTTGGAAAGCAACTTGGCAATATCCATCGAATTTAAAGTATGCACGCCCTTTGATTCGGCAATTCCACCTGTAATAATTCACCTTGAAAATATAGCTGTACGTGTGAGCAACTACATATGAACATGGATGGTCACTGCGGACACGTTTATAACATTTGCTCATTATACGAGTAGCTATTGAGAGCCTCCTGTGTGGCAGGCACACTTCCAGGTGCTGTGGATTCAGCAGAAAACAAAACAGACAAGTTTCCTGCTCTCATGGAGTTATCTTCTAGAGAGAGATCATAAACAAAATAAGAAGTAATCTTTTTTGAGAAGGGGATGATTGCATGGACCCTAGAAAGTGTTAGGAAGCGAGCCTCGTGCAGATCTGGGGGTGAAGCACAGCCCACGGAAGGCAAAGGGCAAAGGGCGCGCCAAGGCCCTGAGACAGGAGCGACCTGAAGTTTGAGGAACAGGAGAAGGCGAGCGTGGCTGGAACAGCACAAGTGAGCAGGAGAGCTACGGACGAATTTGGGGGTAGAGGGGGGAAGGCTGGTGGGGTGCAGATCATTTAAGGCCACTCTAAGGACCTGGGCTTTTGTGCAGGTGAGATACAAAGCGACTGGAGGGCTGGAAGCGGAGGAGGGGCCTGGCCTGATGCGCATTTGGAAAGAATCCCGTGGGTTGAGGATGAACCGCAGAGCGAAGGCGGAAAGTGTGGAGCTGGGCTGAGAGATGGTGGCTTGAACCGGGGTGCAGTAGCGGAGGCGCCGAGAGGAGCCGGCACAGGAGACGTGGAGCGAAAGGAATCAGAAGGAGCTGCGGGCGTCTGCAAGGGTCTGGCTCAAGCGACACGAAGGAGGGAGTTACCACTAATGAGGAGGAGAACACTGTAAGACGAGCAGGTTTGGGGGACAAGGTCAGGAGTTTGGTTTTGAACGTGGAGATGCCTATCACACGTCCATGTAGGGAGCCGGGTCAGAGCAGAAAAATGAGAAGCAATTTAAATGCCACTAATGGGGGCTGGTTAAATAAATTATTACACATTGATAAACTGCTGAAAGAATAGCGGTTTCAAAAAATGTGACACAATTATACTAGGAAAAATTGTGTACAATGTATGAAAAGGCAAGCTACAGAATGATATGGTAGCATTTGAATACTATTATATTTATATATAATCTATGTATGTAAGTATGTGCGTGTGTTTGTTAGCTTATATGCTCAGAAAAAACCTGGATGGATACACACCAAACAGTTAATAGTATTTATCTGGGGAATGGGATGGGCAGAGGAGAGAATGAAAGGAATGTGTTTTACTTTATTCACAGACGAATAGTTATAGTCAAAAGGTTTTAACTATATAGTTAAAAGGTTTAAATAAAGAACGTGCATTATACATATGCATATAAAATGTAAAAACTAACAAAGATTGAAGAATCTTAAAAAAGTTTTAAATGATGCTTGGTTCAGACGTAAGCAAACACTTTCAAACATAGGCACATTTTGCTAAAGTTAGTCTTTGAAATGAGGGAGAAAGTTTTCAATTGCAGCTTTTGTCTGAGGCAGCAAACAGCCGGAGACATGGGGTGGTTGGTGGAAGGAAGAAGCGTGAAAGAGGAAATAAGGCAAGGGACAGGCAGAATTCAGAAATTAAAACTCCAGCTAGGGGCAGTACCGAATCTCTAGACATGTTTTTGTTTGGCTAGCATAGTTTTTTTTTGATTATTTTGCCACAAGCTTCACCACTCCCCATGACCTCACACCCAGCTTAGTCATGCATCTATGTTATTGCAGGCCATGATATTACACTCCTAAAGTAGCATGCATGAGTTCTCACCCTGGGCTGGGCACTGTATTCAGATCTGCCTTGGGCGCCTAGATAATATCTTAAGATTAAGAACATGAATAATTTTCCTATGAAATCTACACATCTCATCTGGCTCCCTTCTAGCCATATTCATTTTCTTGGACATGTCAACAAAAACTAAAGTAGTTATAATATCACCTTTTTAGTTCATACTTACGCTGTAAAAACGTGAGCTATACAAATCATCAGGCAATGGAACCTTGACTTCTGATTTAATTTTAAAAATTCCTTCTTTTTCTGGACTGATAAGAGTTTTCCCTCTGCTTAAGTACAGAGTAGCGCGTGTGTGTGTGCACGCGCACACGCACACACACACACATGACCTAGATCATTATTAAAGTGACTGTGGCAGAGACAGATGGAATCATAACAATATGACACATGTGACTATGCAAAGCGGGTCCTGATGACTAATACAGTCTGAAGGTGGGGAGACAGGTGAAGGCCAAATAAAGTAAAAAATAAACTCAGCATCTTGTTTGCCAAGCATCTTTCCACACATTAAATACTATCTATCCTAAGATGACTCTAAGTGGCTATTAATGTAATTACTTGTTGAATGAATGATGAATGAACAAATGAATGCTCTACATGTGGTATCTCTTTATCTCAACACCAAGAGAGCACTGAACAGTTCTCTGCAGAATTCTTTTTGCGAAGTGGGGTGTTTCAAGATCTCATTATGGCCCCCTAGGCTGGTGCTGGGCCCTCAAGTTCTGCGTGTGGAATATGGAACTGAGAGAAACTTTACCACAAGATATGGAAGGGAAAAGACCATAATGTTTAATCATTTGTCTCTGGGGAAAAAAAAAAAAGAAAAGAAAAGAAAAACCTTTGAAAATGTTCTATTTCCAATAATCAGGGGACATACATTGCCTGTTAAGATTTGTTTCTCAGAAAAGCAGAAATCATTTACTCTAGGAGAACACAATGTGGCTTAATAATTTTTTTTTCTAGATTCTCTGCCAAGAACTACAGAGCAAAATGAAATGACAGTGTGGGGAGACAGCTGCTAAGTAATCTCTTTGTTGTAGTTCTAATAAGATAGCTACATCATTTCTGTTGCTAACGTATAGCCATATTAGTTCTGAAATAAGCTATTATGTTTTTTTTTCCTTCAGTGGGCTCCAGTTGCAATAAGTAATATATCATTTATAATGGGAAATGTGTATCACTCCAAAAAAGTTGGTTTCTTCTGACTCAGACTTTTAAAGACTTTCGAGTATACTGTCGAATTTGAAACCAGCGGCTCGATTTGCATGCATAATTTGATATTGCCTGAGCACCTTCTAGAGGCCAGGCTCTGAGAGTATAAGAAGAGAAGCAGCTGAGGGCAGAACCCTGAAGAAGACATTAATGGGAAGGAGGCTTGGGAAGTTGGCCAGGAAGGCGGGAAGAGCACAGGTGTCAAAGGCAAAGGGCACGTTCAGAAGGCGTGCTCACCAGTATCAGATACTATAAAGAAAGACTAAAGTACCCGTTGGCTTTAGCAACAAAGAGGTCATTGTTGAGCCTGGTCAGAGTAGTTTCGGTGGAGTTACTGGGCCAGAAATAAGATCACAGTGGACTGGAAGGGCTTTCACACGAGAAGTAGAGGAGAGACTGCAGCTTGAACGGAGACCAGTGATAGAGAAGGTAAGTGACACAGTCAGGGCCAGAGGAAGCAGATGGAGACAGAATCCAGAGCCAGTCCTCAGGTAGAAGGACTGTCTGAGACTGGGGGTGGGGCAGGGCAGAGAAACAGCACCTCAACCCTGTGACAGGAGGGAAGGAAGCACAGTGGCAGGTCAATGGTCCTGGGTAAAAGAAAAGTTATCCATTATCCTCCTCATCCTCCCCGCCATCATCAACAGTGTACAGTAAAGTTGTGTAGTGGAGTGGGAAGTAAAAGGTACTGTCGCTTTGATGACTTCTATTTTCCTAGAGAAGCAGGAGGCAAGGCCATCTGCTGAGAGTGACAGGGAAGATGGTGGAGCAGGAGCCTGAAAAAAGTGGCAAAAGTTGAAATGGCTTTTGTGGCAACCAGGAAAAGCTGCCTAGGAGAACACTGAAGGACCCCTGGGGGCACAGAGGTCCAGCTGGGATGAACATGTGTATACTTCTTATACGATGTATATTGCCGGCACCCAACAACCTGAGTGTAAAGCAGGAAGATGGAGAGTCAGGTTGACCCAGGGTTGAGGTTTTGCTAGGCAGGAGTGACAAAAAACAAGGGGGCTCTCAGCACTGAGGGCAATGCTGAGAGCATGATGGACCACAGGCTCCAACTAAGCAGGGAAAGAAGGGAGTCTCGCACCAGGTTCATGGTCTGAGAAAAACAGAGAGGGTAAAGAACTGGAGGTCTTGATGAAGAAGATCAGGTATGGACCCTGCCTTGGGGCTGAGTTTTGCAGGGCTCTGCTCTAGCCCTTCTCCAGCTGCACCCCTCTCCACAGATTAAGGAGTCTGCAGGACTAAGGGGTTGTGCCCATTCCCAGCCTACACTTTCTAGATCACAGTCCAAGTACCTGGGATCCTAGAACTCCCTGCCCAAGCATCTTTAAGCCACTTTCAGTGCCTCCTCTTGAGGCTCCGCCCAAAGGTGGGCTGTTTGTAGGAGATGTGGATTAAACTCGGATGTGAGGGCGTGTCCACACAACTGTGTGTGGACACAAAGCTCCTCGCCACATGGAGGAGAACCGGAAACCAGAGGCCGGCACTCCCCCAGGTCCTGGGTGTCCTATTTAGACCTCCCAGACATCGATGACTTCTAGATCAAAACTTTGCATTCTAGTTTGTTCTTAAGGCATATTCGTCAAGGCAGGAAGATAGAGCATTTTATTTAATAGTTTACCTTGATTTGTAATTTTTGCATATAGACATATAGTGTGTGGGCTTCCATTTGTGTTCCTGCCCCAGGCTGCGCAAATGTTAGGGCTGTGCCTGGCGAAGGAGTCAACTGGGTAAGAGCTGGAGGAGGGATTAGTATTAGACTCTGAGTCAACATGGCAGAGTAAACACTTGCTGAAAATTCTCAGTCTGCTGCAACATATAGAAATAACATGTACAATTAAAGAAAAAAATCCACATAAGCTTGTTCTATTTATTCTCTATTTGCATATCCTCCCAATGCATTTTCTGCCTTCCTCTGTTCCCTTCTGGGGCACATTATCTGGGCTCCTTTGCTGGCTGCCTTCCTTTTGGGTTTGGCCAACAGAAGTCACCAACAGGGAGGAGAGAAGATAGGACATTTCTTCCCTGCTCCCTCCCTGCTTCAGGCCTACCTTCTGCCAGTGGCTACTTCCTTTCAAACACAGCTTCTCCCTGGAGGCCCCTCCCCCATAGTGCCAGCTCTCCTGGGCTCCAATGATGACATTTCTAACCTCGCTCCTTCAGGACAAGGCGTGGTAATAGCCGGCTACTGTTTTTAGTCTCAAATCACCTTTTGGCATTCTTTATGCCTGTCCATATTTCTATACATAGTTCCTCCATTAAAATTTCTTTAATTTAAGTATCTGAATAATATTCTTTTTTCTGCTGGAGTCTTGACTGATTGAAACCATTTTTAAAAAGAAAAGAAAGCCTCTGCAAATAAAGGGGATAATAAGCCCATGGTGGTAAGTGATGGCTAAGACCCTGTGAGACTGGAGGTGGGGCAGGTACCGGAAGGACGTGGAGTCTGAGATTTCTGTATCTGAAAAAAAAAAAAAAAAAAAAAGGAACTGAATATACCCCACAAATAACAGGTGAGATTGGCTGAGATTAGTTCCGTTTTCTCAGCTAAGGTCAAGGCTCCAAATTACCCATGACTACAAATGAAGATAAGATGCCTATACTTGACTAGTATCTGAGTCTGCTCTGCACATGGGCACAGAAACTGTTAGTTCCCTCAGTAGGATTTCCAAGCCATGCTTAATTTATGATTTGTTTCAGAGCTAAGGAACTCACAGACCTGGAGTTGAGCAATCTCAAA
>NW_006494609.1:13991660-14040048 GCF_000325575.1 Pteropus alecto
GAACCGTTGTAGAGAGAATCCACAGGGAAATTATGCTCTCAAGAAAAGAAAAGGAAAATTACAAAATGTACAAGAATGTGCATTATGATTAAAGGCAGTCCAATGAATAAGACGATTCACATTTGAGGAAATATGTATAACAAAATACTGACAAAGACTTTTAAAATCTTCAAAGTCATAACAGAAGACTAATAGCTATCGAACAAGATTGTGAAATCAGAAGGTTGTACATAAGATGAATAAGTCATTGAGATGTAAACTACAGCATGGTGACTATAGTTAATAATGCTGTATTGCATGAAGGTTGCTAAAAAAAGGAGATCTTAAAAGTCTTCATCACAAGAAAAAAATTCTTTTTGTAACTATATAAGATGATAGATGTTCATTAGACTTATCGTGGTAATTATTTTGCAGTGTTTACAAATATCAAATCATTATGTTGTACACCTGAAACTAGCATGTTATTTGTCAATTATAACTCAACCTAAAAAAAACTTTTAAAGAAGGTTGTAAGATAAGAAGAGAAATGAAAAAGGACCAATTGAAAATATTGGAATGAAAAAAAAATATAATTGGCAAGCCTGACACTGCTTAAGAGAGATTTAATGAACTGGAAGGCAGAACTGAGGAAATCTTCCAGAATTTAGTACAGAGAGATAAAAAGGAGAATAAAATAAAAGGGGAGGAAAAAAAAAGAAAAATTAAGGAGACACAGAAGATGTAAAAGAAAGCACTAATATTGAACTAAAAGAAGTTACAGAAGGAGAGAGAAAATAAAATGGATGAGAGAAAATATTTAATGCTGTAAATATCACATTAAAGGAGAAAAACAATACGAGCATCTCATATGTGTAGGAAAAAAAACACTCAAAGAAGTCTGACACCTCTATTTACAATGGAAAGATTTAGAAGCTTTGGAATATGAGAGATAATTCCTCCGACCAAAACCCTATAGCAGTATCATACTAAATGCTGAGACTTTAAAAACATTACTATAAAAGCTAGAAACACAGTTTCGATCCATCCCTACTACCATCCCTATGACCCAATAATGTATTAGAGGTCCCGACTCATAAAAAAAAGTTGGTTGAATGTGAGATTTTAGAGATGGTGCATTTGCTGGTAACATGCCAGGGAAAAGCTGCATCATCTTCATGGTGCAGATGAAGGTCACTAGAACAGAGGGTGAAAGAACTGAAAATCTAAAGTGCTGGGTGGCACCCAGGATGATGTCAGGGCTTTAAGTCTGGTTGGAGGCTATATGTGCTGCAAATGACCTGAAGGTGGGTGGCTGACAGGGCCATGGACACAGAAGGAAAATCAGTCGGATGACAGGATGGAGGCTGATCAAGTGAAGATCAGCATGGAATGGGGGTGATACCACCAGAGAGAACACAGGGGCTTCTGTTTTTTAACACAGACGGTGGAGCTATGACCCTGGTGGGATTAGGTGGCCTCGAAGACAAAGCTGTCTCTGGTAGCCTTCCGCAGACTCGACCCCAACAGGAGAGTCCATTATATAAGTTAAGAAATGGAACCTAAGGCCTCTTTGGAGTTACAATGGGAAGAAACGAAAGAATAAACTCTGACCTCCAGATCAGATCCACTAAGCATTAACTGCAGATTTCTCACTTAACAGTGCCCTTGTAATATACTGCAGTCCACACTTACACATGTTCAACACAGGTATGTTCACATTCACCAGTATCAGAAACCTAGAGAAATTAGGATACGCCATTAAAGAATGTGTATCTGGAACAAACACCAACGTCTTAAATATAATAAATATTTAGTAGAGGGCTCTAGACTTGAAATCTGGATGTATTTAATAACTTAATCTTATATGGAAGCTACTTGAGATATTTTGTAGTTTCAATGGTCTTATACTTTGTATAATTAACCTCAAAGAAATAGATTTTGGAGACTAATCTCTCTGTTGACCACTTAACTACCACCCCCCCAAAGCAGTTGTCTCCATTACATCTGCCTTATCATTTCTCCTGATGTAGGAAATGGCACAGGGGAGTTTTAGGAAGCATCCCTTTCACTAAGGGACAAATATCAAAACAAGCAAGGATTGGCATCTGTTAGCCTATGAATCTGGACTATTAATTATGTAAGAAAAACACGATGTATTCAAGAAAATAGTACCCATTCATCTGCTTTTTTTCAAAATGGAAAAGCGCTACATTTAATTTGTGGTTCTCTGCATTTTAAATAGGCAACTCAACGATGCAAGAAATGTGCTCATAATGAACAGATTTTTCCACATAGGGAACTCTTAATGGCAGGAACATAACTGAAGACTTAACCTGGTGAACATAAAAGTAAACAACAGAAACACATAAGGAAAATCTGAATTGGCCAGAAAATGATGTTCTGTGGTTAAAAACAAAAACAAAAACCAAAAGAACTGAATCACTATTGTTAACAGTAATTTTTAGGTTGTGATGTAAATGCATTATTATGGAAAAAGGTGATTGCGTTAATTAAGTTACCAACATCTAAAAGGAGATACAGCTTTCTGCACATCCTGCCTGTCTCCTCGTGTAACTGTTAGGTGGTCGTCCTGGCGAGCATCTCTGGCCCTTTTAGTCTCCCCTGCCTTCTTGCTTACGCTGCTCTGTGTTCTCTCTCCTTTAATCTAAACTCCCCCTCTTCTCCTAAACCTCTTCATTGAGCACCATGGAACTTCTATTTCTAATTAAACTATCCTACATCCTCAACTTCTTCAGCTAATGCCGCCTCCACCTCATGGCTTGATTGGAACTTGGTTCTCCCTGGAGACGTGACATCCCTCTACCTATTCCCCAAATCCCCTCCCCTCCTGACTCTTCTGGAACGTAGCTCTATTGGTTTCCCCTTCCCTCTTGTATCTTTAACCTTCTTATAGATTATAATGATCTCAACTAACTCTCTCCCTCTCCCTCTCTCCCCCTCCTTCCCTCCCTCCTGCATCTTCTGCTATCCACCCCCCCACTCTCTCCCCCTCCTTCCCTCCCTCCCACACCTCCTGCTACCCACCCCCCACTCTCTCCCCTCTCCTCTTCCTCACTCTTCACACTCCGGGAGCCTACCGCTCCACTGGCATTATTCTGGATGCAGTCAATGACTCACCAACTTCCTCTTCATTGCTAAATCAAAGAGATGCCTTAATCCTCATTTTACTGACTTCTTGACAGTACTGGTCACCAGTGACCCCTCCTTCCTTCGGTATCAATGACTACACAGTCTTAGATTCTCTTAATTCTCTGGGCACTTTTCTCAGCCATCTTGCATACTCTCCCTTCTTTGCTCATCCCCTAAATGTTGGTACTCCCCATGGTTCTCTCTTGGGAAGTCTTCCCTTGTTTAAACCCTCTCTCTGAGCGATCTCACTCAGCTCATGGCTTTGGTTATCATCTGTATGCTGATGATTTTCAAATCTGTGTTGCTAGTCCAGATCTTCTTCCTTGGCTTCAGAACCACATATCCAAATGCTGACTGGCCATCACTCCTAAATAGCCAGAGGTAACCCAAGTGGAATTCATCTGTCTCCTTTTTAAACCTGCACCTCCTGTATTCCCTCTGTCAGTGAACATTATCATCACTCCCAGATCTAAATCTGAAACCTAGATTCAATTTTGATGCCTACTCAGCCCTCTGTATCCATCCAATTTATTCACCTAGTTATATAAACTTCTCCATGAAAATCTCTCATAAATCTAAACACATCTCTCTGACACCCTAGCCCAGGTTCCATCATCTCTCCATTTGACTGCCATAGTGACCTATAACCCATCTCCCTGCTTCTAGATATCCATTCCCTACAGTCAGAGAGAGCTGTCTAAAATACAATCCAATGCCACTCTACAGTCATAAAACCCTCCAGGATCCTCCATCTCCCCTAGGAGGCGGTCCTAACTCATGAACTCACAAAGCCATTCATCATCTGGCTGCTGTCCTCCGGCCCAAATTGAGGTCTCGCCATCCCCTCCACTCTGTGCTCCAGTTACACGTTACTTCCTTTACTTCTGCAATGAAGCCATGATCTCTTACATGGGGACCTCTGACATACGCTTCCATACACCCAAAGTTATCGGCCACTCCTCTTCTCCTGGCTAACAATTACTCATCCTTCAAGAATCAGCAGAGACATGAATTCCTCCTGGAAGTCTTCCCTGCACAAAGCCAGGTGCTCCGCAATGTGCTCCCACAGTGCCTGGTGCTTTTCCTGTCACCACACTTACCACCCTCCGTGGGAATATCTGCTTAAACGTAGGGGACGAGTAGCTCAGTGGGGAAGGCCCACGTCTGATCAGGACGTCGCACTCTCCCTGCACTCAATATGTACTAGGTCAGGGGTTCTCGAACATTTTGGCTTCAGGATTCCTTTACACTCTTGAAAACTGAGAACCCTAAAGAGCTGCTGTTTATGTGGGTTAAATCTATCGAAATTTACCATACTAGAAATTAAAACTTAGAAAATTGTAAAATGCTAATTCATTTAAAAATAACAACTCCATTGCATTTTGACATATTTTTATGAAAACTAAGTCAATTTTCCAAAACAACAAAAAAATAGTGAGAAGAGAATTATTTTACATTTTTGCAAGTCTTTTAAATGTATTGCTTAATAAATTACAACTAGATTCTCACATCTGCTTCTGAGTTCTCTTTGAGGCAATATGATTATAGTATGTAAAAATAAAATGCAGCCTCACACAGATATGTAGTTGAAAGGAGAAGAGTATTTTAATAGTCTTTTCAGATAATTATAGATATTCTTTTTGATACCATAACTCAATAAGTGGTAGTTTCTTAAAGGCTAGCTGCAATGTAGAATTTGAAACCATATCAATTAACTCCTCATACTTTGTTATATTAAAATCCATTGGTGTATCTTGTAGTTTCAATAGATCTTTACCCGAGCATGATTTTCTAACATCGTACATTGGTTATCAGAAAAATACTAATTCAGAGTTATACAGATATTCTGAATGTTAACACATTTCATTACACAATATAAAAAATCACGTATGTTAATATCACCACTGAATTCATCAGAAAAGTCCTTAAGTATTGAGAAACTGTCAAGCTCACAGTGGTGGATACAAGTTTCCCAAATTCTAATTTTCACTTGAAAGCTCGACTTTTATCATTGGAAACAAATATTGTCTGTCAGTTGTTTTCTTTGAAATGACAGGCTTACATCGTTCATTTCTGAGAAAATGTTCGCCAAATACTCAAGTCTGAACAATGGTAGTTTGTCTGTCAGTCATTCTTTCAAATAAAATCAGTGCTCCATTAAAACAGCAGTCGGCTCAGATCTCAACTTAATTGTGCGAGTGCTTCTCCTGGAGACAACCGTCGTGCTTCGGCGCGTAACAGAAATGCTACTTCCCAAAATATTAAAAAGACGTGCACCTGAGGGTTGAGATTTAATAAAATCACCTTTATTGCTTCATTAAGGCTATTCTTAAGTGAAACCGACTTTTTTTAACCATCAAGGGAAGGGGGTGAAGAATACAGTGATGACTAGTGCGGTTTGGTGCTTCTGTCTCGCTTCATGCAAAACACACATAAAATGACTCGCGCAGTTTTATCTACCATAACTTTTGCATCATCAATGCAAACATCACCAGAGTGAGACAAGGTAAGCAGTGCTGTAGCACTATGAAAATATTTTTGACCTTGTAGACCCCTTGTGACCAGAAATCACATGTCGAGAATCACAGGGCTAGACGGATGAATACAGGCAAGGAAGTCGCAGGCCAGCTTGGGTACCTGTGACCAGGCTACCTGGGGCATTGGCTCACGCAGCATGAAATCCGTCCTGAGCACCTTGTGCATGGCTCACCCCCTGCTCTCCACTCTTAGGGTTCGCAGGCGCTTCTTCCCCCAGTAGCTGGTTCTGGCTAAAGCCCTGGCTGTTGACACCAGATCCTGACAAAGTCCTGGTTGAAACTCGATTTCCTGGCTTCACTGTTGTTACTGTCTCTGGGGCCTGGCTTTAGGTGTCTGCCCTTTAGCCTGAGGCCCATGATCAGGACTAAGGTAAATCCTCCATAGTATCTTTTCTGGACCATTCTGAGGTGGACTGGCCAGGTTTACTTCTTGCTAGCTGTTCCTTGCACTGTCTGTGTGATGCAGGGGCAGTGGGACAGTGGGGTTATAGGGATTAAAAATTGGGTGCAAAGTGACATTATTTAGGACTATACGTAACTTCAAAAGTAAAACAAAACTGTTTTATTGTTTTTCTTCTTGTAAGGTAATATGAAATATTCTTTTACTCTTGCAGATAAAGGTCAAAACAAAAATCTTCATCTAGTTTATGAACATAAGCTGAAAAAAATGCCCAACATACTGTAGTTTTAAAAGTGTGTGCTCATCCAATTTATAATAGCCAAGATATGGAAGCAATCTAAATGCCCATCAAGAGATGACTGGATAAAGAAGTTATGGTTCATATATACAATGGAACATTACTCAGCCATTAAAAAAATAAAATCCTACCATTTGCAACAACATGGATGGACCTAGAGGATATTATGCTGAGTGAAATAAGTCAAACAGAGAAAGATAAATACCATATGATTTCACTTATACGTAGAATCTAAGGAACAAAAAGAACAAACTAATCAAAAACAGATTCACAATTATAGTGGACAATTTGGTGATGGACATATGGGGCAGGTTGGGGGCTGGGAATCACATCTGCTTGAGTTCTCTTTGAGGCAATATGATTATAGTATGTAAAAATAAAATGCAGCCTCACACAGATATGTAGTTGAAAGGAGAAGAGTATTTTAATAGTCTTTTCAGATAATTATAGATATTCTTTTTGATACCATAACTCAATAAGTGGTAGTTTCTTAAAGGCTAGCTGCAATGTAGAATTTGAAACCATATCAATTAACTCCTCATACTTTGTTATATTAAAATCCATTGGTGTATCTTGTAGTTTCAATAGATCTTTACCCGAGCATGATTTTCTAACATCGTACATTGGTTATCAGAAAAATACTAATTCAGAGTTATACAGATATTCTGAATGTTAACACATTTCATTACACAATATAAAAAATCACGTATGTTAATATCACCACTGAATTCATCAGAAAAGTCCTTAAGTATTGAGAAACTGTCAAGCTCACAGTGGTGGATACAAGTTTCCCAAATTCTAATTTTCACTTGAAAGCTCGACTTTTATCATTGGAAACAAATATTGTCTGTCAGTTGTTTTCTTTGAAATGACAGGCTTACATCGTTCATTTCTGAGAAAATGTTCGCCAAATACTCAAGTCTGAACAATGGTAGTTTGTCTGTCAGTCATTCTTTCAAATAAAATCAGTGCTCCATTAAAACAGCAGTCGGCTCAGATCTCAACTTAATTGTGCGAGTGCTTCTCCTGGAGACAACCGTCGTGCTTCGGCGCGTAACAGAAATGCTACTTCCCAAAATATTAAAAAGACGTGCACCTGAGGGTTGAGATTTAATAAAATCACCTTTATTGCTTCATTAAGGCTATTCTTAAGTGAAACTGACTTTTTTTAACCATCAAGGGAAGGGGGTGAAGAATACAGTGATGACTAGTGCGGTTTGGTGCTTCTGTCTCGCTTCATGCAAAACACACATAAAATGACTCGCGCAGTTTTATCTACCATAACTTTTGCATCATCAATGCAAACATCACCAGAGTGAGACAAGGTAAGCAGTGCTGTAGCACTATGAAAATATTTTTGACCTTGTAGACCCCTTGTGACCAGAAATCACATGTCGAGAATCACAGGGCTAGACGGATGAATACAGGCAAGGAAGTCGCAGGCCAGCTTGGGTGCCTGTGACCAGGCTACCTGGGGCATTGGCTCACGCAGCATGAAATCCGTCCTGAGCACCTTGTGCATGGCTCACCCCCTGCTCTCCACTCTTAGGGTTCGCAGGCGCTTCCTCCCCCAGTAGCTGGTTCTGGCTAAAGCCCTGGCTGTTGACACCAGATCCTGACAAAGTCCTGGTTGAAACTCGATTTCCTGGCTTCACTATTGTTACTGTCTCTGGGGCCTGGCTTTAGGTGTCTGCCCTTTAGCCTGAGGCCCATGATCAGGACTAAGGTAAATCCTCCATAGTATCTTTTCTGGACCATTCTGAGGTGGACTGGCCAGGTTTACTTCTTGCTAGCTGTTCCTTGCACTGTCTGTGTGATGCAGGGGCAGTGGGACAGTGGGGTTATAGGGATTAAAAATTGGGTGCAAAGTGACATTATTTAGGACTATACGTAACTTCAAAAGTAAAACAAAACTGTTTTATTGTTTTTCTTCTTGTAAGGTAATATGAAATATTCTTTTACTCTTGCAGATAAAGGTCAAAACAAAAATCTTCATCTAGTTTATGAACATAAGCTGAAAAAAATGCCCAACATACTGTAGTTTTAAAAGTGTGTGCTCATCCAATTTATAATAGCCAAGATATGGAAGCAATCTAAATGCCCATCAAGAGATGACTGGATAAAGAAGTTATGGTTCATATATACAATGGAACATTACTCAGCCATTAAAAAAATAAAATCCTACCATTTGCAACAACATGGATGGACCTAGAGGATATTATGCTGAGTGAAATAAGTCAAACAGAGAAAGATAAATACCATATGATTTCACTTATACGTAGAATCTAAGGAACAAAAAGAACAAACTAATCAAAAACAGATTCACAATTATAGTGGACAATTTGGTGATGGACATATGGGGCAGGTTGGGGGCTGGGAATATGGGGGGAAGGGTTAAAGAAGTACAAATTAGTAGTTGATAGATAGTGATGGGGATGGGGCATGGCATAGGGAATGCAGTCAGCTTTAATATATTGGCTCGGTGGAAAACCAGAGGAGAGAAGGAGCAATTAGGGGATCATTTTAGAAACTATCTAAATGTCTAACCAATGTACCGTACACCTGGAAATAATTAAAATAAATTAATTAATTAAAAGTGTGTGCTCATCATTTCTCTTCCATCACTATGAATATGCATCAGGAGTTCGTCCAAATACGAGGCCTTGGTAAAAGCATCTTTTAAATATGAAAGAGCTGGGCATCCACAGGGCAAGGTATCATTTCCTGAAACTCGCTTTTGGCAAATAGCAGATTAATTTAGAAGCAAATTAATGTGATTTTCCAGGAGGTCCTCCTCGTTGAGTAACTTGTTTTTATCACTGCAAAGAAACGCTTTCATGTCCTCGCATTCCTCTCATATTACGTTCCTGAGCATTCTTGAATCAAGGTTTCCACATCAAGGAAACCTCAGGTTTCCCTGCACTCTGAACAGCTGAGCTCCATTATAGTAGCATGTCCTGTGAAACGACTTTCTAATCTTTCCAAGAGCCAATGACAGAATGAAATGCCTTTCATTGTCATCCCTCGGCTCTCTTGCAAGTAGAGGTTTAACTTCTGGGGGCTTCGGGGAGACATCTCACGCTGCCCCTGCCAGGGAGGGGCACTGTCATGGGAGAGCTGTGCTGTGTGGGGTGATGGACACTCAAAGGCACGGCGAGTCTGCTCCAGAGAGAAGCAGGATGAAGCTGGGCACCAGAGAGAAGGAGGCCAGTTTGGAGCCCTCGTCTCGAGGGTGTGTCTCTTGGACACGGGATCCCGAGGGGCTACTCACCTCCTCCTTCACAAACAGGAATACACAGACGTCCAGCAGAGGCTGACCCAGGTCTCCCCATTGACAGGCAGTTTTCCATAGTTGGGATCTTGAGTTCTAGAGGCAGATGGCCTGAATTTGAATACCGCCTCTGTCACTTACAAGATGAGTGACCTTGACAAGCGACTTAACATCTTTAACCTTCAGAGTTCTCATCCATAAAATAGAGGCTAAAAATGTACCCATCTCACTGCGTTGTTTTAAGGCTGTAAAGAAATAATCTACATAAAATGGTAGTTACGGCACAGTGGCTGGAATGTCATAAGAGTAACAAATGACAGCTATTATTATTATCATCATCATTAACTTCTGAAAGTGTAAGCTGCACATCCCTTAGAAGGAGAAGAAATGACTCTAGGACTTTTATATTCTCCTACCAACCCCCGGAAAAAGATCCCAAGAAAAAGTTGAAGATTCTATCAGATTTCTCAGACACCAATTAAAGAATGTGTCACTGCCCACCATGAGTGTTCCCATCCTTATTGGGAGGGACCGCTTTAGACATAAACATTTGCATTAATAAAGTATTCTAAAGAGACGTATTCTTATTAGATGGAGACTCCAAAGGGTACCAGTGCAAGGTCTTGATCTCCTGAATTCTGATAACCTTCACTTCCATTCTGCTTCAAAAACTGACCTTTGATAGCTAGACTCTATCTTGTCGACTTCCTAGAACTTCTCTGCATATGAATTGTTTGATGTCAAGACCCCACTCGCTGTGCAAGACTCCTTACTCTTACAACTCTGTTGCTCATTTATCCCCAACTTCCCTTCAGTATCTTTGAGACTTCCAGGACCCTGGCCACTCTACATTCTCTGTCCACGAAGGCCTGTCTGGTTTTATGTATCTCTGCCTAGCCTAGAGCCCATGGTGCCCTGCCTTTACTGCCCATTACCTTCCATTCTCTACCTCCTTATTTTTCTATCACGCCCAACCTATGAAACCCAAACGCGACATCAATCCAGTCAGAATTCTTTGACCAGGCTTTGGATTCCATTCCTCCTACCTCCTAAGGGACTCGCTCCTTCAGTCACGTTCCTATACCTTTACTTCTACTCACTCTTTCTTCCCAACACATGTATGTTGTTAAATCTCTCCCTAGATGCCAAATCACTCTGCTAGCATCTTATTCTTCAAAAGTAGTTTACACCAGTTCTATTTCCTCGTCATCGATTCACTCCTCAACCCAAAGCAATCTGGTCTCTGTCTCCATTATCTTACCCAAACTGCTCGTTAAGATTATCAATGTTTTCCACATTGTCAAATGCAAGGAATCCTTTTTAATTCTAACCTTTGGTGATTTCCTTGTGGCATCTAAAACTGTTCACCATTCCTCTCTTCTCTAAACTCATCTGGTCTTTTAAATACCAGCATTGCCCAGGGCTGCACCTCTGCCCTCTATTATTCTCCACAGACCCTTCCAGTGTGAGCTCATTCACACCTAAGATTTCAACCGCTCAGAAGATTCATAAACGCATACCATCCACCTTAGATGTGTCCAGAGGGCAGACCTCTTATGCACATTGGTTAAGAATACAGACCCTGAATTCACACAAACTCTCATTCCAACTCCCGCCTCTGCACTTATTAGCTATCCAGCCATGAGACAGTTATTCAATTAAACCCCAGTCTCCTTAGCTGTATTATGGGGGCAATCACATCACTGGCATCTACCTCTAGCACTTTTGAAGATTAAATAAAATAACACATGAAGAAGCAGACAGTTAACACTGGATAATGTTAGCTATTGTAGTTGTTATTAACAGGATTCTCTACCTAAAACTCAGAAGCAACTCACACTTCACAAATTAAAAAACAAAACAAAACAACTACGTCCTCGTGCTCCTCCTTCATTACAGTAATAATCATAATAGCTTCTATTTTTCGAGGATTAATGTTATAACGATCTGTAAGTTACATATTAGTGACCCCATTTCACATATAAGGAAACTGAGGCTTAGAGAAGTTAACTACTCTGCTGGAAATGACAGGATTCAAATCCTGGTCCTTCTGACTCCAAAGTTTATGCAGCCCAGCAGTGGTATACGACTTCCATGTTCGAGTCCCAAGCCAAAACTCAGGACATCTGGACTTCTTCCGTCTCACTCAGTTACATCTAGTAGTGTGCGGGGGAGCCGGCTTCATGGAGAGGTGGGGGGAGGGGGAATTCCTTGATTTATAGTATTTGTTGATTTAAAGCTACCAAAGTGACACCACCGAATGCCAGCTGGGAACAGATGGGCAGAACTGGCTTGATGAGCCGGCTCCAGCACACCACTGGATCCGGTAAGTCCTCAAATCCTATTGATTTGGATCTAGATAATGTGACCGAAAGTAATTTGCCGAAAACAACTTAGTCAAAATCAAATTAGAAGTTGGTGAAAACAATGTGTTAAAACAATCTGGTTGAAAAGGGACATTGTTCAGTGGTAGGTTGCAGAATTTTTCTCTTTTTCTTTGCCTTCTTTTTTCTGTACTTTTTTTTCTGACTAACTTAATTTTGGCAGGAATACTACTCAGTCTCATTTATACTAATAATCATTTATAATAATAATTAATTATTATTCTCCAGTATGTCCAACTACAGGCTGCTGGCTGCAAGGCATTCATCTCTGTGCCTCCACTCCCGACCATACATCTTTCCATTCCTCTCGGGTGCTGTGGTCTCCTCACCTCCGGACCTCTGCACTGGCCGTGACCTTGGCCTCGATGTCCATCCCCCCACCATGCTATCTTTGCCTGGCTGACTCCTGTCCCTCATCTTTCAATGTCAGGGCATCAGCCATAGGGGGTCACTCAGGACAGACTCAATATCGACCAATGGGCATTAAGTTGGAATAAAGCACATGTGCATACTACCCAGTGAATCAGAAATGCTGAGGATAGGTCCCACAAAGGTTGTCGAAATCCCTCCAGGTGACTCTGATGCAACTAAGGTTTGAGAAGCCTCACTCTAGGTAATGTTGGCTGAATGAACTGACAAACGATTAAAAACCTGAGACGCTCCTTTATATATTTTTAAAAACTACCTCCGTTCCAAGCTTTCGATTTTGCATGTGTCAGTCCAGACATATGTATATGTATAAACATAAAAAAAAATACATCCAATCTTGTCAAAATGTCCAGTAAAATTTTACTTATTTAATCACTGTAGGACATTAAGCTTTCTCCTCTAAAAAGAGGCTGTTAATACAGGGCTTCATTTATTACTAGTTGTTTAGTGGCTAAATTTACAGTACGGTTCAGAATTTTAGTTGGAGGAACAGAATCCTAGGAAGCCAAACATGCCGTGTTTTGCCAAGGGACCACACGGCAATCTAGCGGGAGGCCAGGTTCAGAATGAGCAGCCTCAGAATTTCCGTCCATTGCTGAGTCCACTGAGTCACAATGCAGCTCTACCTTCAGGTATATCACAGAAATTAACTTGGGCAGAGACCTTGGAAGGTTACAGTAAACACTTTATTTTGTGGGCAGGCAATTAAACTTGTAAAGGTCTCTATCCTCTATCTGATCATTACCTAAAGGACATTCCTATCAGGCCAGAAGTGATTTGTTGGTGTTGTAACATAGGCAGTCTTTTTACATCTCCCTCTGTAGTTGCTGAAATCTTGGCTCACACCCAAATGCCCCACTTGGGTTTTGTTCAAGGAAAGATTTCTTCCAGCTGCTTTATTTGTTCCACGATTACATGTATGAGCTTCCAGAATGTACAAGATCACAAGTCAAATGAAAGGCTTCAGTTCCCAGTTCATCTAAAAAGAGAAAATCTGAAACCAAGGAAACAATAAAACATGGCTAAATGAAGGGCTTAAGTATAAATGAAACTGAATAGTATTCCTGCTAAAAGATTAGCGCATGCCCAACACGAAAGGAAAACAGACCCTGCAGTAATCATAGTATCTTTGTGTGATATTTATGGTCACAATTGCAAAAGGACTCAGACTTCCTCTTTAGCATCTGCAATCTGATAGAAACAAACAAACAAAAAAAATTAAAATTAAACAAAAATTTGCACACCCATGCTCCACAGCAGTATTCACAATAGCCCAAAACTGCCAACAATCCAAATGTCCATCGAAAGATGAATGGATAAACAAAATGTGGTGTACACATACAATGGAGCATTACTCAGCCCTTAAAAGGAAGGAAATTCTGACACAACGTGGGTGAACCTTGAAGACATTATGTTACGTGAAATAAGCAAGTCAAAAAAAGATAGGCATTGTAGGATTTTACTTACATGAAGTACTAGGAGTCATTTAAATCAGAGAAACAGAAAGGAAAATGGTGGGTGCCAGGGGCTGGAGGAGGGAGGAATGAGGAGTTATAGTTTAATGGGGACGAGTTTCAGTTTTGTAAGATGGAAAAGTTCCAGAGATTAGTTACGCAACAATATAAGTCCAGTTTATACTACTGCACTGTACACTTAAAAGTGGTTAAGATGGTAAACAACAAAACAAAAACAACCACAAAAACAGTATTCATGTTTTCAGGGTCAAAAGAGTGTATCTAGAAATGAAATTTGGACATACTGGAGACCAGCCATCGTTCACGTTGACAGTCGGGGGCTCAGGACACAGAGATGCAGGTCTAAAGGGAAAACAAAAGTAAAAGGGACAGGAGCGGACAGCTCCTAGTGGCAGATGCCAGAGTAAATGAAGAACATGTGGTTAGAGACCCACAGGCCGTAGGGCATCAGAGGGAGTGACCTATAGCATAAAAATGGAGAGTTTGACAGGAAAAAAAAAAAAATCATCAAATGCCAAAAAAAGCCGGGAAATTTAAGAAGCGAAAATCTGACATTTCATAAATCTCAAAATATATACTGTAAAGTATTTAAGAGTCAACAGAGTCCTAACATCAGTTGAACTTTGAATATATCACACATGTTTATTAGTTGTCATTAAGCCACAGTGTTGTTGTGTCACAAGTTTGCATATGTAAAGAAGATAGAACGCGATGACGCCTTCAGGAGACTATGCATACATAGCGAAGATGCTCTTATCTGAAGTAATCTGGACCAACAGTCAATCAACTAATCTTTAAAAGTCTGTTGAAAAGGGGAAAGACTCAAAAAATGGATATACATGATTGTGGATGCTTTGGTCACCATCAGAATCTCCAGCTGGAAGTGTTACCTGCTGAGGGGGTTCACAGCTGAGAATGTCTTGAGCTTCACCTCCAGTCAAAAGAAGTTGCCTTGTTCGAGGTGATGGCCCCTTCCCCTGGGAGGCAGCCTATACCCAATGTCTGGTCAATGCAGGAGGACTAGTACAGATTACCTCTATCTGCCACATAACTGAAGAGTGGTTGGCACCAGCGCACCCCACGGTATTGGCAGACGCCTGTGTTGTGATTCTCCCTCGGTTGGTTCTGTACAAAAATAGATATTGCTAGCATTTATTAAGCACCTACCATGTGCCAGGCACAGTGCTAAGCACGTAATTTGCATTATGTCACTTAATCTGCATAATCTGTGAGGCAAATATTATCACCTTCATTTTCCATACAGAAAACTGAGGCACAGAGAGGTACTCAACTTGTCCAAAGTTGCACCACAAAGAAGTGGTGGGGCTGAGATGTTCAAGCTGGTGTGAATCTAAAACTCGTCCTCAGTCCACCTGCCGCACTGGCTCTTCCAGTGAATGTTAAACAAAAGGTAGAACAATAAAATTACAGTCGTGATCCTTTGTTTTCTACTGCGTCATACTAAATGACAAAATATGTCACATCTAGCTTTTTCAAAAGACTAGAATTTAACAAACAAGGGGTGCATTTAAATCTTCACAACAAAAGAGTGTAGGTAGCGCAATCTTCAATTGTTATTTGTTTGCATAGGAACAGTTTCAGCTCATTAAAGACAGAAGAGTTAGGCAGTATTTGTAAGGAAAGAACTGAAGTCAGACATTTTAATTATGCTATCAGATTAGCACGAAAAAAAAGAATAAACTGGAAAGTTTGTAGAATATAATACAAGCTAAGTGTGTTATGTCTCAAAGATAACTCTTTGAATCAAAAAAATAAAAATAAAAAGAGCCAGCACATCTAAAATAATTCATAGAGTCAGATAGTAAGTGACTAATCAAAAGAGGTCTCATTACAACCATCTGTATCAACACCCACATGGAAAAAGCAAGCTACAGTTTTATTAGAATTATTTTCCCAGGAAAATAAAGCATGAATTTGTGGTTGTCTACTAAAAAGAAAAATGAATGACATTTCAAAAACAGATACAGACAACATGGAAAGCAAACCAAAAAAATAAAGGAAGTATTTAAGACTGTCAAATCATAATGCGTGGAAGCAAGCTCCAAGTAACGGGAGACCTGGCAGAGAGACAGGCTCTCATCCTCCAGGACAACGCTCCCTTCTACATCCAGAAACAGGAGGTCATTCTTGCTCCCCTCCTCATCCAGGACACTGAAATATGAAGACAGCAGCAGAGATACCCAACAGAACAGCAAAGCCAAGAAAGGCCGGCTGCGCCATTCGGCTCTTTTCTGCCAAAAAATCCATGAAGTAGACATCAACAGACACACATCGAAGACTCGGACTCTCTCTCAGATATCCTGGGACAACTTCTCTGTCATGGAACCGTCTGACCTTGACGTCCATCTCTAGGTAGAACACCTTCCCTGCTGTTCCGCAGACATGTCCCAAATTGATATCGTCATTGACCTGCACCTGCTCCTTTTCCTGTGTCCCCTGTCATACTGAATGGAGCCACCATCCGCTTAGACTCCCAGGCCAGAGGCCTAGGAGCCATCCTCAACTCCACCTCCCTCCACGGCATATCCTGCCACCAGAGACCTGTGGATTTAGACATAAGACGTCACTTGAATGCACTTGTTCTACCTCTCCCTTGGTTTAGGGTCTAGACTCTTGCAATGAAGCCTGTGCTTAGTCATGGTCAGTTTGGCCAGGGGAATCTGACACAAGATCTGCTCACTTACTGAGCTCTCACTACCATGTTCGATTCCTTCCTCGACCAGGAGAAAGTCTCTGGAAAAAATGGGAAAAGAGAAAGGTACAGAGGCCTTCTTCCCTTAGCATTTTAAGTATAAGAAACTTTCAGCATCCCACTTAGAGATGAAAGAACATCGGGTAATACTAAAAATTCGTTTGTAGCCTGAAAACTATAGGCCAGCTTGTTTTTAAGACCCTTTTATCTGATCGACAAACTGTCTCCTCTTGGCAGTCTCTTAAGTAATCTCTCCCAGGTAAGATCTGTAAGGATGCTACTGGGGCCTCCCAACACAGTTGCCTCCTAGAGTCTTCCAAGAGCGTCTGTGCTGAAGCACAAACCACAGACCTGGCTTTGAATCTCAAACCCTGCCATGGACCGTGCAGCTTCAGTCACACAACCTTATGAAGAAAAAGAAGATAATGATATTTACAAGGCTGGTTAAAATCAACAGCAAACAATAAAAATCAACCAAGGGCCAGGCTCTGCTTTGAGCACCTGGGATTCAAAGATGAAAGTCACAGCTCTGCCCCTTAGACACTTCCCAGTCTAGTGAGGCAGAGAGATGTGGACCAAGAACTGTGACAACATTCGTAAGTGCTAGAACCAAGATGTGAGAAAGTACATGAAGGAGGAAAGACTGACTGGGGAGGATGGAGAAGAACTGAATTATAAAAAAACCCCAGTGCCTAATCCTGGCTCAGGTAATAAATGCCTTCGGGTTGATTTATTTTTAACCCCTATTTGGGCTTACAGCTGTTACTGACTTGACCTTTCTCTTGTCTTCCCGAAAAGCCATATATATAATCAACAAAATACCTGATAGTCACCGGTTTCATTTTTGGAGAAGCTCTCCTTTAATGGTAAGATGCTCCTCTAAAGCCTTCTTATTCTGGGCACCTGTTTTTCCAATCACCCGAGAGTGCCACGTAAGTGGTGTTCACTGGTTCATCGGGAAATTGGGCAGATTTCCTAAACTTCTTCACACCTTCATTAAGAAGGATAAGTTCTAGGAATTGTGGTCTAGAGGAAAAGTTTCTAGTCTGGAATGCAGAGAGAAAATGACATCTTCATGATTTTTAATACTTCATGATTTTTACCACCTTATTATCTTACATAAGAAAAGAAAAAGGAAATGCATGCTGCAATGAAGTGGAAACCAGGAATTCTGATATCCACCTTCTATTCATGGATAAGAAGAGAAATATATAACTTGGATCACAGATGCTTTCAGATCCTAAACAAAGCACTGACGGGAGTAAACGGTGTTTTATGTCATAGGCTGCGGTGGTTGTAAAATATGTCCACAAAGTCTTTGCTGCTCCTTCCGCGAGGGCGGAGTCTGAGAGCCCTCCCCGAGCGTGGGCACTGGGGCTTCCTCCACTCGCTCCTCCTCCGGGGTCACTTGCGTTGGGGGCAGCCAGATGACACGTCGTGAAGACACACAGCCCTGACGATGAGCACCTGGAACTCAAAGATGAAAGTCTTTGGCGAGAAACTGAGGCCTCCTGGGAACAGCGGGCACCAACACGCCAGGCATCTGAGTAAGCCACCTCAGAAGAGAACCCGCCAGCCCCACTTAAGACTTCAACTGACTGTGGCCACAGCTAGTGTCTTGAGTGTAACCTTATGAGAGGACATGGGCCAGAACCGCCCGCTAAGCCACGCCCAGATTCCTGACGCACAAGTGAGAGACTAAATGTTCATTGCTATGATCTACTTCAGTGTCGGGGTGATTTGTTACTCAGAAATACAGACAAACCTCAGAGATGCTGTGGGTTCGGTTCCAGACCACGGCAATAAAGCCAGATGAATGGGGGTCTTAGACCTATGACGTGGGACAATAGGCTATTAGTGATAAATTTTTGTATTCAGGATAGCGTAATTTTCTTAGGTAAAAACACGATTCTCTCAATTTTTCTCTGGAGCAGAGAAACCTGGCATACACGACTGTGGGTTGTGAAACGACAGAATTAATGCTGGTCCCACTTCAGCCCTTGCTTCACACCCCCAAAGAAAGAAACAGTTCAAAATACTAGGATTCTATAACTAAGCAAGATGGCGTGTAACTTCTTATAAAACAATATAAAACGAGGTATATGGCAAGGCAGTAATGATGAAAGCAAATGATTTGTCACAAAATAATAAGAATTGGGCAAATAAAGCCAAGTAGTCCCAGCCACAATTATTGAGTAATGAACCACAAGTTTTGGATGATTTGGGCACTTAAATAATTTATTTAATTTACTTAAAAATATAATTTTTATGGGTAGTGTGAATAAGTATATAAAGTTTCTAGGTATTATATCTACAACCAAAAAGAAAAGCATTTTATTCTCATTTATATATATCTCAAAATGTAGATTCGTTTATTTACAAACATTTATTATATACCCAGTTTCTGCCAGGAATTACCCTAGGGCCCCTGGTAGGGGCTGGTCTGTGATTTCCAGGAACCCACCGAGTGCTTCCTGCAGGAGCACGGCCCATGGAGATCTTTTAAAATATGAATGCACAGGCCCATTTCTAGAAACTCTAATATCAAAGGTGGCCGAGAGAAGGGAACCTGGAGATTGCCATGTTTTTAAACTCATAATCGATTCTGATGCTTAGTCTGGTGGTTCCCCAACACCAGGGTGGACAATAACACAATATGGCTGGTTTATTTGATCATCGGATTATTTACTGATGTGTACAGGAGGTTCTGCAGGTACCATAATACACCAGAAAACAGGCAACACGAAGTTGGAGAGTAAGAGACTCAGCCACGGGAGAGGCGAGATGATGCTCCATCGCAGGCAGAGCACGTGGTACCCTTAGGGAACGGGGCACAGAGACTGCTGGAGGAGCCTGGCCACATATTCAAATGTGGAGTCATACCACATGGTTGGCTTGATGACCAACGTAAGGAATAAAGGAGCGTTTTCATGAGTTCTGTGATTTTTTTTTTATTTGAAAGAGACCCAATCGACCCTCTAAACAATCCTTTCACAGCATAGCTGAAAAACTTAGGGATTGACCTCTCCAAGGTCACACAAAAAGAAGGAAACAGAACCTAGGTCCTGTGACTCAGTTCTCATGTACTTTTTTCTTGATCGGCTCCTTTTAGGAGTGAAGGATGTTTTTCAAGAACCAGAGGCCAGAGGACACTTCTCAATTCTAAAAAGCACAACACAATTTTTGTGTTGTTACTATAGGAATACTATCTCAAGACCTATCAATCTGGGGCACTTTAGGAAAGATACAGTCAACAAAGAAAAAGCAAAGTTAGATGTAAAAAAATGTCTTTGAAGCTATTTCAGTTGCTACTGTCAGAAAAACGTTTGAATTTAAACTCTAGTAAGCATAAAATAAGCTTATAGAAAACACTAGTTTTGGAATCTGAATCAATGACCTAGAAATAAATCTCAGAGAAGGATAAAAGAAATTTTGAAAGAGTGGAATCAAAAAAAAATGTTATTTCCAAATGGTTCGTAAAAATAATGTTTGAGTTACAATGTAGAAATAGGTACGTTTTAAATCTACAGGTATTAATAATATGCTGGCATTTTGTCATATAATACTCGTCGGGTGAGGAGTGAATTTCCCTCAAAGGTGTTTATTACTGGAAATATATGAAGGACTTCGTATTACAGTCTCACTAAGAACACAAACTCTTCTCCCTTTCAGAGTCTTCACCATCTGGCATCTACTTCTGCCAGTTTTCTGAAGTTCTCAAAGGTCGACACTTTGTCCTTCTTCTAAAACCAAACTCAGGCCTTTGATTTCTTGACTTTTTTGTTCCCCTGGTCTTGAAACACTGTCTGGTCCTTGTTTTTGTGAAAGTGTAGGTTCCTGGCTCACCTCTGACTATTCCTTGCCTGGCTTCCCTCAAACCAGAGGCCTCCTCCCAGGGCCCCGCCTGGTCCATTTCTCTTTCTAATCCTCCATGGATGCTAACGTGGCACTGTGAGTCTCCTATTCGTTTAGGCTTCCGGGGCCTTAAAGCTAACCTTGACAGTTCTCTTTGCATTGCTTCCCAATATCTAATCAGCTTTTGAGGCTACCAGATTCCTTCTGTGTAAAATTTATAAGATTTGACCCTCCCTTCACATGTCCATTTCCTTTACCCTTGAAATAGGACCTCATTGATTCAGCCTTAGTCAGTTACAGTCTTCCTGTAGACTGGCCTCTTCATTCTCTGGTACGTCCTGCAGCCTGAAGCCAGATGAAGACCTTTGTCATCATGTCTCTTCCTTGTGCAAGAATCAGTACATGCCCCGTTCTATCCAATCTCTGTATCCCTTTCCTGGAACGACTTTCCCCTTTGCAAGTCAAATCTAATACTTTCTCCAAGACCCAACAAGAAACTGCATGATGCTTTCCCAACCGAACCTCTGCCACTGTGAATTTTAATTTCTTTAGCAGTCACATCTGGATCACACTCTCTCACATTCACTTTCTCCAACTGGAAGGCAGTTCTGTAGAGACCACTGTTATGAAAGGCCAACGAAAGGGTCTCCACAAACGTTCGCTAAATTGAACGTATACCGCAGCTCTGCCAAAGCTTAATTTTAATTATATATAAAAATTGAGGGAAAACAGAAAGCTCGTCTTGCTTCAGCTGTACTGGTTTTGACTTTAATTTCTTAAACTGTAAAAACAGAGAGAGAGAGATACACACGGAAAGCATTGTTTAAAAATTGGAAATAGCACTGGAACAAAATCTTTAAATATTCTTAGTTTTCTCTCCTCCAATGTTTTAAATAGATCTTATCACTCTGAATATAAAGGGGTCTTTTGGCATCTGAGGAGCTAAGGATTGATGACAACGGTAGACTCAAATATGTGAAGGATGACTTGTGTCTGAAAAACCGTGGGTCAGAGAGATATTTTCCAAATGGGAAATGAATTCTGACAAGAAGCTGCCTGCTGGGAAATGAAGAAAGCCTTTGAAAAGCTAGTAATCACGATCAAATTTTAGTTGTGTAGTCTGACTAGCCTAAAATACACGTGTGGAATCTATAATATATAAGCTGTTCTGTGAAGAACTTAATTATGCAGAAGAGGAAGCCAAAGATCTTTTAAAATCCGAGCATCCACGTTGTCAAACGTGTTAATATGTCACAGGTAACAGGTCTGTCTTACAAAATAACTGACGTTTAAGAGTTCTTTGCTAGGCTTATAAATCTTACAGCCTTCATATCAAGGTTAGCTCCTGGCAGGGTAAAACTGGCAGGAAGTTGCTATAATAAGATAGATGGTTCAAAATCACGTGCAAACATTAAAATCACACATATGTACTTGTATTTAATTTCCTCTGCATTATTTCTTTCTAATCACATGTGGAATGTTGTTTGCATTCATTCGCTAAGGATTTTTTGAGCACTGTCCAAAGCTCCAGTGATTCAGTGATCCCTGTCCGAAAGGAATTCACAACCAAACAGGGGAGACCACAGGCTTGATGGAAAGAAATGAAGAGTAGGGACAGGAAATAACTAAAAAGGAAGTAAAAACACTAAATGGAAAATTTCAGGTTTACTCCTAAATTTATTAAAGGAAGAATAATCCAACAACTCACGGTTAAATAAAGCCAGAGAAAAACTCTGCCAATCTGACCACAGATTCAGTTTTCTGAAATTTTCATGTCTGAATGTGCCAGGCCGAGACAACACTGAGTAACGGTCTCAAACATTTTAAGATGCTGCAAAATCGTGACTGCGTAGATGGAACAGTTTTTAGTAACTACGAATATGAAAATTGCCCCCACATTTATTTCATAAGAAATATAACTGTTGATACTTTTATTTCCTAGTGTGCTTTTGGCAATCCTTTCTTCATCATCATTATATCAACATAGAACAATTCTGAAAGAGTAATGGGGAATCATTACAGAAATGCTGGAAAATACACAAATGGTCAGAAGTGATCCATATGACCAAATCCTAACGATTTTACAGGAAATAAGCAATGAAGAAAATCTTGAAATTAAACGAGATGCTCTAATCGTAATTTTAGGGAAAACAGGATGAAATGCATCTGCATTCCTCTTCCTGCCAGGATCTGTGCCTCTCCCATCCTCTGCGCGCCTAACCCCGCTTCCCACCCCTGCAACTGTTCCCTTCTCTGAACTTATTTCATCTCACCTGGTGGAACGAGACAGTGAATGACCTGCTCCTATTTATTTTCCATGGTTTTGCCTTTATTCCCAAGTACATCATATGCTGTTCCCTGAGGACAGGAAGTGAGTTCTCTCTTTCTATGTATCCCCAGCAACTAGGAAGCATCCTGCACATGACAAATGTTTGTTGATGAGGACGTGTATGCTCCTAATTTTAATATTTAAGAGAACATTAAGAAAATATAATTGGTTGAAGAGCAAGGACCCAGGATTAAAAATTTTAAATGCTATATATTTAGCCTTATTCGGCAAGAGTTCTGAAGAATTCAATATAGCCTTGTATTATTTAGACAAGTAAAAACTGTAAGAAATGAAACAATTCCCATTAAAAAAAAATGAAGATTCACTTCTAATTAACCGATAACCCTTATTAGCATATCCTTTCCCTCCTGCTGGACTCCAGTTTATAAAGTTATTCTAATGCATCCAATAAGAAATTTTTTTACAATAACAAATAGTTTTAAATAATGCATAATTTTCTTAAATAGGCTCTACATCTTTTTTTGAGTCCCACCCACCACACACACACACACACACACACATACACACACACACACAGCCTACTTAAACTTCACAGACTCCCAGGGCACAGGAGTGTCAGAGACAAAAATCACTGGATAATCTGAGCCATACCAGCAAATAAGTGACTGTGTAAGTGTGCTGGGGGGAGAAGGCTGATGTGGGGAGCCCAAGTTTTAGGGACTCTCAGATGGCACCACTGTCCACTCTAAAAACAAGTTCTTTCCTATCTGCTTGCTGATGTCCACACCTGTTTAACTTTCTACAAGTAGACAGGCTTAAACTATAAATACCCCTATGATGCCAGCCTTATTCGGCATTTGCCTAGAACCCACTCAACCCACCCCCATTGCCAGCACCCAGGATCCCTCTGATCTGAGAGAGAAGGATCCCGTCCATGCCCACAGCTTCGGGGCTGTGCTCTGCCAGTCAGCAGGACACCACCCCCTTGCCAGTGACTGGTTGCCACGTTAGCAGATACTCCTGGCCCTAGCAATTGGTTGAGGGGTGTCCCCCCGATCTCAGAGAGAAGCCCAAGACCTCTTACACTCCTTGAAGTTGTGGCTGTGAGGCCCAGAGCTGCTGTAGTTAGTGTCTCAACCACAATGGGCATCAGGCCAAGATCACAGGGGACACAGGGACGAAGGTAAGGCTAAGGCAATACCAGAGATGAGGGGCCTGAGCCCCAGCTCTGATGAGCAGCACGTTAAGCTGGCCCCATCTCTCCAGGTTTCAGCTGTGACAGCCACCAAACCTTATCACTTAAGGCATCTGAGTTACAATCAGCCACGGTTACATCCTACAGACTAATTCAATATATGCATCGTAAAGTTCATATAAGTCAAATCGGACAGAGTCTTTTTTGAAATCAGGAGTTGATTTAGAGACTGAGCCTAGGGTATCCGAAGGGAAAAGCGATACCACAGAGAAAGCGAAAAGGCAACTGAGAAAAGGATGGCGGGGCGGAGGGCTGAAACGCTGTAAATGTTACTTATGCATAACTTTGCCTAAGCCTTGGTTGTTATGGAATATGAGTTTTAAGAGAGACAATTCTTCCATTACAGGATTTCAGACCCTGTTTCAGGGGTGACTGAAAAGATATTTTTGAGCAGAGGCCTTGCTAGGCCCCCCTGTAAGTACACACAGGAGGAACAACAGCCCCCTCTATGCCCCTTCAGACCTGAACACCCTCGTCGATAGAGTTCCCTCCCCTAAACCCCAGCGATACATATAGCGAGGGCCACACAATATTACCTGTCGCTCTTTAGCCTTAAATTCCTAAAGTCAGACCCTAAACCTTTGCGTCAGAGCCCCTGACGTGGCCTACAACACCTAGGGGGCAGAGCTGTGTCTCTCTCTGGCCCCCAGGCTCCCATGGCAACAAGGTCCCCATCTTCAGGCATCACTGGCAATTCCTCAAAGGCACCGAGAATCCTTCCTCTTGGCTTCACGCGCCCTGTGCGTTTTGCCTGAGATGCTCTCCACATGGCCTGGCCACCCTCACCTTCTTCACCTGGCTGACTTGACTTGACCTACAGTTCTTTGCTGCGACATCTCTCTCAGAGAAGTCAGCCAACGCCCACCTCATTCAGGGCCCCAGTTATAATCAGTCATGATACCCTTTGCTTTTCCAACGAGCAGGTAGAGAGATTTGTGATGATCTAGTTTTAGTGTGATTGTTTACCTAAGTCTTCTTTCCTGACTTGACCGAGCCCAAGCAGGAAGGCAGGAGCAGGGCTACTTGCTTGTCACCAGTTTACAGGGCCTGAATTTGCTTAATGATTTCATGCCTCGTGCTCTCTATTTACTGAGATAGATACCTGGCTCCTTCCCTAGGCCAGTGTCCATGCCTCACACTGGCTGGCTTATGCACAACTCATGCCTACAACTGGTCATCGATGTCCAACAACGCCCCGGTCTTCCCCACGCTCTCCCCAAAACTCACCTCCACCTCCCCCTGCAAGTGCACACAGGAGGAACAACAGCCCCCTCTATGCCCTTCAGACCTGAACACCCTTGTCGATAGAGTTCCCTCCCTTAAACCCCAACGATACATATAGCGAGGGCCACACAATATAACCTGTCGCTCTTTAGCCTTAAATTCTTAAAGTCAGACCCCAAACCTTTGCGCAACTCACGCCTACAACTGGTCATCGATGTCCAACAACGCCCCAGTCTTCCCCACGCTCTCCCCAAAACTCACCTCCACCAGTGGAGCTCCTACTGCTGTCTCACGACATCAACATTTGGCCCTTTCTAGAACTGATGAGTTCGGAAGCAGCGCAAGGAAAGAAGTGATGGAAAGCAGGGCTGGCTTAGGGGAGAGCTGTCCCCAGGGAACGAGCTCCATATGGGGCTGTCCTGTCTCCATGGTGACCCTCCTGCCCCAACACAAATTCTCTTGCTCTGTCTTAATCTCTCATTTCACTGCATTCTATGCCCTGAATAATTGATACTTGTTTGATTTAACAAGCATTTAATAAGTATTTTCTTTCAATACAGAAGAAATGAGAGTTTTGATGGAGTAGGGAGATGGGGAAGCAGCAGCTAATGATTTGCGAGCAGTGCGATACAGGGACATGGGGACCTGTGAGGTAGGAGAGCACTGAAGAAAGGGTGAGCCTAGAGCCTACAAAGGCTCCCCCTTCTTCTCTCTCTGCATTGTAACAGTAACGGGGCCCACAGGCATTAGGGTATGACTCAACCATAAAGGATTAAAGATATCTGGAGGGCTGGCCTGGGAAAGTCAGCATCCTTTGATTATATTATCAGGGCATTACATTCCAGGTTCCAGATTCGACTTTCTCAAACTTTGGAACCCAATCTGCTCTTGGCTAGAAGACTATCATTTCTTCATTTCTTCCAAAGGGGAAGACTCTGAACTAAGCCCATAACCACTGTGCAATAAACACCTGTTTCACTGACAGATCAGCAGTGTGCAATCTGATCACGGAATAGAGGAACTTGGCCTCTAAGAAGAAACCCAAAAGGACTAAACCAAAGTCAAAGCTTCTTTTTGATCATCTTCTAAGACCTTCATATATATATATTTTGTAATTCGGAGTGGCCTGCATTTCAAATTATGCGTTATAGTTCAACCGTTATTACATAGGAGACTGTGTGTCCCTGGCAAGGAAAGAGGTATTGATTTTGCATCGAGCCCCACCAAGATAAGGCCCGTATAAGTATGCGCCGGGTTAAGGTACTCCACAGAGCTAAGCAGTGAACCGTCTTCTGTAAAATGCTCTTCTGAAAACACTGCAACTGGGGGTTCCACCCCAGATTCTCAAGCACTGAGCACTTGTCTTGGACGATGCTACTAGCTGAGGTATCTACTGAGGGGGGCGAGGGGGGGTGCCCTCCTGCTATCTTTATACTGCGGTTCCTTGTTTTAAGTGCTCCGTAAGTCAGACATTTGTTTATTTTTTCTGTAGCTGAATAAAGATATATTTGCAAGCTAAGGATAAAGACACTTCAAATGCTGCCTTTTGAAGCCCATTTCACAAGAAGTAATTGACTTCCCTCATAGGGATCAGTTATAAATCAGGAGAAAGATGGCATTCATACGAATCACGAGACTACCAGAGACCAAAAACACGACTCAAACCCTGCTGGCCTCCTTACAGAAACAAAAGCATATACGCTCGGTCTCATTCCGGCATGTTAGAGAAATAAAACCATGTTCAGCAAAATAAAAATCTCTCTCATGCGTTTGTTCTTTCCCCTCTCACTTGAGGAATATTAAATCCAGCTTATCCAAAAACATTAACCGCCCAGATATCGATGATACAGTTTGGGTGAGAAGAAAAAGTATGGAATTCACTAAAAAGAGGGGTAACAGGTTCTCGGCAACCTCCGAAGCAGTCTCCCTCCCGGAGGCCACAGAGCAGGGCCCACTTATCCTTACGACGTAAAGTCTGAGACCTTATCTCCCAACGCCACATCCTTGTGGCATTCCAACTTCCACTAGGTAAAAAACTCTATATACTCATGTGGTGTTAGAATTCATGGATTAAACGACAAGGCTCTGGTGTTGCTAAACGCATGAGTTTCAGAACCTGCAGGACCAAGTTGGGATTCTGACTAGGAGAACGTGAAAAGTTCCTTCACCTCTCCCTACACCCTGCTTCAACGCAAAACGGGGGTGGTGATAACCACCACCTCGGATGGCTGTAAAAAGTCAATGAAACAAAGCACCCAAAGTGTTCGGTCTCCAGTAGGTGACAAAAACTTTTAGCTAGTTGTATGATGACCACCACCTAGGGGTGACCTCACAAAGACTCTAGTGTCTTGACTCTCGAGGTCAAGTAGACCAAGGAGCGTGCTATCCTCTCACATGTGCTAAGGGTTGAACAACTCCTGGGGGCAATGTTTTGGGCCAAGCTGTCATTCCTGGGGAACACAGGAAGCACAAAACTCTCCTTAGAGTTCTGTCACTTGAGAAAGGCTGTGAAGAACCCTTCCTTCTCTCTAGACACCAGACAGTATGAGGAGGGGAAGTAAGATGCCATTCCCTATGGACAGTGAGGTTGGCAGAGTACGTATAATATTTCCCCGAATTTTTCTAATGCCCCTCAGCATTATAATATAGAAAATGTTCATAGCTTGTTTTTTAGGAATGAAGAAAATAAACTCTCTAGAATTAGACATCAAGCTAAAATAATTTTTTAATTAATCTTAGCTTAGGCGAATATGAGCTCTTAAACTGCAACAATTACATGACATATCCACTATCTAAGAAAGGTCAAACTATGACTCTCTCCAGGATTTCTTGCATGAAGATTTGTAGATATACCATTTTCCCACTGGATATTTAAGGTTCTTAAAGGGAAGACTCTGCTAAAATCCACATAGGAATTGAACAGATGTTATGTAATTTGTAGCAATTCAATAATTCTAATTATAAACTAAATTTCTCAAAGCTGATAGTAAAAATTTATTATGTAATAGTTGATACATACAAAAGAGTGACTATATATAACCAACAGCTACGTTATGAAGTGTGATCATAAAACCAGAACTTGTGAACCTACCCCCAACTCAAGAACTAGGAAATGACAAATATGATTGTAGATACCTGTATGCCCCGTCCTGATCCCGGCCTTGTGCCTCACCTTCGGAAGTAATCACTCTCCTGAATCTGAATTTATCATCCCTTTGCTTTTCCAAACAATTATTTTCCAAATATGGACCTTGACGTGTATACTGTTTAGTCTGGCTAAACACTGCAAAAATGTCGAGACCTTATCTCCAAGTGGATCTAAAGTTCCCAGCATAGAGTGTACGCGGGGACAGCCAGAAGCTGGGTCAGCTGTTGCTGTTCTTCCTTCGCAAGCATTAGGTGCCTGCCCGGCTCCCCCTCTCCCAAGAGAACCAACCAAAGTTCTAAGAATTCTGGTCTCCACACATAGCAGTCGCAACTGTCCCTTCATTCTCTCTAAGTATAGGTGTTTGTCTACACAGCTTCTATCTGAAATGGAATGAAGACTTTCCGCCCACCCGACAGGAATCTTTGTACCAGTCATTAGAACAGGGTGAACTTGAGGCTGACTGCCACACTGGCGAGGAAGTCCTCGTACCTGGAGGAGAGTCACGACAACCCGGATGCTGTCCTGGCACCTACTGCAACTCCCTCCCTGAGTCCTCTCCATTAACAAGTAACAGAGCGGAGGGCTGTCACTGTCTGGTTGACTGTATACTTTGGTCAGCATATTCATCACTAGTCCTCATGGACTTCCTTCAAATCCTGTTAGGGACCATGATTTCCTCATCTTTCTTCCAGAAAGCCATGTCACTATCGGCAACCCGTTCTCATCGATAAAACTGTTAAGAGCTGGGAAGAATCTGAGAATTCAGTCCCCTCACAAGTTACCGAGGTATCCTGCGGCCTCATGGGCGGTGGCCGAAGACCTGGGACTACTGGAGCATAGACCACATTTTTGTCAGCTCCCTGTACCCCTAGATTCTGTGAGGTGATGCAGATGGGTCCATAGAGATGCCTGCACCTACAGAGGGTTGTCTTGTAGAAGAAGAACTTGAGTTAGGGACCCCAGATCTTTTAAAATGGTTGGTAAGCATCCCTGCCTTTTGTTCTGGAGGGAGACACTCACTACCTGTGTTTCCCAAGGCTGGTCACTGGACAAACATCCTTGAAAAGATATTCTGGAACAGAGGGCAGTCGGTGCCTCACTCATGAGATGCACAGAAACAAAAGAGATCCGTGGGGTCCCCACAGTCTCCCATCATCTGTCATTCTTCAAAATTTTCATTAAATTTTTTTTAAATCGTATAATTGTTTAAAATTCTATCTCGAACCCAGAAATGACAGTCAGATTTCCACAGCCTCTTGGAGGAATGTGTCTGAGTGCAGCAAAAGGTGTGTGTTTATTTGTTAGAGTTGACAAATATGAGGTTTCTGGGGTCAGGCTTCAGAACTTTTGAGGGAATCTTTCTGATTCAGTTTTTACCTCTGTTAGACAAGAACGATAATTTTGCTCTGTGATATTAGCTTGGAATTTAATGAATGATTCTAAGAGACATGAAGATCCGCTGTGAGGAAGTTCAAGCCTCCTCGGGCTGATGGAAGCTCATCTTCACAGTTAAGCCCCTACTTTACATTATCCTACAATTTGCACCTTTTCCTCCCAAATTGTCAGTTTCCCCATGTTACTAATGTACTGACCTCTTCTTTATATTACCCTGTAATTTGTACCTTTTCTTTAAATCCATCATATTCCTTGCATTACTAACAGACTGAACTCCCCTTTCTAGTATCCTGCAATTTACACCTTTCCCCGCTGACCGCATCAGATTTCCCATGTCGCGACTAATGTACAGACATCTCACAATTTGTACTGAATTTCTTGTAATTTGTGCTCATTTTTTTCAGAGAAGCTGGGGGAAAGCTGCACTGTGACTGTGTGTCCAGGGCTAACGAACAAAGACGGCTGAGAGTGAGTGCTCTGGACTTCATGACAAGCCTCTGGACAGGGATCCTGACTTAGGAAGGAGTTAGGACGCGATTAAACGTGATGGGCTGCGTCTTGAGCTGCTGGCTAAGGAAATGATGAAAGGAAGATGTCAATTTTATAATCGGTCCTTTAAGAAAGCTTCAGGGGCTCCACAGAATGAGAAAAGTCTATAACAACTAGCGTAATTTAACATATTCTTTTCTTTTTATTGCATCCATCTGAGAGAGATGCTTTGTCATGGGTTAACAGTTCCTCTCTGTTTGTACTAGTACTGTCTGCCATGTTTCCTTCTGGTCGCTGTGAGGGGAGACTTCCAGCAGAATGCGCGACCTCTGCTGAGTCTTACGTGACTTAGGGTTGGTGAGACAAAAGGAGGTGAAGAAGGTTCGAGATACAAAATGCTATGTGTGGAAAGGCATAGAGGTGCAGGTCTGAGACCTTCAGGGAACCTCGAGTATTTCGGAACGGCTGGTGCGCAGTGTGAGCAGGAAGGTGGCGGATCATGAACATGCCATCTGAAGGAAGCTGGATGTTATCCTCAATGTCTTTGGGAGCCATTAAAGAGTTTAAAGCAGGAGAGTAATGTGCTTGTGTTTGAAATCAGAATAATCTCTCGGATGGTGGCATGGAGGATATGTCAGAATGGAGGTGATTTGGAGGTAGGAAAACAAATTAGGAGAGCACACTATTCACTAGTAAGGAGATGATGAGGGTACATGTTATAGAATGAACTGTGTCTCCTTAAAATTTATGCTGAAGTCCTAACCCCTAGCACCTCCTTTAAAGAGTTAATTAAGCTAAAATGAGGTCATTAGGGTGTACCCTAATCCAATATGACTGGTGTTCTTCTAAGAAGAGGAAATTAGAACACAGACGCACAGAGAGAAGACCATGAGAAGACACAGGGCCATCTGCGAGCCGAGGACAGAGGCCTCAGAAAAAAACAACCCTGTTGACACCTTGCTCTCAGACTTCTGTCCTCCAGAATTCTAAGAGAATAAATTTCTGTCATCTAAGCCACCCAGTTTGTGGTATTTCTTAAGGCAAACTAAAACAGCATGGATCAAGGACAGTGAGGAGGAAAACCTGAGATCGACTTGGGTGGCAGAATAGACAAAACCTGGTGACCAGTTGGTTATAAGTGGTGAAGAAAAGAAGTTGATTTAGGTGATTCTGGAATGAGTAACTGGGTAGATGGTGATATCGTGAACCAAGAAAAGTAACACAAGAGAAAAGAGAAATCTCAGCAGTTCTGAGGTAGAAGATAATATAAAGCATTTAGAACATGTGGTGTCTGAGGGGTCAGCGGAGACACCCAGAAGGATGGTCAGTAGGAAATGAAGACATGGGTGTGGAACACAGAAAACAAGACTGGGAGAAAGGAATGGAACCGGGACTCCCCCACACGGACGTGGGGCAGGGAACGAAATCTCCCGGAGGAAGGATACTGGAAAAGAGGAGAATGTTGGGCGGGGTATGCAGGCAGGGGGCCATCCACTGAAGGAGATGAAAAGGAATGGCTGTTATGGGTAGAACCAAACCCCAGAACGAGTACTGTCACAGACACCAGTGGAAAAGGGTGTCCCATAGAAGGAGTGGTCATCAAGGCGGAATGCTGAAAGAGGACAGAGACTGAAGAGTGTCCACTGAATTTGACACGTCAGAGATTATTAGTGAGCTCTGCAGAATTATTCATTGGAACTGTCAGGGGTGAAAGCCACGCTAAATTGAGAAGTGAAAGAGACTGGAGGTGAATGAAAACAGCAAGCACAGGTTACTCTTGCGAGAAGCTTGGCTGAAGTGGAGCTGGAAGCGATGCAGGACCCAGAACAGGCTCTATTACTATCAGTAGCAGTGGTGGTGCTGCTGGTGAAGGAAACAGATGGGGCTGCGGTGGTCATATCCTAAGGGCGCCGGGCCTCTAGGACATGTTCTCTAAGACTCAACCAAACATCATCCTTACAACGAGTTGTTCCTGCACCCATTGCGGAGGAGCTGATTTGGATCACAGCCAATTCCTGTTCACAGCACACTCACGGGGAGAGGTAGCCTGTCTGTGGATAACTCCTCACAGGCTTCTCTGCAACGTGAGGTAGATTACATTCATTTGATATTATGAAGGGGTAAGTTGGGTTGAAAAAAGGGGGGAACAGTGAATTGAGAAGGAGGTGGAGAAGAACTTTATCCCCTAAGTTAAGTGAATTCTAGTCCCTTTCTATACATTTACTCTCCCACCAGGCTGAAAGTTCCTTGCCTGCAGATATTAGAGTGTTGTAACCCACAGTACCCACACAATGCCAGGCACCTAGAAGGACCTCAACCAATACTGAATGCAACCTCTACTGTGGCTGGTAGCGATCATGGCTCTAGAGCCAGGTCGTGATGCCCTGATGCTCAGGTTCTGCTTATAAGACGAGATTAGCCCAGTGGGCACCCACGGCTGATGTCTCTACACGCTCACGAGACTAGGATAGGGCAGGGAGGTAAATGTAATTGATACGGTCAGAGACCAGCTCTCCAGGTGGATGACCAACACTGTTTCTGAGCGACGTCAAGGTTATATCCAGGGAAATAGGATAAGGAGACCAAAGAGGGGTTTAAAAGGCAGAATAAAGTAAACTGGCTGAGGATAGTATTTATGAAATCTGAAAACAATGCAGATCAAGGTGGCTATGAAATGTTTGGACTTAAGGTGAACGTGCACGTTATCTTATTTCATTGATTCTCAGGATATCTTTCCCATAATTTAAAATCTCTAAAATTGTGATGCATCTTACGGTTATTGGTACCTTTAACATTGTGTCATAGTTTAATGGGCCAAAGTTTTTCTTTCATTAGTGGCACATAATATGATGGTGACCTAGAATCAATGATGTCTCAGATCTAATGATATTGTGTTTTACTCTAGAAGAGGGTATGGCACTTGTTTTGATCTGCTGCTTTAATAAAAAGCACTCAGCTTTAGCAGTGAGTAAATTCTAGGGCTGTGAAGGACAGGGTATTGTGGACGTCACTCATGCACAGGGTTGCCTAGAGTCGGAGCTGATTCAACAGCATGTAACACAAACAAATTCTAAGTACTATCACAAAAACAGAGTATCTTAAAAGGTACCCCTTCATATATTAAGATACTGAGTAACTATTCCGAGAGAATTTACCTCTCAAAACAGAAACCAGGAAGAACTCTAATTGGCAGGAAGCACTGTGATGCTGTATCTTGAGTAACAACATCCAGGTCCCAAAACTCAGTAATAAAAAGAGCCTGATTATTATCATTTTTTGTTCCATTGTTTCTGTGTTTGTAATTAAATTTGTGCTTTCATTCCAACTCAGTAGAATGCCAATCACTTACCGCAGGGGTTGGGGAAAAGACTTGGAGACACCACCATTTCAAATAACAGAAAAGTTCTAGTTTGCAGTTGGGACATACTAAAAGATGGTTCTGAAGAATAATTTGAGACAGTACTCTTTTACCAGATAAACCCTGTGGTAACTGTGGTATCTGGGGTTTGTATTGCTTTCAGTGTTTACAAGGTCAAATCTAAATTCATATACTGGAAATGTGTTCTATTTTCACCGCCGAGTATGGGATGAAGCGATTTATTTGCTTATTTTTAAATGTGTCTACTGGCCTTTAGAAGCTATTATTTACATAAAGGTACTTTTGAACTTTACAAACATGTTGGATGCTACCTACTGTCCAAATATTTTAAATAAAGTATTAGATATGTGCAAAGCAACAATCTATATCCAAAATAAGAAAATGAAAGATAGAAATCACTGCCAAATGCCTTCCTAAACCACATTTTAAAAATAATCATTTTCACAGATTTGTTTTTATCACACTGAATTAAAATATGTTTTCTTAAAATATTAAAACATATGAATATCTAGATCCATTTTCAGTGCTTTATATAGACTATAGACTATGAAGTACATTTTTGATGGCAATCAATATGTCTACTTTGGGCAGTTATTATAATGGTTATTACAATTCAGTGTCTAACTGTTTTATAAATTGACCTAAGAGACAATTAACAAATGTGAATATTTACCTTCACCTTCTTTGAGATCTACATTCACTTTTCATCTTGGCTTTTCTCATTTTCACCTTGTACCTGATGACTTTACAGGACATATGTTTCTTTCTTCTTTTAATTGGTTTTTGTACTTCCTTTTTCATTCTTTTTTAAAAACAAAATTTTTGTTGCTAAGCAATGTGCATAACATTAGAATATACATTATTACCTTGGACATTGTCTACTTGGCATTATTTTCCTCTATTTCTTTCCTCATTTGGATTGACCTAAACTGTACTTCCTGCTCTCTTGTGCCCATTCTTTTTGCCAAAACACATTCTCCCATCTTCCCGTCCTTTCATCATTACTCAGTAGCTATTGTATTCAATATTTAGCCCCATGTTTTCCTATTCTCCATCGTTTCTGTTAAGCTCTGGTGGACACACTCATATCACGTGACTATTTTTCTTTTTAGTCTACTGTCTTTGTCTTATTTATTTTGTTTGTATTTAAAGATATTAAAAAGACACCTCTTTTATGAAATTTAGGTCACTTCCTATTATTTTCCTTTTTGTCGCTTTTGCTGTTCCAGATGTTGGTCCCTTTCAGTACCATAACAACTGTTATTATTCTCTTCCTCATCTCATTTATTTACTTTAGTGATTATACTATTAACTCTGGTATAATCCCATAAACCATATTACTTACTAAACTTAACTGTGTTCTATTTTTCTGAGCTAATGCATTTAATTTATTTAGCTATGGTAAGCTGCCAAAAAAAAGTTCCCACAAAAAACTAAGCAAAAAAACAAAAAAATGAACACCTCAATTACTTACATACACCAAAACTTTCTTTCATATATATGTCTGAATAAATATTTTTGAAGACCACAAAGAGCACACTTCACCTTTACCAAAACTAATTTGTAGGCTAACTTGCACTGCTGAGCTCATATAGGCTCTCATTTCTCTTACTAGTCTTATAGATAATGATTTCTAAGTAGAGTGTGGACGTGTTTATGATTCAGGATTACCTGATACTCAGCTTGACTCACTCTGGCCATAATCTTATACAGTCTTGCTTTTTGTAATTATAAAAAGAGAAAAGTGATGATTCTTCCCCTCTCTCAAAATAGGGATGTTACAGGAGAATGTTAAGCAAAATTCATCATATCGAAGCCCTCTGGAGCAAAGCTATGCTGTCGGAAACGTCAGACATATGTATGTGTGCACACTTTCATCTTAGTATGTCTTCTCCTCACATCTGGCCTATTAATAATTTTTCAGTTTCCACTTATTCTAAGTTTTGCTAGTATAGCTTTTAAAATATTTATTGTCTGACTCCCTTCTCCTGAACACTGAACTGCTCAGCCAGATGAAGGGCTCAGATTAACTGACCTCATACTCAAAGCTTCTTACCGTATTTCAAATTGATCCTAAACTGATCATTTGCTTCCATTTTTCTTTTCTTTTGAAGATGGTTTATAATAAGTTGAAAAATAATAATGGGAACTAAATAATAAAATGGTAAAAATAAATGTTAATTATTTAAAAGAAAACAAATGATAAAAATATGCCAGGTATATCTGTCTATAATTCAGTTCATTGAGAGGCAGGTAGTTAAGGTACAGGCTTTAGAGTTAGTCGGCTTGGTTACCTTGGCTATTTCACTAAAATGAAAAGTAATATTACTTATGGGGCAGTAGAACATAGTGGTTAAAGATGTGAACTTGAAAATTTATAAAGAAATGCAATGAGTTAAGAACAATCAAGAAAATTCTGAAGAAATTACAAAGCTCTAGGACTTGCGCTACTAGATATCAAAACTTATAAAGCCATATAATTAAGAGACTGTGATTCTGGCACAAAATAAACCAATGCAAAATAACAGAGTCCAGGGAAGAGCTGATGGTACAGTCTCCCAGTCCAAAGGCAGCCTAGAGGCTGAAGTCCTTCCTCCTCAGGGGACCTCAGTCTTTTCCCTGATGGCATTTAACTGGTTAGATGAAGCCCATCCACTTTATAGAGGGTAACCCACTTTACTCAAAGTCTGCTGATTTAAATGTCAATCACATCTTAAAAATATCTTCACAGCAACATCTAGACTTGTGTTTGATCAATAACTGGGTATCGTGGCCTAGCTATGTTCATAAAATTAACCACCACACTTACATTAGGCAAAGATTTCTAAGATTCTTAAAAAGCGTGAATCATAAAAATAATTCATAAATTGGACTTCATCAAAATAAAAAACTTCTGTTTCTAAAAGGAAGTGTTAAAAAAATGAAAATAAAAGTCACAGGCTGGAACCTGTATCTGGAATACGTAAAACTCTTTTACAACTCAGTACTTAAAGAATAAAAATAAAAATATGGGCAAAAGATTGGAACATATACTTCATTACAAGAGATTTGGATAGCAAACAAGGACAAGAAACAATCATTTAAGTCAGTCATTAGGGAAGTACTAATTAAAAGCCCAATGAGATACCATTCACCATACACCTAGTAGAAATGGCTAAAAACAAAAACAAAACTAAAAATTTAACAATACCAAGTGCCGGCAACAATGAGCAGCAACTGGTACTCTCACATTTTGCAAATGAGAATGCAAAATGGATCAGGCACGTCAGAAAAAAATATTTGCCAGTTTCCTATCAAATTAAAATCTACACCTGCCATGTGAAATCACACTTATTATTCCAAAAGAAATGCAGACAAATATCCAAACAAAAATCTGAACACAAATGTTTATAGCAGCATTATTCGTAATTGCCCCACACTGAAAACAACCGAAATGTCCATCAACTGCTGAATGGATAAACAAACTGGTACATCCATACAATAGAATACAACTCGGTAGTTAAAAGGAACTAACCGCTGATGCGTGTTAACGACGTGGATGAATTTCAAATGTATTTTGTAAAGTGAAAAAAAAAAGCGCAATACCAAAGATTACAGACTGTATGATCCCATTTATATGACATTCTGGAAAAGGCAATAAAATAGGGGCAGAAACAAGACCAGTGGTGCCAGAGACTGGGAGTAGAGGGAGGGAACTGAAAGGGATAGAAATTCTTCATATATTGATTGTGGTACTGGTTACACACTGTATGTATCTGTCAAAACACAAATGACTGTATACCTATTAACAAAGAAATCTATGATATGTAAATTATACCTTAGTAAACCTAATTTAAAAATATTGTTTGTGAAAGCCAAAAAGATGAAAAAAAATTATATTAAGATAAAACTTAGCCGAGGAAGAAAACTAGAAATAGGTGTTCAAAAAAAGAAAGGATGTAAAATTTCAAATTGTAAAAGAAGAATTTGTCACATCATTTTAAAAGCTTGTTCACATATTTTTGAAAGAAAAATGATAAGTATCAAATCACTATAGTATTTAGATTCTACTGGATACATTTAAAAGTGATATAAGTTATATTTTTAAATGTCAATATTTATAATTCTCTGGAAGTCATATGCTTTGCAACCATTTAAACTTACTTTGAGAAGTTTTAGCTACCAATGTAAAAATGCACAAGGAAGTACACAGTTTTTAAGAATGCTTTTAGGAAACTACAAAGACCATTGCCCTAGCACACAGCTCCCCAAACTCTGCCACAGATACTTTACAGGCGTGGCAGAGTATTGAGCCCCAGAGTTTCTTGGTCAGGGGGGCAGTTTGCTTTCAGCCTAAAGGAACTTCTCTGTTTACCAACATGTGCTTTATAAACACTCTCATTGTCTATGGCTGAAATAAGGTGAAAAAAAATTGTAAAGCACTGTCCTCAAGAAATTCTTACACATATGTACAAACATAAAGTACAAGAAAACATTGCAGCAGCAATTGAAATAGTGAATAACAGAAAACAACTTAAACGTTCATCCACAGGCAACTAGATAAATAAAATGTAGAATTATCTTTCGATGCGATTTTACATAGCAATGAAAACTGAGAGCTAAATGACGATTCTCAAAAACTATTAAATTAGGTGGGAAAAAAATCAAGGTTCTGGTTATGAACAATACGATACCAAGTATAGAACACTTAAACATGCAAAACAAAATATTACATTGTTTATGAATAAATATCTGTGCAATCATATTAAAACATGCACAAGATTGATAAATACCAAAACATAGGTCATCATGGTTCTCTCCAGAGAAGAGAGGGTTAAGGAATCAGAGAAGGATACATAGGTGTTTTCAACGCTGCAGGTAATGTTTTAATTCTTTAAAAAACCAAAGTAAATATGGCAAATGTTAAGACAGAATAAAGCTAGGTAGTTGAAATGCGAGCATTACATTATATTACTATCCACACTTTTCTGTGTTTACAATATTTCCAATGGACACAGAAAGATGGAAGTATGTATTTGGTATCTTGAAATTTGGCAGGAGTCCTGGTTTATTGTAGATTTGATGGTTTATCGCAGATACACAATCCTCAGAGCCCAACGAATCAGAAGACTTAATCAAGCCTAGACATTAAATATACACATTATTAACTTTTTAGTTATTGCAACCTAAACCCAAGGTCAGTCTGGATATCCTCTTCAAGATTTAAGGAACCCAATGAACATTTGATTTGACAAAGATCATATCTAACGTAAATAACTTCTTTTTCTGGTAGTCTTTAATAAATTAATTCACTGAGTGATTCAACAAGAACTAAATGACCAGATGCTTTGTGCTCGCTCACCTGAACACCCAGAAGTAAGCAAGATAGAACAGACGTCAATGCTCTCATGGAGCTTTAGAGTTAGTTAAGTGTGAGAAATGGGCAATGAATAAACTAAGACAAAAGATCATGTCCGAGATTGGTAAGTGCTGCGAATGATATAAAACTGGGTACTAAAGATTTACTGTTGGGGGAGGGGAGATGCGATGAACTCACATTGGATAGGAAAGGCCTCTTTGATGATGCAATGTTTAAACAGGGAACCAAAAATGCAGAGACCAAGAATAGAAGATAGCAAATGTCTCAGACAACTAGATGTTCCGGACCCCTTAAGCATAATGATTAGATATAAGCTTTCCAAGCCTATAGAAATGCAAGGACATTTTTCATCAGGCAGTAGTTTGAAAGTTTTACAATTCTTTTTTTTTTTTTTTTAAAGTAAACTAAAAATAACTTGTTTCCTAGTCATGAACACTTAAATAAGTATCATACCTAAGTCATAAAGCATGTCTTCTTATATGGTATTTAAATAAAAGCAGTATTATGGTATTATACTGAAATAAAATAATGCTGAAAATAAAATAACAAAGACTTGTTAAGATATTTACTGAATGACACTGGCCAAAATCAATCTTTTTCTAACATATGTACCATCTATTAAGAAAAGACAACAGATTGTAAATATATTCTTGGGAACAGGTGTTATGGAATGAAGCAAGCAAGCTTAGGCAGGGATCAAAACAGGTGACTATGAACAGTAAAATAATATTAGAGTAAGACATTAAACATCTGTATCATATTTCAGCACATGTGTTAATACTCAAACTTTTCTCGAAGCTATAATGTATTTTCCTGGGAATGAACACAGTAAATGGTTGATCTCTCCATTTCAATCAGGAAAAAAAAAAAAAAATCTAAAGTACACCAGCAGAGAGGCAAGCTCTACCAGCTATATTAGTTATCATCTATATCCCAGATGGCCATCCAGGGGCACTTAAAGACCATTTCCTACGTCACTGTCCAATACACTGAGGCAGACAATATGGCTAACGTAATGAGGAGAGTTACAAGGGAGGAAATAAAACAGAAAATGCTGTCCTGTCTTTGTTTGTAAACCATGGTCCTGTGATACCCTCTGTGTTTGCAGTTCTAATTGCTCTATCTTAGAAGAGACCAAAAGAAGTTTCAGAAAAAATAGTGGAACTAAATTGTGGTCAAAGACCAGACAAGCCTTCTTGTAGGAAGATGGAAATAAACAATTCAGCTCCTCTAATCCAGAAACAGACAGGCTGGGAAAAGCCTGTGAGATCAGGAAAGGTTTGCATACAAAAATTAGAATGATTTTCCAAACTTGAAAATTATGAGCTATGAAACAACACTCAAGATTAGAAGAGGTTATATGAAGACAATTTCTTTTAATCACACTTCTATGGTAACGTATGAAAACATCCTATCCAAGAGGTGGGAAAAAATGAAAAAAAAAATATCAATAAAGCATTTGATAAATCATGGATTCTGAAGCCTGAGTTTGAATCTTGATTTACTATTAATTAGCTGTGCAATCTTGGACAAGTTTCTTAACCCCTCTGTGTCTCAGTTTGTCATTTATGAAATGATTATTGTGAGGATGAAATAAATAAAAAACAGTTCTTGCCATATAGTAAGTGCTTTAAAAACTTTAGCCATAATTCCATGTGTGGAAAAGAATCCACACCACAGCCCTGACAGCCATCCTGCTCACAAGGATGGTCCTTGGCTGGCATCTGAGAACTTGGTTTTCTGGAAGTTTCCCACTATTAACTCATAAGAATGGATCATTGTGCCTAAGACTGTGTAACATGATTTATGTGGCACCCCTGCTTCCCTTCTGGGAGTTTGGACTTTTGCTACGTGCCAGCAGAGACTGCCTACATGATCACACCACAAAAACCCTGGGCACCGAGTCTCTATTGAGCTTCCAGAGCTGGCAAGATCTCACATGGGTTGTCATAACTTGCCGCTGGAGGGATTAAGCACATCCCGTGTGACCTCCCCCACAGAGGGTCCCTGGAAGCTAGCACTGACTTCCCCGGGCCTGCGCCCCAGGAGCCTTTCCTTCTGCTAATTTTGCTTCGTTTCCTTTCACTATAACAAATCGCAGCCTTAAGTCCAATCATATGCTGAGTCCTTCCAGCAAATCGTCAAACCTGGTCATGGTCCCGGGGACACGACGACTCTTACACTGAAATATACTAATTTCATACTAGGTATAAATATAGTAACAGTGCATTTAAATAAATCTTGAAGTTCAAGAAAAGTGATTTTTAAATATAAGACCTCGATGAAAACAGAAAGCATTGTATTGTTGCTTCTCATAAATAACAGATGAAATAAAAAAGTTGAGATTCAATGGCATGTTCATTAAATTATATCACTATTTCCTGATAATATGCTTTTAAGGTGCATGAAAATAAATATTTAAATGATATTCAAGAGAAGAACAGTAAGTGGTTAGAAATACTTAGGCATGTCCTTCAAATAGCAATAGAAAATACAGCACAACCAAAATGCCAGAATCACTAAACTTTAGAAACGCATCACTAATTTTACATATTTTCCACATCGCTTACAAATGAGTGATTAGTCTTTACCAACACTTAATAAATCCAATGTTCTGCCCAATAAATCAATATCTGGAAAAAAGAGTTTAGAAAGAAAAGTTTGAGAGAAAAAATATTTAATAATTCATGTGAGTTTCTGTTTGGGGATGGTCAGATCGATTCCTCCACTGGGGACAAAAATGCTGGATAAGACACTAAAACAAAGCTACCTAAAAGCACTGAGTTAAAAAGATAGTGGGGCCAGACCATATTCTCGGGGTAGGGCAAACCCCAAGAGGTGAGACACTAACTGTTAGTGGGAAGTCGGCCACTTTTGCCCCGAGGGTGAGCGTCCATGTCTGCACTGGCGCATCAGTTGGTGGCTTCATAGGAGAAGGAGCCAGGAGTCAACATTCGGGGCTTGTCCAACACAGACCAGTGGGTGTGCAAACTAATACAAACGATTTAGAAATGTTATTTGGCGCTATCTAAGTAAACACTTGCATACATTATAAGCCAAGAATTCCACTCCTAAGTACATATCTATGAGAAAACACTTGTACACGTGTACCAGGAGTCACGATAAAAGACTGTTCATACAGTATTATCAGTAATAGCAAAAACAAATGGAATTGGGAAGAATAAAAACTAAATGCCCATCAACAGAATAATTTACGGTAACGTCATATAGTGAAATGTTATATACATTTAAAATGAGTAAATTATAATTATATACAAAACAGAGATAAATATGAGAAACATTGATTGAAAAAAAGTAAGTCACAAAAGACTACATACATTTGACACTCAATTTTATAGTTTTAAAATGAGAAAGGTGAAACGTTAGGGAAATACACAGGCGTGTGTGTGTGTTTGCATGTACTTGTGTGCGTATGTTTGCATGCATGTATGCACATATTTTTAAAGCAAGGAAACAATAATCACTGACTTCTGAATAGTGGTTCCTAAAGGAGAAAAGCAGGAAGACAGGATAGAGGAGCACGTGGGTACATGTGAGTTAATGGTGGTATTTTAATTCTTGGATTAAATGTACTCATTGTAATGTTAAACACACTAATAAATAAATGATAGCTATGCATGAAAAAATTCTATTTAAAAACTTAACTGCACACATTTACAAATTTACATCTTGCTACAATCTGATTCAAACTATTGCAGTATAGTTTTAATTTATGTAAACTGTTAATATGCCATTTTGGAATAATTTACCATAACATTTAACTTATTTATATAACCTGTTAGAAAGACTAGCATGTAAACACCAGTTGAAAATAAGGAAGGAAAATAGTATACATTACTACCATAAAGGTAATTTAAGGAAATATTGTAAATAGTTCCTTCAGTACTAAGAAACTAAAAAGATGCCAGCGACAAAAAGCCAAATGCACTGAGACCTGTCAGTCAAGGATATCTAGTTGTAAAATACACACCGTGATAAAAACAGAGGATGAAGCTATGCTTCTGTAATCCGTTTGCTATAGATCGAATGTTTGTGTTCCCTCAAAATTCATGTATTGAAATCTAACCCCCCAAATGATGGCATTTGGAAGGTGGAATCTTTGCAAGTTGCTTAGGTCACAAGAATGGATTATAAGGATTAGTGCCCTTATAAAAGGGACCCACAGAGCTCCCTGGTGTCTTCCACTATGCAAGGATACATCAAGAAGACAGCTGTCTGTGAACCAGGAAGCGGGTCCTCACCAGACATCTAGTCTGTCAGCACCTAGACCTTGGACTTCCCAGCCTCCAGGACTGTGAGAAATAAATTTCTGCTTCTTAAGCCACGGGGTCTATGGTACTTTGTTACGGCAGCCTGAATGGTCTAAGATGCCATTACCATGGAGAGCACACTGTGACAAGGCCGAGACCTGAATCCTAATCTTGATCTGTGCCGCCCATGTGTTTGACCTTGGGCAGGTCATTTAACCTCACATGTGTCACATGCGTAAAGTAAGAGACTGTACCAATTGCTCTTTAAGGATAGTCTTACTGGTGAAAGTCTATGACTCTGTAAGAAACTGTTCGTATCAAGAATTAGCAAAATCATTTAGTACTTAAGCCTTTCGATGATAATGTCCAGAAGCTCTGAGGAGAGAATGAAGTGGCAATACAACATTACCACGGAACTTGTTAAAATGAGAAAGTTTTATTAGACATAAAAGAGTTTCCAAGTGGTGGATAAATTTGCTTTTTGGTAGATCAGAGGTGTTTTGCAGTATAGCCTTTTCGTGCGACTGCACTGAAACCAAAACTCATAATTTAAGCATTATGGTTTAAACATTAAGCATTAAATTCTATAACGTCGAAGAATTTGAAAAGTAAAATAAATCTTGCAGAAATATTGTTCAAACTGCCTAGTCTAATACAGGAAAGAAAGATTAGCAATTATTCAAGGATAATATGAACATTCTAACAGGCAGAAAATCACAAGGTAGACCCTCTAATTACTATGCTCAAATGATCCTTCACATTCTCTACATAATTTTAGACTTCGGACATGTTGAAGAATCCTATACTTTCTCTTTTCTAAAGTTCTCTCTAAAACCTGTCGGGGGGGGGGCATATTTATAAAATGACATGATATTTCCAAATTATTTGTGTGTATTTCAGATATTTGTCGAGAGTTACCCTGTTTTAAAAAATGAAAAGATGTTTTGTGACTCATAAATGAGAAAGGACTAGTATCCAGAGTACATAAAGAACCCCTATAAACCAATATTAAAAAAAAAACAGAGAACTCAATATTTTTATGCAAGCCAATAATATGAGTAGGAAATTGACAGAACAGGTAACCCAAACGGCTAGCAGACATGACGCTGAACTTTACTAGTAATCAGGGAAATTAAAATGACAATAAGATACCATTTTATACCCAGCAGATTGGCAAAACCAAAAGAGTTTGACAGTAAGTGTTGAGAATACAGATGGAAAAGAATTCTAATGCACTGTAAGTGAGAATGTGAAAGACCACTTAGGAGGCAAGTCACGTTGCTACGTACTCAGCTACATACTCAGCTACGACCCTTCCATGCCACTCCTATGTACATGTGCCCTGCAGACTCTCTCCCATTTGTAGACAGGAATAGTCACTGCAGCACCATTTGCGATAACAATAAATGAGTCCATCAATAGGAGAATGATATATAAATTATGGGATACTTATATGATGGAAAAAAACTGTTCCAAGAAAAACTTCCCTTTCTCTGTCTATATTTCCTTGCAGAGGAACCTCTTCTGGAGTAATATTCCCAGCCTCTTGCCACCTCCTTACCCATTCCTCCTAGAAGCATGAGTTATATAATTAGTGCCCCCTCCTCCTTTTCTTCACAAGGGCCACCTGACTTTGGGGGGGCATATACAGTGCTCTGCTCCCCATATTACAAGGACAGCCTTCATGGGGGGAGTCCCAGGCTAACTACACAGCCTGTAACTAGAAGAATAAATCTATTTAACTCTGACTGTGTTTAGCAAGCCCACCCCTCCAATAGAGCCATCTCACAAATAAAGCTGATATTTTTATCCACTACTCTCTTACATGTCTATTTCTCAATTTATTCTAGACGGTTAAAAGAGAATGCTAGTTATTGTGCCCCCTTAAACCCCAAAAGAACATTATACACCAGGGAAAATAAAAGAAAGATATGCATATTAAGATGGACAAGTCTTAAAAATATGATAAGAGAATAAGCAATTTGCATGTATATGAGGTTTAAAAATATACAAAATAATACTATGTATTATCTAAAATACATAAACCTGTGTCACAAAATATAAAGATACACATGAATGATTTTAAAAATTCAGGATAGCAATTCTCTCTGGGGCAGAGGAAGGGAAAGGCAATCAGGCAGTGGTACCCAGGGGCTTGAACAGTGTTTGGAATGAATGTTTTGTTTCTTAATCTGGGAGGAACATATATGGATTTCTTCCCCCTGCCTTCAATATTTCATATATCTATACACACACGCGCGCGCACACACACATATGTACAGAAAAACAGCAGAGCTGCAAAAGCTATGCGAGCCATGTGTCCTGCCACACTCAGGCCCTGTCAGCTCTTTTCCAGAACCCCGGGAACAAGGCCAGTGGCAAGAGGCATTGGCTGTGCCTGGAGAGAGATACTAAATGTAGCGCTTGCTTCCACGGTTTTATTCTAAACGGGAGTAAAACCTATTAAACAATAGAATCAGGGAGAGTTAGGAAGAATAAAGCAAAACAGGCATCAAAAGAGTGGAATTACTAGCAGCAAATCAAAGAGAGGCTTCTAGAACTTACTTTTGCCAGGATGAAACCTAAACTATTGCCTTTTTTTAAATAACAAAATCTTTTTACTAATTATCTCTGAAGGAAGTTTCAATAAGTGCTCTTAGTAATGCATTTCAATGTCTTATAAATCATTTGAAAGTTTAATTCAGTGGAAATTTTAAGTCAGTATATTATGACGACATATGGTCTGAAAACACACAGAAAGGAGATAGTCTATGTCATTTCTTGATTCCCTCATCGAAATCGGACACCTTGCGTCATAACCATAATAATAGGACAGTCTACAAATCTGTGTTGCTTCATTCAAAAGAATATATATTTTTAAAGCTTTTGTGCATTTTATTAAATTGTTAATTTTTAACAACTTCCTTCCTCCAGAAGAGAGGTATTCAAATGATAAATCCTTTTTGGACTGATGCATACACAGGCCTCAAAATTATTTTTTCATGTCTTGTGTCTCCAATGAAGAGGAACAACTGAAGACTACCTACCATTACAAATCACTGACATTTAGATATTTGGTCCTTAATACCATTTTGCAATATATAACCAAAGGATGAATAAGATGTTAGAAAAGGTAGCTGACCCCTGATTGAAATGATAGATAGAATCTAGGAAAGTCTCCAAAGTCTGTCACATTTTCTGCTGCATCCGTCTACAACAGCCCAGCGGACTCATCAGTTTCTTGGACCCAGCATGGGCTCAAGAAATATTTTTTGAACTGAATTTAACTGATAATTAAAATCAAACATGGAAAGATGGTGGGGATCCAAGAAAGGATACTACAACCCACTAACATGACTGTGTACTGGGAATGCTCAGAAAACCCACACATCTTGAGGATCCTAACGTCTGTCTTTAACCCTTCATCTTCCTGTTTACGATATCTGCAACCTTATAGAAGGTTACATAATTAATATTAACACAACATAAATATGGTATGAAATATATGACATAATATACAATATGTAATATGGGTGGCATCCATGACTAATGCATCGTCATGCCCCTGTTGACCTTTCCAATCTCACCTTAGCTCTTCCTCTCATTCACTGCAATTCACCTTCTGGTTTTCTTTTTCATTCCTCAATCCTGCCAAGCTTATACTCACACTAGAGCCTTTTCAACTGCTTTTCCTCTTTCTGGGTGGCTCTTCTCCCAGATGGCAGTCAGCTTCACATCATGTAGGTCTTATTCAAAGGTCACCTCTCAAAAATGCCTTCCCTAACCTCCCCTCCCATTCATTCTCTCATTTGTTCTGGTTTACTTTCCTTATAGCAGCTAATAATGCTATCTGAAGCTAACCTGTTCACGCACTTATTGCCTACCTTCTTACAACTGAACTTGAGCTCCTCGAGAGCAGGGACCTTGTTTACTTTGTTCATGGCTCTAGCCTCAGCATCCAGAAAGGTTCCAGCTACACAGTAGGTGCTCAGAAACCACTGAATGGATTAATAAATATATGCCTACTCGATGTCAAATTCCTCAATTGTAAGGCTTCTACAACTGTAAAAAAATGCATTCCCTATTTTAGCAAATTCAAAACCTTTCATACTGGGTTTACTTAAAAATGGGGGAGAGTAGAAGAAAATGGAATACTTATAACTTTTAGAGAGAGCTGATGTCACTGAGAAGATCACTGAAGTGAATGCTGTTATTTAATTTACATATTTTAATCACACTGATCTGATCCATTAAAAACTAAAAATAAATCCTTTCACTATTTTTACACTAGGCCCTAATTTAATTATATTCTGTTGCTAAAGCTATTTCATTATTTTTTCTATCCAAATTACCATGTACTTTTCCAGCAATGATATGAGCTATCTCAATATGTCACAGGTATTCTTGTATTCTGAGAAATAGTAAGAGGTGAAATGCAATATGAACATATTACTGAATAAAATGCCTATGAAATAGAATTCCTTCTCTCAGCCAGAAAAAGGAGACAGAACACATTAGGTCAGTCATTAGGAGTAAAAGCCCCACAAACAGAGCAATATCTGCGTTATGCGTGAATCTGACGCTCCTACATGTCTCCTAGAATTTGAATAACTCTATTTTACTGAATACACATATAAAGGAGAAAGCTCTCCCTTAAAAAACAAATTTGAGAATCATTCGAACACAATTTCACTGGCAATTTTCAAATCCAACTATCGTGATATATTTTGTCTAAGTTAGATGTAAAACTCCTCATTTCTCAAGCTGACCTGCTACGACTAATAGGTTTTAAAATGATGAACAACCCCAGAACCATAAAAAATATTCCACTTTTATAAAACCAAAGATCATTCTGAGATGAAGTTTCATTTTTAAAACTTCATGCATATGAAAACACACACACACACACACACACACACACACACACACACACACACACACACACACACTCTCACTCACTCACTCCTGGAAGACACTGTCATTTTCCATGAAAGAAAATGTTACCTGGATACAGCAGTGGCACAAAAGTGAAATATACACTGTCAAATAAAGGCTCTTTTGCTATTTGGCAAATATGGAGCTTGTTT
>NW_006494609.1:14040059-14054493 GCF_000325575.1 Pteropus alecto
TAAAAGGGAGGGAAAATTCAGTTTGCAAACCAAGAACACAAGGTTTTTAAAAACTTAGACTTGTGAAAATATTAGCATTTAAAAAATCAATGTTAGCTTTGGATTATGCTCAGAAAATTATAAGAGACAAACCAGAATTTTAGAATTAGGGCATGTAAATAATCATGATTTATCATCTACTTTCAAGACCATTTCTATAGAAATGTAGAATTTTAAAATACATTGACTGTGGTTAAGGAAGCATCTCAAAGCAAATATCTATTGTTTGCACACAGTGGGACACCAACTCAGCAGGGGATGGGGCAAAAGTCATAGTGTCAGATGGGACCCTTTGTTGGGGTGGGGACATAGATTCCCAACATTGCCCTCAGGTTCAGTGATGTGCTGCTACTTTTTGCTACGTTCCTTGGTCAAAGTCAGTCACAAGGTCAGCTCAGATTCAGAGACTGGAGAAATAAACTCCATCTCTGGATGGGAGAGGGTCAAGGCACTATACAAAAGGGCTTACCGACAGGAATGGGGAGTGTGGCCATCGTTAGAACCCACCACCACCATCTCTGAAACGCGCGTGCTTTTCCAGCGAAGCGGGTCTCTGAATAAGGAGGTTTGGGGATGGAAGGGAGAGCTCTTAACTCAGTGAGTTCACTGCGGTTACCATAAAAGCGTCTATCCTCATACATGCACACAGGATATGGGAACCTGCGCTTCCGCATGTACAGCCACGTTCCAGAAGCTGGCGAGGAGCCCCGCCCCGCCCCTAGTGCCACTGAGAGGCAGACCACACACGGGAAGAGCTGTACAGCAATGCGAGGCAGGCGACACGTGCCTACGTAAAATGAGGGATAAGGAAACTATTGTCACAGGAGCTGAGAAGAGGGGACCGTCACTGAGGAATGGACTGATCAGAACGAGTAGTAGAGGAGCATGGGGCAGGGCTCATACAGCAGGGTGTGGAGGAAGGTCCACCCCACAAGGAAGCTATGTGCAAAGAGAGCACTGGGCAAAGGCTGTGATGCGCTTAGGTAACCAGTTCCTCGGCAGAGAAGTTAGAAGAACCTAAGAGGAGATTGGGAGAAGGCAACCAGCCTGGGATACTGGAATAAGGAGTTTGGGGTTCAGCCTGTACACCTAGGTGTGTGGCCTCGCTACCTGGACTCAGGGATAGGATGGGAGCTGACAGCAGAAAGATGTCCAACAAGCAAATGGCCTTGGTGATTGAATGGATGAGAGCAAAGACAGAGAAGAAAAAATAAAAGATGACTGCAGGAATGAATCTGAGGAAACCATGGCATCACTGACAGAAATAGAAGGAGGTGACTGGAGGACAAGGATAAGGACTATCACCTTAAATATGATGAACTGAAGGTGACGACAAGCAACTTGAAACATTTTCAGCCATTTATTAACTGTGAGTCCTTGCAAACATTTATAAATACCTCGCTAAGCTCAGTTTTCTTATCTGTAAAATAGGAATAATAATAATGTACAACTCATTAGGTCATTATGAGAACTGAAATAATGACACTACCTGGCGCTCATTAAAGCATTAAAAAAATGACAGATACTTCTGCCATCATCATTATCCAGTTTATCATTTGACAAATAGCCCAGTAATTCTTTTTTGTCACATGAACTCATGACTATCTGATAAACCTCTTATCAAGTCTTCCTTTTTTCCTCCATACAACAGATAATTTAAAACATTGTATTCTAATGGCAGTCCTTATAAATTTTCCACAGCGTTTGGGTCTGGGCAATTTATAACCTGGAGAAAGCTCCAATTCTATGACAAATTTATCACTGCAAACCATTAAAACTAGTATGTCAGCTGACCCACCTGGATTAGATGTGAACATTTGATGGCCGCGGGTTTTCCTAAGAAGCATAATCCAGTAGGTTTAAATTGGGCTTCTTTACATCGAAATAATCGAAAGAAAAATATTGTATATGATTTAATGATGATTTGCAACATGTTAAGGGGTTCCTTTGAGATAAAAGGTTTCTGTTTTCCTTTATTTGCTTTGGACATAAAAATAAGATTAAATAGTACAAGATTCTACAGTAATCATGTAGCCACGAAGAGAACATTAGCAAAGAGGAAACGGAGAAGGTAAATCCCAAGTAAGTCTGATAATTTAATACTGTAATTATTAGCAATACTGGAAAATGATAAACACGAATATTTATCATGTACTCAGTAGGTGCTTAATAAACATTTGTCAAATAATGCTCAATGAAATTGATAAAAACAAATTGCTTGCTTTTACTTCATTTCTTAGCATTAGATCACATGTACTATTAATTATAAATTTCTCTAAAGAGTAAGTAAACAAAGAATCAGGGTATTTAAAAAGTCCTTTGGAAACAGAGAATCAGGGTATTTAAAAAGTCTTTTGGAAGAGGAGGCTGAAGTCCAGGGCGGTTAACACACTTGTTTAAGTCAGCTCCTCCCTAATATAGGATCCAAGCCTGAACAAATGGCCAACAGCCCCGTGCATAACCACTACCCCATGAAGGCGAAAAAGAGGGGGGCTATGGCGAAACGCAAGCCAGTCAATTTTCTGATTTGTTTAAAGGTCTAACAAAAGGTTGAGATGAGTAGATGGATTCTGAGAAACGCATACTTCAATTATTTAGGCCATAAATGTTTCCCATTACAATGTTTAAACAGTTCAAGGCAGTCTAAAACATGGTTTTGTTTTGTTTTTTGCCATTAACACTCACGTTTTACAGTATTGCAGTATGAAGTTTTTTGATATTTTTATCAAAAGACTTTTATGACCAAATTTTCAGAAATCAGAAGGAAAGAGGTACAATTCAGCTAGTGTTTTCACACGTCCACAGCCTAAGGTCTGTGAAAAAGGTTATAGCCATAGATTATATAGCTCTATTTTTCACTGTGAAAATTTATATGCTGTCTAGATCTTTATTCCATTGAAATTGAACTGGAAAAGGCCCTTCTATAAAATGATTCTTTCGAAATCTGTAAACTGTAGTAGCTCTGACTGATAAAGAGATTCAAAAATCCTTTTCAAAGGGTGCACGTTGAGAGATATAAAAGGGAAAGGCAAAGATTCTCCCTTGCAATGATGGGTATGCGTATTTGTGTTTCCAGTCAGGAGTTAGATTGTCTGGGTCAACACCAAAAATACTATTAGTTAATGTGATCTTAGCCAAGTTACGCAGCCACTCTGTGCCTCAGTTGCCTAATCTGTAAAATGGGGGTGGGTAAAAGCAGCCACTTCAGAGGGCTGTTGTGCAGATAAGACGAGTTAAGTCAAGCAAGCATCTAGCACAGGGCTTGGCACACAGTGAGCACTCGGTGTGTGTTAGCTATCCTGTGTGCTTCCTCCACCTACTTACCAGCTTCATCTCCTCTCCACGCTTTGTCCACACCGTTCGCTCTCCCTGGATGTCTTTCCTCCCAAGGATTCTTCAACTCCTAACTCTGATCTTAAGTTCCTGGATTGCCCTGGCTGGAGTTCAATCCTCTCCCTGATTTGTTCTTCCACAGAAGGTACCATTTTCTATCATTTTACAGTCATCCCGTGAGACTGCCCCTGCCCGATTTGTCCTTGTAGACTCCAAAGTACCCTTCTCAGTGCCTTGCACATGGCACTTGCTGAGTAACTATTCATGGAATAAAGCAATATATATATAGAGAGAGAGAGTTGCCTTCTATTGCTTTATCAACCAGTAGCTGGCACTACGACTATTATTAAAGAAGAAAGACTAGTCTTAAGAGGCTCAAACTACAAAGTTGAGGCAAATATCATGACTGCCTTTTGGAACAAAGCATAATTTATGAAATGCAAAGCTAATTTGAAAACTAAGAGAATTTATGGAACAAAATCAGCACAGAATAAAACCACAGATTTAAAATAAAGTCACCTTGGTCAATACCCCTGACTGGGCAGGATGTAGCATGGCTGTCATCTCTCGGGTATCCATAGCGAAGAAGAGTGGAGCTTTCACGATGAATACCCATTTGGCTGCGGCAAATTACTCCAGCAGTCCAAAACGTTTTATGTTCTCCTGCCTCTTTCTCCAGGATAATCTAGACACCCTCATAAACACATTAATAAACAGTGAGCACCTACTATAGGCCAGGCACGGTGTTTTTATACACATTCATTCATTTAATCCTCCAAACAACTCCATGATCTAGATCCTCTTTAATATCTGCAGTTTATAGATAAGGAAACTGAGGCACAGAGAAGCTAAGTAACTTTTCCATAGTCTATTGTTCAGTTCAACTAATTTTATTTCAATCCATCTTCCCATATTTACTGTCCTGTATAGGGGTGCAGTGGAGGTCAGTGTAGAATATCTGGGATATTCAACCGCTAGTGGGAAAAAGAGAGAGAGAAGAATTCTCTCAGGTGCGGTCTGGCCTGGCCTGGTCTGGCTTGGCTGAGCAAGAAGGGCCAACAGTGTGAATTGCAACAAATTTCAGGGGTCAAAGATGCTCAGCAAGATAGAAAAGAGTTAGTATGGGATAAGCCTTCATGGTAATCGGGAAAATGCAAAACATTGGACATGCTGAGCTAGACACACACTATAGGGATAAGGAGAAGGTGAGTTTGCAAAAGTAGCCCCTGGGATCAACCCAGATAGAGGCTACTCTTGCCACATTTTAGTGCATTCTCCACACTGCAATAGGCAAAATCAGGTAAACCATAAATCTGATCATGTCACTTCCCTACTTAAAACATTTCAGTGGCTTCCTATTGCCCCCAGGATAAAGTTCAAACTTCTCAGCAGTTTATCAGGCCCTACATGAGCTGCCCCTGCCCACCTCTCCAGTCATGACTCAGCACTTATCCTTCTAGCCCCACCCACTCACTAAGATAAAGGAAAAAGTGTATTAATAGCAGACTAGCTATACTGAACAACTCTGTTACCCACAATGCCATGCTCTCCGGCCGACCTCCGCAGACGCACCCTGCCTAGAACACATTCTCCCTCTCTTTGCCTGCTATTTCCATCCTTCAGGTCTCACACTGGCTATCACTTTCTTGGCACCCTCTCCTCAGTCTGTATTAAATATCCTTCATATATATTCTCACAGTACGTTGAGTACGGTCATCTTTCAGGATTAACCATCTTGAATTCTAATTACCGATCTCCCCCACCAGACTATAAACTCCCAGAGAGCAGGACAATGTCTGTCTTATTTACTTTCATGTAGTCCCAGTGTCTTCAGTGTAGGAGATGCTAACAAATATTTGTTTCCAAAACAAAGACAGACAGAAGTACACAGGGCAGCACCATTTCCTGTAGCGACTGCAGGGCAAAGAGACAACGGGGTGCGTGTTGCCCATTAAGTATGAGGTGAGGACCATATGCACCATCGGGAGACCAGGGATGATTTGGAACCATCACCAATATCTAGAGAGGGTCTAAATTTCAGGCACTGATTTGAAACCTACACACGCCGGGTCCAATAGCAGTCACAAGAATATAGGTATCTATTGAGTACCCATGTCACTTCAGGTGTCAGCAGCTTCCCCTGGAAGACGTGAGAGTCGGACTCTAGAGTTTTTATCTCATGGGGAGAAGCAGGAAGAATGACAGAGATGAGAAAACACAAGGATTCAGAGAAGTTACAGTACTACCTCTTCAGAACCGACGTGAGCCTACTGGTGGGGGACAGGTTAAAACAATGAGCGAAATAAAGAGAACTGAGGACACTGTGGTGTGATATCAGAACATGGCAAAGGGGAAACCAGCAAGGCTATTTTGTTTTAATCATTAACAAAAGTGTACCTAGTTCACATTTTGGATCAGGCTTGTGGGGAAAAAAGACTAAGGTTACTACTCATTTTGTGATAGCGTAAAGCAAACAACTTTTAGCAATACTATGAAGCAAGCCAGTAAAATAAATAGAAATGAAGTCCAAGGAATTTAAACACGAAACCTTGGGGCGGGGTGGGGGGTAAGGACTGCACAAAGCAAAACAGATATAATACAAGGCTAACCAAACAAAACCTAAATCCAATAAATAGGCATTGCCATGCACCCTGGAGGACTGCCAAGGACAGTGGATTTCAACAAAGAATGCTTCTGCCACCAGTTTGGAATACTTCATTTCCAGAAGGGCTGAGGGAAGGCTGCAGCCACTGCCAAGTGACACGAGGAGCATGGGGTAGAGAGGCAGCAGATCAGATGTTATTTAAGATTCTATAAACCAGGAGTCTCCAACCCACAGGCTGCAGACCAGTACCTGTTAGGAATGGGCCACACACAGCAGGAGGTGAGGGGTAGGGAGCAAGCGAAACTTCACCTGTATCTGCAGCCGCTCCCCAGCACTAGCATCTCTGCCTCAGCTCCACCTCAGATCATCAGGCATTATATCCTCATAGGAGCACCGGTCCCTGGTGCAAAAAGGTTGGGGACCGCTGCTATCGAGAAACACCAGAACCTTCCCCTAGCAAGACATGATCGGGTAGCTCATTCCTTCCCTGTGTGCCCCATACACAACCAATTGTAAGAAACAAGACCAGGTCATTGATGAGAAATTTGCAGCAGCCTTCTCTTCTCAATTTGTGGATCAAAAGACCATTGTAACTACGGCTAGGCTACCATTCTAGTACCTAGGGTATGGAGATGAACCGAGTCTTTGCAGCCCAAGTGAAACAAAGCATGGGCCATTATCTGTGAACCTGGATGCTGGGGACAAGGTCCTGGGCTTTGATGCTGGAATCGTTCCCTGGGTTAGAGCTTAGCTCTCCACTCAGTTTTGGCCTGGAGTAGTCATAGCAGTAAGAGCGATAATCCTAGTCGTAACAACCATCACCGTCACCACAAGCCCCCCAACCTGAGCATTCATCCTGTGCCAGGCACAGAGCTAGGCCCTCTGCATGTCATTCCTGAGAACCCTCCCAACGACCCATAATTATCTTAATTTTATAGCGCTCACTCTACAGAGAAGGAGACCAAGGCAAGTAGAGATACTTTTCAAAGGTCTCATAGCCAATAAGCAAAGGATCCGGGACTTAGAACCAGACAGAGTTATTCCAGAACATACCCTCTTAAACAACAGACTTGGCCAGAAGCCCAGGAAAAGAGGGCAGATTGTCAACAAGCGCTTATTAATTGTTAGCATTGTATATACTATGAACGAGGCTAGGAGAAACCGGGGTAAGATGGTTTCTTTAAAACAATAATAATAATAAGGAAGATTAACTAGAATTCCTTTTACTTACGCTGTAAAAAATTCTTGAACTTTATTAGCTTCTAAAGAAAAAAGGACTCCTACTCTTTTAATATCTGCCATATCTACCCGGCAAATATTTAGGTTGTTCAAATCCCAAAGGAGACTAACAAAAAAACAAAACCAAAGGAGACTTGATAATACATAGCTCAGGGGCTTGTTTTTGCTTGACAGTACCCAAAATGCAGACTTAACTCCAAACACTGGGAAACCTAAGAATCTGAAGTTCCTTAGCATTTCCTTAGCGTAGCATTGCTTTCTCCTCAAAATTTATATTGCTCTCTTTATCGAAATTTCTGTACATTAATGTGTGCTTTTTCTTTTTGTTTTCACATGACCTATTTTCCAATGGGACTGAAGGGGAAAAAATCACAAACGCATATTTAAAGCCACACAAATATTTAAATTCTCCCTATTTTTCTTATACATTTATAGTGCTTTCTATCTGAGATAAAAGATAAAAACTCGTGTGCGCGATTAATTGTGATGATGAAAGAATGCTAGGCAGTTGCTTAAGAAACAAGAACAACAAAGGAATAAACTACCGCAGGCATCACCGGGCCTGGAATGACACTGCTCTGTGTACTTGATTTCCATGGCAACTAGCAATGGGAAGATGAATGTTTCATAGTCACTCTGCTCTGCAGTGCATGTCTATAAATCAAACTTGCATAAAGAGCACAAGATTTCTGCTGTGGGCTGTACTCGGAGCCGGTTTATTTGCCTGTTACTGTATAATTACGGAAGAGAAGCACAAAACAATGAGGTCACTTTTAGTCGGGAACAAACTCCGAAATTGCTAATACACCCGCAGCATAGGATGCCAGTCATCTAGCAAGAAACGAGGAGCAGGCACTCGTTTGCGCCGGCTGAGGACTGCATGCTACGTGCCTGGGGTGCTCACCCTCCCCTCAGCTCTGCTCCGAAATGTGTGTAGGAAGGAGCACCTTAACTAACTGCCTCAGAGACGGTCAAGGGATGCATTCTGAGAACTGAGTGGAAATGATATTCCACGTTTAGTATAAAAAGTTTGTTAGAGGCTGAACAAGCATACACTTGTTTTTATTTACACTGAAAATGGCTCGTCCTGGAAAAATAATGTGCTGGCACTGAATTGGGGGTCCGAAGACCTGAGTTTTGATGCAGGTCTTGTATCCACAGGTAAGCCACTAAGTTTGCCAAGCCTCCATCTTCCTAGCTATAGTGTAGGAAAGATGGAGTATGGGACTGCTAGAGGCTCTGCCACTGTTGCATTCCATGATCCCGTAATCTCTAAATGTCAAAGGTTTGAATCTATCAATCAGATTTAGCCAAGGACATTAGCTGTGCTGTCCCTAAAAAAGATACACCTTACACTGTTATGCTTTTAAATCCTATACTGACTGAAGCACCCAATTAATAGTGTTTTGTGATTTTACCATCTACTGAAGCCTCTTCTGACTTGTTTCGAACTTCCAAACACAGAATATGCTGTGGAAATTTTAACAACACAAGCAAGGTTTTAAAAGTTTAAAAAAAAAATTTTTTTTTACAGAGACTCCTACACTGATTTTTATAATATTATAAAAAAATTTATATTTAAATAATCTTCCTGTTTCATAGATAAGGGATGCCTATGAAGTCCTGCCAAGTGGGAAGCATCCTGCTTCCTAAAGTCTGCAGCTCTCGGAGACGTGCTGAGGCTCTCCTGGAGTCCATCTCTGGAATAGTTATGCTCCATAAAAGTTTGTGGAACAAATAAACAGATGAACAAACTCTGAGTAATACCTTTGCTACGCCTTTCAGCAATCTCGTATTCCCTTCCTCAGTCTTAAATGTTTAGGTAGATTCAGACGAACGCATAAATACCCCCGAGATAGACAGGCAAGTGCCTGAAAACCAGATATAACCAGGTGAGTATCTCTTCTGTGACTCTGTGAGTCTTTACAAAATCCTTGTGGAACTTTACGACCTAGAATGATCTTTACATTGGTGAAGCATGAGGCATTCTCAGAGGCAGAGAGGACCTCCTGGCCTAAGGCCCTGGCTGTGTCTGGGGTAGAGAGCAGGCTCAAAAATAACTTAGTCCCAGTCTCCGCCTCAAACAAGGAAATGGAGGGTAAACAACATCTAAAGAGCACTCGTTTTCTCAGTATTAATGCTCACGCAAACCCTGGGGAAAGAGATTATTATCCCTGTTTTACAAGTTGGGAAAACTGAGCTGTAAAGAATTTATATAAGTAACTAAGGGACAGTTACGAAATACATAGGGACATTCAAAACTCGCTCTCCCTGACTCAAGGCCTCTGGGTGCCTCTGACTGCCTCTCGGGACACAATCAAGCAACAAACCTCAATCGATCGGGCTTCTCAGGCGCTAAAAAAACAAAGGGTTAAAAAGCATTAAACAAAGAAACCATCGCCTAAAAAAGTGCATTAATAGTAAAAAAGAGTAGTGATCACACCCATCATCATTTCTTAAATCTAAATCTGGCACCTAAACAGAACCAGCAACACAGCTCTGGCATTCGTTACTGTCCGCACCTCCAGTCCCCAGACAGAAGGTTAAGGTCATTTCTGGGATGGAGCCATTTGTTACACAAGATGCAATTTCCAAAATGTGAATACTGTGGGAGCCAATGACATTTCACACGAGTTTACTAGAAATGTACTCTACTGCCCATCAAAGAGATTTGGTTTAGTTCCTAAGCTTAGAAGATGCAACGATTTGGGCATGTATTTTTGGTAATAAATTTTTCAAAAACGAGTAAGATAGTATTAGGAAAGGCTCCAAGTTAACCACCTCTTCTTGCAATTAGCTTCTTATCAGAGTTTTTAGCGCCACCAACTGGCTAAAGCGATCTACTACAAACGCTGGGCTCTCAGTCTGCTTTGTTCATTAAGGGAGAATCATACTTTTATCTCACATTTAATTTACGACAAAGTAATTTGTTTCAGTCACTAAATAATATTAGAAATGACTTTCCTTGCCAGCCAAATAAATAATAATCCACTCTGGCTTTTTCACATAAGAAGGTATATTTTGGTTAGTAAGTCATTAGAGAAAGCTAAATCTACCTTCTAAAGCTAATTTGATTTATTCTACCATAGGCTCACACTCCGAAAGCAAAGACTAAGAACTACAATAAAAATTAGGAACTAAGAGAGAGCAAACTAAATGATATTGAATACAGTATCTATATAAGACATTAATTAGATTGGAAATAAAAATGAGGAGGTAATTTCCCATTTTAAAAAATTTGAGTTTTTCATCAAGATTCCTGACTCAAAGATCGACTCTGCCATCTGCCATGTGGACATATGCTGTCACGTATCCTTCTTTGAACCATATCTAGCAATGGAGAGCAGTATGCGGACAGTACAACTGAGTCCGTAGACTTCAAATCTGATCTCCAGATAATAAATTAACCTGTGAAAATAAGTATTTCTGAAGAAGTCTAATTTTTCCCCAAAACACAACCAATTTGTGGATACAAGTTGTCTATGAAAAGTATATCCAGCCACTTGTTGTCATGACAAATTTGTAACCAGCAGAATGAATGGCACCACACTCTAAGAAATTTGGTCACAGTAGAAACTTCTCTACTAGATAGTGTACGTGAGAAAAAGAAAAAGGTTCCATCCAGTTAACTGAACTTGACGCTGATGGCAGGGTTCTGTTAAAAGTTTTCTCACAGAGTTTAAAATCACTGTAATATTTTTTTTATGATGATAGCAGTTTAAATCTCTACACAAATGTGTAGTCAAGTTCATATTTTTTAAAGCCTCTGAGTCTAAATCTGCAATTGAAAACCCAGTAAAGACAATCTGTAACAGGCCCAGATAATATTAAGGACCAGCAGCTGCTCTACCCAATTTAACACATAATTTGAACATGCAAATTTTGATCAACCTCATTGTATTCTTTTGCTCATCTATTTATTCACTCATTCATTCATGTATTCATTGAATACGCTCTCTTCGGCAAACACAGTTAAATTTCCTCAAAAAGGGAACAAGAGTGAGACACTTCTACCGCCCTCCCCTCTCCTTGGAGGAGAGCCTCAATATTCCATCTCTGAAGCAGAGAAGATCTCTATTTGAAATCATAAATGGATTGCCAGGAAGCTTAACAATAAGAAGACTTGGGTTAAGAAAAGCATTTTGTAACCTGCATTTTTCTTTCTAAAATATGTCCTTTAACATGATTCCTAAAAGATGCTTAATGATAAGCATGGTTAGGCATTTTACTTTAACTGTAAATTCAGTCTACCGTTGTTATTAGGCAGTGGTATTCTTAAATTGAAAGATACAGTTTTGAGGTATAACAAAAACATGGCCATTAATGAGTACCAGCAACATGATTATCATCAAATTAAAAAAAACTGTTCTATTATTTGTCAGTTCCCCAACTTTTCTTCTTTAACCAAAAGATAAATAACGGAGAAGTCCAGTTTGGCTTGAAGTTAGCAATAAAGGAGCTCGGCCTCATCTGTGGAATGGGCCTGAATAACGGCGGATGTGAAGGATCGGTGCACAGATTCGGTTAATACTAGCAGATGTTCGATGAATGGAAATTGCCATCAGTGGCACAGGGATGACACATGCCAGGAGAGCTGGGGAGGAGTAAGCATCAAGGACAGGGTCCCCAGGCAGAGTGTTAAATGCCTTGAGAAGCTGACAAGAATGAAAACTGAGGAAAGGCCGGGGGGCTACCTACAGGGAATCAGGTGGGGAAAGCAGCTTTCTAGGCTTGGGGGGAAATGGAGTATAGCTGCAGGCAGGGATGGAAGGTCTAAACAGGAGAGGGAATGGATGATGGAGACAGGTCTTAGATCAGAAGAAGGGGAAGGGATGCGATTAGAAGAAATAAGAGGAATTAGAAAAAAAAAGAAGAAACCCTAGTTCCTTAGAAATAGGATGGAAGGAAAACGTTGGATTTTAGAGGTGAAGAGGAGTAACAGAAATCTAGGCAGAGGCTATGACCCTGTCCTGAAGCAGAAGCAAGGTGGCCTGCAGCGCACAGCAGCAGGAAAGGTGTGGCACAGCCATGACAGAGAGCACGTCCATCTCACCATGTGTGACGAGGCTAATGAACTGGCTTGGGGTGTGATACTAGGAAGGATTCTGAGGCTCATCAGAAGAGTATAGGCCACAGGTATAGGAAGGGACGATGATGGCACACATGCGAACTACTTGCCATCCCTGAAATATGGAATCGAAGACAGACGGGTTAAAGTTCTCCTGGATGGCAAGAGGGTATTAACACGACTTGAGTGACAGGTGTGCCAGACCTCAGCACTAACAGGAAAGCATTCTGAGTTACCCTGGGCCAGGGCGGGAAACCGTGTACAGACGACAGACTCAGGTAGTCCAAGCTCTTTGGTCAAGTTGGTGCAACTGTGTCTGCCTGACCTGAGACCGCAGGCCCGCTCTGGGACAGGCAGTCGGAGGATCAAGGCCGGCAGCAGGGAATCTAAGAAGCAGACCCAGGAAGGAGGATCCAGAGTTGACAGATCTCTCAGACATTAAACTTGATGAGAGAGGGAGAGGGAAATTAATTGCCGTGTGTGTGTTTGGGGGAGGAGGTAGATGCATTGCAGAAAGAGGGCACGTGGTAAGCTCGCTCCAGGTCTCAGGCTGGCACAGAGCAGGTCCAAGTACCAGGGCCCACTTAAGAACCCAGCCCTGCTGCACAGGACTGCAGGCCGGTCAGAACCACGGTGGGGCCTTGGACAGAGGCTCTGCCTGAGGCCTGGGTTATACACGGAGATAAGGACAGGAAAGTGGTATGAACATACTTGGGCTTAGTCACAGTTAAGGAGAACAGAGGTGGGGAATGCAGAAGACACGGCAGGAGGAGGAGGAAGAATGATGAGCGTCCAGCAGCCATGTGTAGCCACGAATAACCGGTTCTGGGCTTGTAAAATTCTAAGTCCCCTGGGTGGGAGATGTGTAGATATGAGTGATAAGCAGGAGAGAGGAGTAGGAAAGGGAAAGGTTATTAGCATCAGTGCCTGTCCTGCCTCTCCTGGTGACAGGAGCCACAAGAAGTCTGTAATGCATTTAATTACTATTTCACCCTGATTTTCTCCAGCAGCAGGTTATAACCAAGGAAGGAAGACAAGCAGATAATGTGGACAAGCTGGAAATGGCAGAACACAATGTTAAACTCACAGCAACAGATTTAAAGGGTCTTTCAAGTGAATCAAAGTACAATCCTGCCTTATGACGAGACAATCACGAATTTAGTTTGGCACCCTGACCCAGTTAATACAATAAAATCCCATCTGCTGACTTTTTTAAAATTCTTTTCCAGTTTATTTGGCAAAATACTTTGCTATGGTGATAGACTTCCAAAGGCAACACACATGACATATGGGTTCCTAGCAAAGCAACCTGAACTGGCATGGCTGCTACAGCGTGTGATAAAATGCTGCATCAGCTTCCTTTTGTACATTTTTGTAAACAGTTCCTTTTGTTTATATTGCAGGTGACCAAATGAAATTTCAAGTATAGAAATGCAAACCAAATCAATTCGTATGGACAGGGAAAAGCTGTATAACACACAACTGGTTTATCGGGAGTGTTTCTGGGTAGAGAGGATGTGCCTTGCTTCCTCGTGTTTAGGCCAGCCGGTGTGGGGATGTAAGGCTGGGTGCCTGACCTCGGGATGTTTACACGGTTACAAGAAGTGAGAAGGAACTAGAACAGTGATTAAGAGCGCAAGCCTGGAAGTCAGCCTGCCTCAGTATGAATCTTGGTTCCATTATTCACCAGCTGGTGACCGTGGGCAAGTCCTTTGACTTCTCCAAGCTTTTCCATTATCTGTAAAATGGGAAAAGACAGAGCCTAATCCACAAAGACTCATTCAGCTGTGCCCGGTACACACTAACGAGTAAATGTTAGCTGCCAGGGTTATCATGGTTAGCATTACTAGATGCATTAATGTGGCAAGTGCTACACGTGCTTTAAGGAAGAAGAAAGCAGTTTTGTTGGCTGGGTTGATCCGGGAAGGCTGCGTAGAAGAAAGAGTTTGGCTAAGCTCTAAGGAATGGATATCATTTAGATACGTGGGTGGGGCAGTCAGAGGAGAAGGGAGGGTAGTGAACCTGGCATAAGCAAAAATGTCAGAAGAGAAATGAGAAAGGATCAGTGCATAGCAAGGATATCAGAATGGTAGAGTAGAATTTTTAGTTTGGGAAATGCTGGGAGACGTGCTAACAAGGCATGCCACGGG
>NW_006494609.1:14054516-14114776 GCF_000325575.1 Pteropus alecto
TGTGTGTGTGTGTGTGTGTGTGTGTGTGTGGAGGGGCACCTGGTATGTCGGGCTAAGGATCTAGGCATTATCTGGTAGGCAATGAAAGCTATTCAAGTCCAGAAGCACCATTAGAAGGTAATACCAGTTTACTATCATTATCCAAAATGTAACTGGAAGGGCAGCCAGTGATTTTCAAACTTTAATGTGCATATGGATCACCCGGAGATCATGTTAAAGTAAGCACATTTGATTCAGAACATGTGGAGTGGGGCCTGAGAGTAGGCATTCCTAGTAAGCTCTCTAACATCGAAGCTGATGGTCTTTGGTGCACTCTTTGAATGACAAGAACGTATCTGTTCAAAGCAACCTGATGGGGCAGAATGACTAGGTAGAAGGTAGGTAGATGAGATGGCTGGACATGAGGTAGCAAACTCATAGCTGTGTATGTCACAGATAAAAAACACAGCACTGGAAATCTTTGGTTTTGATTTGGGGCTACGTGTAAGGAAGACAATTGAAACTCTGAAGTATAACTCTTAATTCTGAGCCTATTTTTTCCCGACATCTTAAAACAATGTTAATTTAAATATTCCATAAAATATAAATTTTTTAGCAAATACTTTTCTTATTTTATGAATATAACACACAATATTATCAAAATTTTCACCCAGAAGTTAGCTATTTACTACAAAAGAAAAACATAAGAAATGGATTCCTTTTTCTATAAAGGAAAATAGCATGAATACATTCATGATGTGCAGCTATTAATAACTTCAAGGGTGAGTGAAAGGGTTAGCTACATTTGGTCATAAGAGAGAAACCATGGCAGCAGTTTCTTATGTGACAGTTGAATTAAAAGAAAAACAGCTCTCGTGCTGTTACAGCCAGAACAGGGTATTCAAACATATATGTAGATGAGAAATTGGATACGTTGGCCATAACGCTTGTTATAGTGACATCTCAAAACGAAACCCTGGGTTGGGTCACTGTCAAACCCAGTAATTTCCTCTTGAGAGTAGTCTTTGTCACACTGACAGACCACATCTGCATTCATGCTGTGGTGGATTCTGAATAATATCTGTGATACACGGAGAAAATAAAGGAGACTGCCAGGCCACTCTCCATGATAGATAACCCCATCAGTGGGTTTCGGAGCTAGAGGAAGCCTGCCAGATCATATAACGCAATAGCCTCATTTCTGAGATCAGGAGAGTGCAGGCCAGAGAGGTGCAGTGATCTGTGGGAAGTCTGGTAAGTGGCGGAGCTGAGACTAGAACTCAAGTCCTGATCCCCAGCCATGGGGCTCACTGCACAGTGCAACCTTAATATGGTGCCAGTGTGACATTTGGAGAGTGAAACAAAAATACATAATAAAAAGCCTGTTCACTGCGTAAGCAAGCCATTCATTTACATAAAATGTAATCATCTATTCAACACGTACAAACTGTGCTGTGGAGTGTGATGATGAATACTCTCGCGTGCCTGCTTGTGTTAAGCTCATATTCTAACACTGGCAATAATATATGGATACCAATCACCATGAATAAGCATAAACAAGAAAGATAGTTATGACAGATTAGGAGTTAAAAGCAAAAAGTGGAGACTATTTCTTTTTTGGAGGTTGGAAGGTAGTAGGTGGGGTGTCAGGTAGGGCCAGCTTTTAAGGTAAATATCTTAACAGCTGGGCCTTGAAGGATAAATAGAATTTGTACCTGGATGGATTTAACGTGAGAGAGCACTACAAAATCTAGACACCCTAAATGTGAAAGAGAGTATTCTTTCCAGCCAAATAAAACATCCCTGATAACATGAACTCAATTAGTTTAACTGAAGAAACCAAAATAACACATTCTACTTGAAAATCTATGTGATAAAGTCATCCATCACTCTTCTCTACTCGTATTTCCGGTGCAGTTTGGAGCTTTAATTCTTGCACCACCAATTCTAGTTTTTGCTGGTAAAAGAACTATCCTCAAACACAAGGATATAATTTTTGTTCATGGAGCAAAATTGATGAACAACACTCTGAAAAACAGGCATTGTCTTAAAATGATTAGACTATAATCATTTTGATAACTCGATTTTTAAAGCACATTTTTCAGTACATCACATGTGAAAGTCCCCAGAGAGAGGAAATACTGAGGTCATCTTGAAAAGCTTACACACATCCCTATCTCTCATAGTGAATATGCACAGGAGAATAATCAGAAGAGAAGATCTCTGGCAATAAAATTTTGAAACAGAAAAAAAAAAAAAAGGAAGAAAAACTAAGGTATGACCATTGCAGAGAAGACACAAAAATTCATGAAATAAAAACTGGAAACCCAAGAAATCTCCTTCTTTGACCATTACTCGTGCCCAGGCAGACATGTCTAGGTACGATTACAAAGAATGAGATAGGCTTTCTAGGCTTTTTTTATACTTGTCTATACACGGAGCATATAGATACCAACAGATCAATAATCATATCCCAAAGTAGGTACCCACTACAGTAACCGTGATTTTGTCGAGGTCATGTGACTACATTTATAAGAGAATCATTCTGATGCACAAAATCATAACTATGAAATTCTCTTGTGACTGACTGTCCGAGAAAATGGTATGTAACAAGTCAGCTGCTGGTAGGGAGGAATTATAGGTAGCTAAAGAACACAGTGAGGAATAACACTTCAAAAGAGATGCAAATGATTTGCAAAAATAAATGCTATCTTAAAAAACCACTTTCCTATAGGGCCCTAGCTCTGTAAGACTCTCTTCCATTCAGCATAGCAGAAGAGTCTGTTACTTCATTTTACGCAAGCTCATGACAATCCTTCCCTCTGTAGCAGCTACGATATGAGGCATATATTATCCTTCTGCCAAAAGAGTATCCATAACTCCCTTTTAAAATTGCATTCCTAAGCCCCTACCCCATTGACACTCTGAAACTGAAAACTTTTAGTCAACAAGTCATGATGCTCTTTCTGTTGCTCAATTTTTAATACCTCAAAAGGGAGAATCAGATGTTCTGTATTTTTTTACCCTCCCAATGTAACATGAAGAGTGGGATTCTTACGCCAGAAATATCGGACATAACTTTAAACAGCTCCTGCCATGACTGGAGAGCATTTTGATTCCTCAAAATGCTGCCCAAAATGCTGTTCAATATTTCCATGTTACATTATTATCGGACAATCCGCCTGTGCATTCAGAACGTTGAACATAGGGTTAGGGTGCGCTTTCTACACATCCACATTTCATTTCATGCCTGGGAAGCAGAAAAAGCTTCCTAGGACTTCTTGCCCACTGACAGGTGGTAGGCATGTGCAAATCTCAGTGCTTACAATGAGATGGAGAAGGCTCTTAGGCATGGAGAAATAAACATTCATGCACAGAAAAAACGCCAGCCATAAATACCGCAGGGTGCTGATGGTGAGCAAAGTCAAGAAAGAACATTAAGCCAGCTTCCTGGTGACAGCAGAGGCTACATGGTGAACTGAAAATGCCCCCAAAATAAAGCAAAGAGAGGCCATCAGAGATTGATTCGTAAAAATCACATGTAGAAAAAGAAAGATAGAAAGCGAAGCCACATGTGATTATAATGTACCGCATTTTAATGTACTCTTTCCTAGTTTATAAGTGTACATCGAACCATAAATTAAACTATAAGTGAGAATTTTACTGTCACTGGATATTTAGAGTGACAATGGACCACCACTTATTACGTAACTACAATGAATAAAGCAGTATGCTGGAGACAGTGGAAGTTGTAGATAAGCTCATAAACTCAAAGAGCTTGTAGTATTTTATGGAGATAATCCTAAACTCTATATTTTTATTTATCGAGTAAGTCATTGAAAAGAATACACAACCATAAGTACTACCGAAATTTAGAGAAAGGAGACAAAGACTGACTATTCAAAGTAAAGAAAAAAAGGCTTTACTGAGCAGGATCATGAAGAGAGGACTAATTGGAACAGGTAGGGAGGAGGGAGAGGCTTTGCCAGCAAGGGAAACAGAAGGAAGTTTAAACACATGTCACACATTCAAAGGAATAAGCACTATGCCAAGGAAAACACAGGAATTTGGGACTAATGAAAGATAAGTCTGGAAAGGTGACCAGATGTTGGAGAGCCAAGTTAAATAGTTTTAACTTGACTCATTAGAGTCACTGAAGATTTCTGAATTTTTTGTAAAGATAGTGGTACAAAGTTTTCAGTTAAGTTTCATTTGTATTAAAAAGACTTTATTTGTTTCAACTTTTTTATACTAAAAACAGTCTATTATCCCACATTAATTCTATCGCATAAACAGTTTTTTCAGTCTTCATACCTTTTGAACTTCTGCCATTTGTAATGGGTAGAAAAAGTTATTTTAGTTATGCAAATACACTCGGTTATTTTAGAACACAAATATATAAATCATTAGAGATTATCAGCTCTAAGTAGAAAGCAGTTATGTTTTAAACACTGAAAAGAATCTCAAAATTTTAAGTCTAAATAATAAACATTTATGAAACCAACTTATTCCTCAAAACCCTTCCCTCGGTAGAAAACTCGCTTTTCTTAATTTATATGGAGAAAAATCCATAATTAGCAGCCCCTAAGCAATCATCTATTAAAAATAAAACCTCAGAAATCATTGTTTCCCCCAATAAAACAAATACCTCCATAAAACAAGAGTCGAAAGTAGATATAGTAAGGCTTAGGGGAGATATTGTAAAATAACAAGATATAGCAAAACAATAAAAGGAAATGAAACATCAGCAGATACAGCTCAAGAGAAAAATAAAACCATAAAAAGAAAAAAAAAGGCCGTATTGGATAAAGCACAAAGGAGAACAGACATTGCTAAAAATATACTAAGAGACATAGTGAGCGAAGCAAGCAAATGAAATAAAAATTAATAAAAAAATTTAAAAGGAATTCCAACATAAGCATAATCGAGATTCTCAAAGAAAAAGAAAGTGACTCCAAAATGTTAATATTCGATGCATTATATATTTTTATTCAAGGACAATGGCCCAGATAAACATTTTGAACATGAAAGACACCAGGGAAGAGAGTTCTCATGATTCCTACTGGAGGGTCAACTCCAGCTAAGCAGAAACTATGGCACAAGACCTCCAGGTGAGAACTCCGAGTCCATTTAACTGCACAAGTAAGACTAAAACAAAAGAGACTATGATTGTAGAACAGACTGTGAATGCTATCAGCTCCGGTAATACACGTATATTTAAAAACCACATTGTTTTTATTCATGATAAAATCACTAAAGTAAACACCACTAATAGTTAGGCAACAATTCACAAACCTTCTAAAAATCTCATTTAGTTCTTGGAACACCCTCAGATTTAATGAATGACACACCAGTGCTTCTATCAAGTTATAAAGTCAAATGATTCTTTGATGCCTCAGGCCCCGTCTGTCTTTTTGAATTGCTTGTTTTGGTTGTTTGGTTGTTTAGTTGGTTTTATTGTTGTGGTTGGTTGGTTTGGCTTGTAAAATGAAAGGGTGATATGGGCAGGTACTTCTGAAAGAGACTGCCCTTGGTCTTTAGAAGTTTCTTTGGGAAGAATCTGGCAGACATTGAATTGAAGATTATGAAAGTGTCTTCAGTCATTAAAACCACTGATGACTCTGATTTAATTAGAACTCTCCCTCTCTAGTTGCCTTCTTTTAGTGATTTTCAAATACCAGCTTTCTTCTGGGCAACTGTGGACCTACCCGGGTAATGAACTCCATTTACACTGGTCAATTAAGTCAAAGTCTTCTCAAAAAGTGAGTATCTAACTTTAGAAACATTATATACGTTTGCATCTCTAACAGCCTGATTTACTTTTCTTTATTCTTGAAAATTGTTTGCACCACCAAAACAGAAAGATGCATGGATGTTAGACATCTCTATTTCTTTGGCCTATTTCAATTTGCACTAAGAGAAAAAATTTTTCTCTCCTTTTATGGTCTCACAACTTCATTTAACACTTACTATGCATCATTTATGGTTTGGGGACTGTGGTGCTATAATAATAATAACAGAATTACAATTTAAGCAGGGCATGTTCAATGAACTAAAGTGCCTGTTTGGTTTTACACTGCAGTTGACTCCAAAATGTTTTGATCACACAATCCTTGGAAGGATAAGATCCTAAGAATATACTTATTTATAGCTTATATGTACATGTGCTACTATATTAATATACTATGTACATTATAAAACGTAATACAGAAATTCTAAAGAATTAAAAACACGAATATTTTATTTGTTAATGGCAAATGACCTTTTGCTGTCACTAGAAATCATTAATCATATTTATCAAGAACATGATTTAATATACTTTATTATTTCTGAACATCTCAGTTTAGTCCTTTGTGATTGAGTAACTTGTTTTTTAATACTTGGTTTTAATGGCCATCAGAGATATGTAGTGAAGATATGTAGATATGAATGGAAAAAGAGAATCGTGGCACTGAGTCCCTCGGTTTTTAATTCCGTGGCACTGAGTCCCTCAGTTTTTAATTCCATCCTTCCATAAGGAAAAGGTTTAGGAGTGTGTTTTGTTGTTGTTGTTGTTGTTGTTGTTATTGCTAACTGGCCTTCAGCTAGCAAATATCCATCCCTCCTGACAGCTGCTCTTGAAAACATTAATGCTATGAAGTTTTTATATTTTTAAAAACTATATTCTAAAACCACTAAAACTTTGCAAGTTTTTTTTTTTTTTTTTTTTTTTTGGCACTAGATTGGGACATCCCATATTCAACTTACTGAATATGCAGGTGTGAAGGGTTTTAATAGGTGACACAAACCGTTTTTTTTCTTTTTAATCACATTTCCAAACACCTATTTTCAAAAATGCTCTCCCAGTGGCACAGGTTTCTTTTGGGAAGCAGTTACTTTCTCACTCATTGCTTCTATATTTGAGTGCGTTTTTCAGAAACTTCTATGAGGTAGCTCCTACTGAAACCACTTAACACATAAGGGTCAGCAAATCTGGACACTTGTCTTTTTGTAAAAGAAAAATAAAGTAGCAATTCTTTGTTCTTTTGTTAAAAACAACCCTTGGGAGTTAGAAATACATTTGACATTCATTACTCATCTCATCACAAAGTGTGTACAAAGATGCTACTATATTTTAAAAAACTTGCTGTTCCAGAATCGACTAAGTAATACTGCCCTATGGCAGTTCGTCAGCATGTGGCTTTAACTCCTTTATTCTTCAATAGTTTGCTCAGTAACTTGTGAATGATGCAGCAAGAGAATTTCATATACATCTGTTAATAAGTTAAGTGCAAATCCTTATCTCGAACAATCTGCTTGATAGTTTCTAATGGGCAGGGCTGACTTCTGGCCAGATTTCACAAAATTACTTTTGTCTCAAATGGGAACACCTACCAGATGTCCCCAAATATTCATTCTCTCCTTCCTCCTCAGTATCAGAAACTCAGAAGGCACATAATTGCCCAGAGCAAAGACTATACTTTTAAGCCTCTCCCCCACACAGTGATACATGGCCTTGGAACTAAGTTTTGGTCACTGGGATGTAAGGTCAAATAAATGGATAGCCTTAAAAGGAGGAGCATATCTTCTGTTCCCTTTCCTCCTACCTTGCTGCAATTGAAGTTTGATAGCTGAAGTTTAAACAATCCTTGAAGCGAAAGGGAGAAGCCAGGTGTCGAGGCAGCCAGAACAACAAGGAAGGAAGAATCTGGGTCCTACATGACTACGTGGCCATCAGATCAGCCCCGGACTGCCCACGTTTATGTGAGAGGGAAGTACACTGCTATCTCTTTTGAGCTTTATCACATCCCATATTCAACTTACTGAATATGCAGGTGTGAAGGGTTTTAATAGGTGACACAAACCGTTTTTTTTCTTTTTAATCACATTTCCAAACACCTATTTTCAAAAATGCTCTCCCAGTGGCACAGGTTTCTTTTGGGAAGCAGTTACTTTCTCACTCATTGCTTCTATATTTGAGTGCGTTTTTCAGAAACTTCTATGAGGTAGCTCCTACTGAAACCACTTAACACATAAGGGTCAGCAAATCTGGACACTTGTCTTTTTGTAAAAGAAAAATAAAGTAGCAATTCTTTGTTCTTTTGTTAAAAACAACCCTTGGGAGTTAGAAATACATTTGACATTCATTACTCATCTCATCACAAAGTGTGTACAAAGATGCTACTATATTTTAAAAAACTTGCTGTTCCAGAATCGACTAAGTAATACTGCCCTATGGCAGTTCGTCAGCATGTGGCTTTAACTCCTTTATTCTTCAATAGTTTGCTCAGTAACTTGTGAATGATGCAGCAAGAGAATTTCATATACATCTGTTAATAAGTTAAGTGCAAATCCTTATCTCGAACAATCTGCTTGATAGTTTCTAATGGGCAGGGCTGACTTCTGGCCAGATTTCACAAAATTACTTTTGTCTCAAATGGGAACACCTACCAGATGTCCCCAAATATTCATTCTCTCCTTCCTCCTCAGTATCAGAAACTCAGAAGGCACATAATTGCCCAGAGCAAAGACTATACTTTTAAGCCTCTCCCCCACACAGTGATACATGGCCTTGGAACTAAGTTTTGGTCACTGGGATGTAAGGTCAAATAAATGGATAGCCTTAAAAGGAGGAGCATATCTTCTGTTCCCTTTCCTCCTACCTTGCTGCAATTGAAGTTTGATAGCTGAAGTTTAAACAATCCTTGAAGCGAAAGGGAGAAGCCAGGTGTCGAGGCAGCCAGAACAACAAGGAAGGAAGAATCTGGGTCCTACATGACTACGTGGCCATCAGATCAGCCCCGGACTGCCCACGTTTATGTGAGAGGGAAGTACACTGCTATCTCTTTTGAGCTTTATCATTTTGGCTTTTCTGGCTCTCACTGCTATACTGAACCCTAATCAATACACCAGGTAACAGGGCTGATCAAGAGCCCACATTGCCGATCAGAGAAGCGGCAGCTCTGCCATCTTCTCGTGTCGACATGTGCTTGCTCTATTCATATCACCTTCAACCTGCAGTTTGCTAAGAGAAACTGCTTTCGAGCCACTTGCCCTGTTTGTCAAGATTAGTTCATAAAGGTGACATAATATATCCTTTAAATCGACCTTATCAGATATGCATGCACTGCAACATGTAGCAAAAACTGAAAGCAAATGAACGAGAAGGCCACCATTAAGTAATGCCAACTCTTCTGTCTGGACAACTCAAGAACCTTGTGTAACCTGTGCCTGATGAAATACGGGACACGAGCACAAGAACATCCAAGTTAAATACTAAAGCTTCATTTTTTCTGGTCGACACATAAATATATGAAGAAGTTCTATTTCGTTCCTGTTTCTCTCCCACCCCTGCCAACAAGTGTTTTTATACACCTCCCTGGTGTGCAAGCGCCCCACTGTCAAGGGTATGGTGCATCGATAGCCAACTATAAAATTCTCTCCTGATCATGACAATATGCAATGAGATGAAAACGTTCTGAGTGAAAAATCAGCATAAAGATAAAACTGAAAACTGGTAAAAGCAAATGGTAAATCGAGGGCTATATAGATGGAAAGATTTTGGTGTCTTACCTGAAAACCTCAAGAATAATCCTTTCTGGTAACTTGGGAGCCACCTGTTTAAACGCTTTTTGGAAATCTTCCAAAGTTAAATATCCACGATCTATTTGAAAACAAAATATAAAACATTCACTTACTTCTATTAACCCTATGAACTGTTATTTTAGCCATAAAACTTGCATAATACTTTTATTATTAGGAGAAGAGCAGAAATGTATAGTTGATTTTACACATAAGGTAATCTGAATTTAAGAATCAAGTACTACTCTGCTTCAGTGCAGTCCCAGGTGATCTCGAAGGCCACTGCTACTTCTGGCCCCATCATTTGCAGATTCTCTGAGTCCCAGCAAAAGGACTACAGAGAAATACACTGCAATAATGGCATTAGGCTTCAATTCTTTGTAAATTGCCAAAACAACTTATTTTTCCAAGTTCACTTTTTTCTTGCTTGGTACTAGAAGTATAGTATAATATTTATATTATATATAAGATAACAATAATTTAGAGGGAAACTATAACAGCAGCCAAGATACTGAATCTGGACTCCCTAAGTATTTTCATCCTATGTGATCTGTGGGGCCTAGAGGGTCTGAAGCCACTCCTCTCAGCCACTCCCAACGTTGGATAAGAATTCCTCCAATCATGTGTGGTCAAAGCAGGAGTCGAAGGAGAAGCCACATGTCTCCACCACTTCCGTAGGTGGCTCATGACCTATAACCCGCAGCCAAGATACTGAATCTGGACTCCCTAAGTATTTTCATCCTATGTGATCTGTGGGGCCTAGAGGGTCTGAAGCCACTCCTCTCAGCCACTCCCAACGTTGGATAAGAATTCCTCCAATCATGTGTGGTCAAAGCAGGAGTCGAAGGAGAAGCCACATGTCTCCACCACTTCCGTAGGTGGCTCATGACCTATAACCCACATGGCCAGTCCTTTTGCTGTCCACTTTATAATCATAGGTACAACTGTATAACTGTAAATATTATTTCATCCATGGTAAATGTCAAGAATTGAAGATCATGATGGAGAAAAAAATTCACACTAACATCTAAGGTAACAGCTAATGAACACAGTAAAATAAACGTACAATGATATTTATTTGATTCACTGAATATATGTCCCCATTCGGCTCCTTAACAGCAATTTTTAATATCAAAACACTTTAGAAAAGACTTACAGTGCCTGTCAAAAGCTGTGAAGATGTGTCTTATTTCATTCCGATATAGCTGAAGTTCCTTCTTTTTCCTTACAAAATTTAAAAACTCCTCAAGTGATATACCTAAAAGTTGGGAGGAAAAAAACTGTCTTCCTCTTTAAGAAAAAACAAAACATAGTGATTTTTTTTCACAAAAATTTATCTTAATTTTGGCAAACAGTATTTATTCCTAAAGATCTACAAAGTCAAAAAGATAGTTTGCTAAACGCTAAGTAGGCCCAACGCTAGCAGTCAACGGCCAAAAGCGAGACATGGTCATAGTTCCCTGGGCTTCTCCAGGGGATAAAGGAATGGTGACCTTGAAAAAGTGTAACGCTCTTTCTCTAAGAGATCTAACAGACGGGCCCCAAACTACATATTAAACGAGGTCTCATAATTTTTCTTTCCTTCTGCCTCTTTGATCCCTTTTTTCTTAGCCAGATGTCATTACCGCAGGGTTTTTTTCCAACTGGGAGATCAGGGCGAAGAAGTAGTTTCTCAAAAGTCAATACCAATTGCGCACCACAGATAAAGGTGGAGAGAATGTTCCATAAACAATAGGGCTGGCACCGTCCCCAGCCTTGGGTGCACTCCACGACTGTTCTGCTGCCTCCAGCTCTGCTTCCTGTGATCCTCATAATAAAAGAGCCCAGCATGATCACATGAGATTGGATACTGTGCTTACAAAGTCTATTAAAATGAATTCTAATGTGATCTTTGTAGTAGGTTTAAAGAGCGGAGCCAAGAATTTAAACATTTCAATGACCTGAGCCCTAAATATATAAAAAGAGCAGTTCATTTTTATACTCAGGATATCCATTAAAAAATATATCACTGTCTTAAAAATAGCCCCAAATCGTACAATAACCACATGCTAATTTCCAAAAACTCACACTCTTTTCTTTTGGTGAGGTGATGCTGAGCTGCGTACCTTTCCTAAAATAGTTCTAAAGGTTGAAAAACCAGAGAAAATAGTGCTCTTAATTTTCCACATTTTTCTTATAAAGATTTAGACACTAAAAAAGTCAGTCTATCTTTATGTGTTTAAATGATTCGCTTACAACTCTTTGGAACCCACTGTGTGCCAGGCACTGTGTCAAGCTCTGGAAAGAGAGGGGAAGAGAGCACGCATGTGATTCCAGTCCCAAGGGACCTACTGGCATACTGGGGGAAACAGTGATTATACAGTGCAATCACAAACGTACACGTAATTATAAATTGCGGCATGTGCGATAAGGAGAAAAACAGGAGGTGGTACGAGTCACAGGAATCCTGCAGAGTGGACTCGTGAGGGAGCGATCTCTTCGAGAACGTAATATTGAAGCTAAGAACTCAATGATAAGAAGATACTAACTAACTGGCTAAAGGATGGGGAGAAGAGCATTCCAGGCAATGGGAACAGCGGGTGCCAAGGCCATGGGGTGGGAAGTGGGAGAAATGAAAAAAAGGCCATTGTGGCTGGAACGTAGTGAGCAAGAGAGCGATCCATGACAGGGCTGGTGAGCGGGGCAGGGGCCAGAATGCACAGTCCCTTATGGACAGCAGGAAATGATTTGGTTTTTATTTAAGTTGCAACGGATAGCCAATAAAAGATTTGAATTGGAAGTGACATGATCTGATTGAAATTTCTTAAAGATCTTTCTGGCTGTTGCCTCATAAAAGAAGTGGGAGAAAGTGAAATGTAAAAAGGGAGACCCGTTAGGAGCCTGTTGGCAGGGGACGTGGTTGCTAGGGTGCTGGCGGTGGGAATGGAGAAGTGGAAGGTTCCAGACGTTTTAGAACAGATGAAGAGTGAGAAAGGAGATGTCAAGAATAACCCCTAGGTTCTGGCTTGAGTACATGTAGCATTTTCTCCCATAGCAGTTAGGGTATGTTTTGATGCAGCTCCATTCTCATCTAATCACCTTTGTGACTGGAGAACATATTTAAAACTGCTAGCTGAGTTTAAAACTGAAGTCATCGTGCCATGTTCCCACAGGATCCAATCTGTAACTTGAGTTTCATGAACACCAAAAGCCAATCGATTAAATAGCATCTAGATTAACTGAAATCCTTGAACGAGGTATCGACTGATCATGACACATATGATGAAGCCCTTCACAGTCAAGCCCCAGCTACCTTTCCAGCCTCCTAGCAAATTTCCCGATGCTTCCCCAAGTCGACTGGCTCTTTCACACCTGCACAGCTTTGCAGGTGTTGGTCACATTGCCTGGAGTGTGCACTGTCCCTTTCCTCCTAGTAACTGTTTACATCTCCTTCCAGGTGCAACTAGGGTCTCACCTCCTCTTTGAAGGCTACCCTGATTCCTTTCACCTGAGCCCCTTTTCTGTGACCCAACAGCCCTGTGTTTGTAACATAATCCTAGAATCCACTGGTCCTTTGGTAATTATATGGCCAGACATCAGCCTCAGAAACACTGAGATAAAGCATTGTGTATTGTTCACAATTCTATCCCAAGTGCTTGGCCTGATAGCTTGCATGTAAGTAGGCATTCATTAATGTTTGTTGAATAAGTAAACAAAATAATAGAAATATATTTATATTTCTAATAGAAACAAAATAATAGAAAGATATTATCTCTAGTTTTCAGCAAAAAAGCATTAAAATGTGTATTTTAAATGATCTTATAACTCTGTAAACTGATAGCAAAAAAGTAGGTCACTTTTTATTCACATAACCGGCAAAGTAAATCATCATTTCAGAAACCTGATTTCTAAATACATACGATATAGTAAAAAACAAACAAAAATCAGAGGTAAAGAAAAAGCATGCGTAATATTTGTTCTTTACTTATCACTGCATCTGATTTAGGGAAATGATAAGAAAAAAGCACAATTCCATGGTTAAATGTGTGAGTCACAAGAAAAAAAAAAGTACATGAATGGTGATAAGCAAATTACTAATTCAGAAAACTCATCCGTATTTGGAGCTATAAAGTCGTCAGTTCTTTACTTCGTAACTTTGTGGGATAAAAAGCAAATGTTCTTTAGATTTTCCTAGGAGAAAGTGTATATGGATTTCAACTGTATGTTTATCACCACTTAAAAAGAGAAATGATATAGTAACATAAATAATTCTGCATAAGAAATTGAGTTGACAGTATTTTCCCACAGGATCATACACCTTATTTCTTAATAATCTAAAAGTCATCAAGTAATATTAAACCACATAAACGCATCTCTGCTGCCTCCCCGCCACCACATGCCCTTAACTTGATCTAATCTTCCATGGCAACACATATCCGAATGCAAGCCCCTTCTCTAAAAAGGACAAAGTTTTCATTCAGCTTGGCTCTCACACTGTAGCAGGATGACCACTTTCCAAAGCCAGTGCATAATGGTTTGCTAATCTTGAAGCTCTGAAATGCAAACGCATTGAATGTAGTTTTGTACTTCTTGCTGCTCTTCACATGGCCTAGAAATAGAGGTCCTCCTACTAGCTCCACCTGCTGTAACAACAGTCAAATCCAAAATTACCACTTCACAAAGACTTTCGATAATTCTATTGCCATTGGATTTCATACCCAATGAGATGTGCATTGCCTGTGGCCACCCCTGGAGTGAAAGAATATGTTCAGACCATTCTAACTTCAAATACAACACTGGGTCTCCTAAGTACACTCCTCCCCTAATCACCGTTACCTATACACACCTTGCTGTAGTTACACATGAGGATGACAACATCAGGAACCACCCAGACCTGCGTGTTTATCTGAGTTTATGATTAATCTGTCAGCAGAAGGTGTTCAGAAGGTGCTTTGGCAGTTGGATTCTATCAGTAGTTTGCAGACCTTTTTTTTTTTTTTTTTAAATAGCTGTAGGGAAGCCTAATGGATAGAGGGGGTGAGGCAGAGCTATCCCGTTTGGAGTGAGGTGGCTACCCACCACCCCCTGCCAGCAGAGCCCTTGCTGCCCCCATAGGCCCCAGGATTGAGGATCATGCCTTAAAGGCCATGGGGGCCAACAATCTTTACAAATCCGTCTAGAGTCTGCAAGTCCATGCACTTCTCACATCACTGAAAACGTTTCCTTCCATCTTATAATCCACTCTGGTAAAATAGACCCTTTTCGTGTTCTGTAATGAATATATATATTTTACTTTCCAAACTACTTAATGAATGTATTATAGATAGACTAGGAATGTTATCTTTTCTATTTTTCTGTTGTTATTTTTAAGCCGTTTCCTACGAGGATAATCGTCTTTCACTACAGGGGTGGATATATTCAAAAAGTCCAATAAAACTAGATAAATATTTTCCTTGAACGTTTCATTATGTATATATTTTTTGTGGTTCACAGTTCTAAGCTTCAGGGTCAGTGCATACAGAGAAATCCTCTTGAAAATGAAGTACCAGTCTAGTTTGCAGCTATCACAGTGAGCTTAAATTAGAAACTGCAATAAACCTGGGGAGAGTGAAGGAGAAAACAATAAAAATGCCAAGTTATTTAGACTATGAGTCTGGTCCTAGGTTTAACAGAAAAGAGAGGGTTCACGTTCATCGTGCCACATACTAATATTTCCCAAGATTGAAGATGCCTAAAAATGAGAGTTTAAAAGGATTAAGTGACCTTTTAAAAGATATAATGCAAGCCTTCTCTAGTTTGAGAAATAAAATTTAGATTGTGACTTCTGGAAGCCACAAGAGAAAAAAAAGATAAAATGTGTTCACATAAAAATATTTTAAGGACAGAAGGTGAAAGCGGCATCAATGATGGTGAGTTGTCACAGTACGATGGATAAGTCAATTCAGAGGACTAATATTTTCCAGCTTCTTGCATAAAAGGGAATAAGAGGAAAAGAATCTTCCATAATGGAAGAGATCAAGTTTTACTATATCATTGGGAAGGAAATGAAAAAGAAGAGTAAAGCAGGTTAGAGCAGAATAATCTGAACCAGAAAAAACCCTATTTCTATCAAACGCGGGCAGGAATCGTTACCTTTTTTATCATGTACATCTCCTGCTCATAAACCTGCAAAGGTTCTTTGATGTTAACAGTGCAAAGTTCTGATACCTTATTCTGGAATTTAAAGCTTCATTAATCCTTCTAGGCAAACCGGTCCTTAACCCTTCCTTCCCAGCCCTTCCCAACTCTCAGCTTCCATCAGGTCAGCTTACTCTGCTGAACGCCATTCGTGCATAGGCATGCACTCTACTCCTTGCTGGTTCGGGGGGTAACAATATTCCAGGGAAGGTGGATCCTGTTTATAGTAGGACTCATTATTAACGAGCTGATACTTTGGTCTGCACATCTGAGGTGGGCAGGGAAGCGGGGCATTGTAAAATGAGGGGCAGGGATGTGAGAGAAGAAATTTCGGCCACTGAGGGTGCACAACGTGGAGGAAGAGAGTCTGTGAGAGAAACTCTGAGAAGCTCTGCGGGGTTGGTATGCAGAAAGAGCCCCCCTGCTCCCAGAGGAGAAAGCCCTAACCTGACCTTTTCCATTGTTATCTGTGGAGAGTGAGTGATAAAGCTCCTCTGTACCATTAACAAAGCACCTCAGCAAAGTCTACACGTTTATGGAATTGCAGTGTGCGGGTACATCTAAATTCAAGCTGAGTTCTGCACCCACATTATGTATATGCACGGGCAGAACAGAGAGAGCACCAGGAGCTGGAGGACAAGCTCACAGGTGGCATCTGCACTGCGTTCATTCATTTACTATGTTCTCTCTCCTGCTAATCCACCTTTTCAAATCTCACTCATCCTTCCACATCTGGCTCCAGCCCACACCTGTGCAGGAGAGGAGTGTTGACCCCCACTAAACTCTCTAGAGGTTTTCCTGTGTATAGGATCTATGTGACATCTGGCCATAAAAGAAGTGACAATACTTCTTTCATCTTCCCTAGCCCACATTTTATTTTTTTAATGTCATTAGGTCAGTGTCTGTGTCTCCTAATTCTTTTCTATCCCTACAATGATACTGATTCAGCATCCTCCAAATGGGTAAATAAATTTAGGGATGACTATCCAGGCAATACCACAAAATAGTCCTGGGATTATGATTTCAAGAACGGGTAACCTTAATGTGTATGGTTTCCTGATTATAGAAAAGAACTTAGAGGTCAACTGAAATCTGAACAAACAAAACTTTGCCATCCCATAGTCTTAGTTGCTAAGTGGAAGCCCAAATCGACAAAACATACACAACAACAAAAGGCGTTTACATAAAACTTGAAAGACTAGAAAATGGAAATTTTAATTTATCAACTGTCTTGTTCAAAACAAGTCAGAAAAAAATAAATAAAAGCATACAAGACGACTGGCCATTAACCTCAGCATTCACAAATTACTTTTCAATTGAACTGACACTGCAGAGCATGACTGAGTCAGTCTATAATCACCTTTATGATGAATCAATCTCTTCGATTTTCCCATCTTTCAAAGTTAAAGGTTAAAAGTTCCTCGAAAGCTTTTTCTTTAAGCATGAAAGTAAAATATGTTCAATGTTCTAAAAGGGCAATAATATAAGGAAACAGTAATGGGAAAAGAAAAAGCTCAATCTAATCACCCAGTTAAAACAAAATTCTGACGTACTTTGTTCTGGTTTTTCCCTCAGGCATATTTTGTATGGATCTGGGATAAAAACACACAGACAGCTGTGAGAGGATTCAGTGGGGCAATGTTCATGCAGTTCTCAGCTGTTGTCATTCACGTAAAATGCGCTACAATTTACCCCACGATGCAGTCAAATCATCTGAGCTCACACATGGTCTTCACCTTGCATGGAGTTGCCCAGACATGGTTGGTGTTAAACACTGGCCTACACTGAGGAAAGTTTAGGGAACAGCCTCAACAACTTTCACTAATGTATTTATTGAACAGTTTGTGGATATCAACATCCGCTCGTCAGTTTCCTCTCTATGAGACACCAAGGAAGAAATATCCCACATCGAGGAACACTCGTCTGTCTAGAAAAAGAGTTTCTATCACATGGACAATGATCGCTGTACTTGGTGATCCCCATTTGCTCTGAACACTAGGTCAGGATGTCAAGACCAAATTTGACATCAACCTCTAGCAACTGCACAGAACCTGCCTTTTGGGTACTGCCTCCCTCCTGACTTCATCTCATGGATGAATTAAGTTCCTAGCGGGATCGAACACTGGCCTCAACTCTGCCACAGTACAATGACCGGTAGGGCCCATGGGACCATTATAATCAAAGGAAGGGTTTATTGAGTGGTCGAGAGGGTAAGTTTGGACATCAGACCACTGTGGTCTGCTGCTTATTAGCTGGCTGTGACACCCTGAGCAAATTAGTTAGCCTCTCTAAACTTCAAGATTATTATTTTAACTTATAAAATGGAGATAATCCTCATGTCATCAAGTTGCCTTAAATTTAACAATCTGTGCATCATCACAGAGTCTGGACATATTAAGCATAGCTACAACATCTATAATAATAAATACTGCAACGCATGTAAAAGTAGTTTGTAAACAAATAAGAAACCATCAAATGCCAGGATTAAGGTATTTTATTATTCCTCCCTGGATCCCAGTTTCCTTATTTTAACAAAGAGAATAGATGACAGTTTTCAGGTCTCTTCTAGTTCCAAACCTCATTCTCTGTGCTTAGAGAAGATATAAAATGCAGCACAGAACAATGGTTGTAATGAAATAAATCCTATGAAAAAAGTAGCAATAGTATATTTTGGAACCAACGCCAATAGTGATCTGCTGCTTCTTTAAATAAATGGCTTGAATTTTTTCTCCCAAAAATATAATTTCTAGTTCCTGGTGCCTAAACAGTTTTTGCTAATACTCACTTGCTTGTTAGGTTATAGGGATGAAAAAATGTTATTAGCACCTTTCTGCTACTCATTCTGGCTGCCCTCAAATTCTTCCAGTGTGACTTTCCTTGAGACATTCTATTCTTATTTCTAAGAGCTTTGACGTAACTTTCCACTCTTAATTTTTACAAGGAAACTCTACAGAAATGACTCACGTTTAGACAAGACCAGAAGTTCTTGGGAATCAGGATCTGGGAATCCAGGTGTAGGTGCTCTGTGAAGTGTGTGCATCGCCAGGACTCTGCCGAGTCAGGGTCAATCCAGGTGAGTCTGGACCTCGCCCAGGAAGCTGGGCAGCAACTGGGCACTACACAGAGAATCCTGGCATGCTGGAGACCTGGCACAATGTTGTCTGGATGTAAGAAATGCTACAGCTAGCAGAATTCCCAAGTCACAGCTACCCAGAAGAACTTAGGAAAATTGACAACCTGAATAAATAGTTCCCAGAAAGCCAAGGGCAACATTTCAGTTCTTCTTCAAGATGAAAACATTAAGGAGAGAGGTAACACATTTGGAAAAACATTTCATCTGTGCACAAACCCTCTTCCTGCAAGGAAAAGAACATGTAAATATGACATGTCACTGAAAGAGAGATAAGAGGGAGTTCACGGTCTGAAATTGGTTCAGTATCGAAAAGCTCTAAGAGAAAATAATGTATGTTAGCAGTAATCAGAGTTCAGCAGAGATTTCTTGCTAGGGTGGCTATTTTACTCTTTCTCTTGGATGCTTGTGGTCTTGAGTCTCCCTTCAAGTGAACACAAATTGAAGCTACTTAGAGAGTTAGAATGCTGGCTATAAGTCTATTCCTTTAAATCATGAAGCAATGCTTGAGAAAGTTAATTTGACATTGCTATTGAGACCAGAAGAGGAAGGGGAAAGACTGGGAGCTTATAAACTAAGGCAAGTCCTTTCACAGTAATCTTGGAGCAAGGTGCTAAGTACCTACACTTCGATCTCTTTCCTCCAACCCAATCTTCCCCTGAATTTCTCCGATGACTAATTTACTTCGTAAACTTTTAAAAACATATTTTAATATTATAAAAAGATGCTGTGAAAGGAAGCATCCTAATGATTCGATTGAGAAGTGGATGTGAGAGTAGACGCAATATCCTTGATAGTAAATGCAAGGAAACCCAGGCGGGAGCAGGTCTGGGGGCACAGCATCAAAGTCAAAAGCCCTCAAAGGGAGACTATTTTCAGTATCAAAAAATTCCAGCTTTGAAGCAATCCCTGGGCCATAATGAATTGAGAAAATGTTCCATAATAAGGCAGCCTTCACTACGTATGAGAATTCAGGCACAGGACAGACCGTGTGAACGTGCAGGAACTCTCATTCGAAACTTACAGCTCCAGCATGCATCCGAACTCGGAGTGGATGGAAGGTCCAGCACTGCCACAAATGTTGAGAGCTATCTCTGCATACAGTCAAAATTCAAGAATTCGGGAACTCATAAAGGAGATGAAATTTTATAAATTTCATGAACATATGTTCAGCCACAAGTCAAACTTCTCTCAAAGGTCGAGTAAAAAAAAAAAAACATAGGGGAGAAAAGTAACAATGAATACTTGCAGCATCCTTTATCCACAAATCAGTCCTCCCTTTATATTGGAGCACTCAGGGAAGAAGGTGGGAAAACCTTCTGCCAGAATTTACCCTTCATTGTATGCCAAAGTAACCATACAGGAGAGAAACTATAAGAATGGAACATATATGGGAAAACCTTTTTATGAAGTCATATCTTACTAAATGTGAAATAATACATATTGGGGGAGAACTTAAGATATTGAATGTGGGGAAAAGTTCTGCTGGAGATCAATCTTTACATCAGAGAACTCAATAGACCCGTAAAGAACGTGGGAACTCTTTCTTCCAGAATAACACCTCTCTGTACATCAAAGAACTGGTTAAGGAAAGAAAACCTATGTGAAGTCAAATCCTTAATTCAGAATCAGAGATTATACAGAAGGAAGGAAATCTATGAGAATAATGGATGTGAGCATGCTTTCCGATTCGCACTTGCTGTATCAGAAAAGTCACAAAACAAAGGAACGCTAATATTAATATGATGAGTTGGGAAAGATCTTCATCTAGACTGAACCACTCACTGGCCATCGGGGACTCCTAAGAGAGAGAAACGTTATCGAAGCAAAAAATGTGGGAAACATCCGGAAGACAGAAATCTTTGTAGATAAGATATTCACATAGAAACACAAAGAAAAAAAAATGTAGGGAGATCATCACCAAGAAGTTATAAGTAATTTACATCAAAGAAACAATATTTGAATAACTTGAAATTCCATCAAGATAGGGAGTATGCAAAAAACACCTTCTCCTAGCAATAATATCGTTTTAAAATCCATGTTTTATATGTGATACCAAACCTTGTATACGGAAAAACAATCCAATAAACTCTTTTGTGAATCTAATATTTATAAATAAAAAGAAGAGTTTTTAAAAGAAAGAAAAAGTCAGACCAGTCAAAAGAACAGAAGAGACAGCTCGAGGAGGCACTCAACGGCCAAACCTGTGTCAAGCTGAGCCCTGAAAGAATTAAGTACAGCAAAAAATTATAAATCATTAAAAACATACAAATTCACAAGTCCATGCTGATGAGAGATAGACAGACAGGTAGATAAATAGATAAGGAAGAAGGGAGGTCTCTTGATTATGGTAAAATGCCAGGAGCTAACTGAAAGAAGCACTGGGCTTAGAAAACCATTAATTTGCAACCATTATGGCAAAAACTGGATCAAACAAGAATCATGAATGAATATCAAATCTAGGGGGAAATTTTGATGAGAAGCAGAATATTTGCAATGTCTTAAACATATCTCTCTGTAGACTGCTTATTAGTTGCAAGAGAAGAAAATATAAAAAGGAAATAATACGATGGAGCAATTGGACAACGTCTTGGCCCGTGATAAAAGTTAATATTATCTAGGAGAGACGGATGGATATTGTATGCCTCCAGATGTGGCACCTTGAGAGCGACATATGACAGAAACAGTATTATGGTTGAGAATACTAAACTTCATTCGAATTACAGAGGAAATCAGGCAAACATAAAATGAGGACTGTTCTTAAAAAACAAAGCAAACCAAACCAGTGAAGGGGGGCTGTTTCTTCAAAAATATCAATGTTATAAGAAGGCAAAAAAAAAAAAGTCTACAGAAATTTTCCAGATTAAAGGAAGCTAAAGACACATGACACTAAAGAAAAATTCCTATAATAAACGAGGAAAGATGCTGCGAAGGATATTATTATGTCAAGTGACAATAATGAAACATAGATGGGAAATTATAGTCTCAGTATAAATTTGTGAAGTTGATAAGTGTGCTGTGGTTATGTACGGTGCAGCAAGAGGAAGGGGTGGTGGTGGAAAGTGCACATGAGAAGGCAAATGGGGTAAAATTTTAACAATAAGTGAATCTGGGTAAAGGGATACAGCTATTTTCTATACTATTTTTAATTATTTCTTAAAAATGTAATTTTTAAAAAGCCACACCAACATGCTCTGGATCCTATCTTCTCAAACAACAGGTATTTCTTTCTTTCTCTCTCATCTTCCTTTTCCTGCTGCAGTAGGCCATTCTGAGCTTAGCGATATCATCATGTTCCAAAACAAAAAACAAAGCACCATTGTGGACCTATTGACACTTATCTACTCACATTGCCGCACCTTCTCACTTTCCATCTGTCTTTAACCCCCTCCAGCATGGCCTCGCCATCACCTACACTGAAATTTATCTTGCTACAGTCGCCACACACCCTGGTTGCCAATGCCAACGGATCCTATTCAGTTCTTATGCTCCTTCTCCACAGCATAGGTGCTTGTGGTAACCACACCCTCTTTCTTGAACTATCCACCTCTTGGCTTTCTTTCTGTCAAAGACACTTGGTTTTTGACAGAGGTTTTTCCTCCTGCCCCTCTGCCTCTCCTAAGTCTCCTTTTCCATTCCTCATCCTCTACCTGACTTCTAAAGGTTATCATTCCTAAGTTCTTCGTCCACTGTCTCGCTAGGTGGTCTCATCCATTCGCGAGGCTTCAAAACCATCTACATGCTGATGATGCCCAGATTTATTTCTTCAGCCCAGAGCTTTCTTCTGAAACCCATTGGTTGAACCTTCTCAAATTTAACATATTCGAAATTAAACTCTTGGTCTCTTCCAACCCCAAATCTTCTCCACCAGTCTTCCCATTTCAGTAAGTGTTACTTTCACCCATTTAGCTGCTCAAGTCAGAAAACCCAAATCATCCATTGGATGTTGAAATTATAAGCAACATTTTTTTCTTTATGTTTTTCAATGGTTTAAAATTTTCCTACAATAAACATATATTATACTTATGAATACACAAATTAATCAAAATTAAAAGAATGAAAACTACTTTCTTTGAAATGGAACAAAATAAAAATGTGCTTAAACACAATGCTTTACAGTTTCTATATTTGCTTTTAAATTTAGTTTTATGAATGTCTAAATAAGGGTACTAAAAATTAGTATTAACTTTTATTAATTACCGGAAGTGTCTGGATTTAATGAAGACATCACAGAATTGGCTTCTATCTAGAAAAAAGAAAGAATAGGACATATAATTTCATCAAATATTTTCACAGTGCAAGTCCTTAATTCCTGGGGTGTGGGGAGGGGATGTATTTTAGTAGAAACCAACTTCGTTGAGTCCAGCAGACAAGTAATGTCACAAGACAGCTATAATACTCACTTTATGCTTTCATCAATATCTATTACACACCAGATGCTAATCTACTATAGACTCTAATGACCTCTAAAACTTTACTTCATTGACCAAAACAGTGTAAGCCTGTAAAATCGACTTGGCTCTTACATATATAGTATAATCTAAAAGGTAAACTTTCCATTTTAGACAAATACAGAAATGGGCTCTATGGCTTTTTTTTTTCTTTCTGATTGTAAAAGTAACATCATGTAGAAAACAAAAAATATAAAAAGTTATAAAGAAGAAAAAAATCTTAAACCGACCTTCCAATGAAAACCACTGTTAACATTTTGGCCTGTCTAGCTTTTTCCCCCCTATACATTTTAAACATATTTGAGAACAGACTGTATATGAAGTTTGGGGCCCTGCCTTCACTAAATATTAAAATACAAGCATTTCTCACATTGTTACGAGGGGAGCATAAACATTATGGAATTAGAACCGGATTAGTCCTTGGCCGGATTGGACATAGCTTTTCTACCCTGGACTCCATGCCCAGAACTTTCCTGGTTCCTTTTGCCTCCCAAGATGGCTCCTACTGTATCTTCTTCTTGGAGCCCCTGCCGGCCCTTAAATGTTGTTTCTCCTCAATGCTCTACCCTCAGGCTACTGCCCTCCATCCAGTGCCCTTTTTTGAGCTACCTACCACCTGTAACCAAGGAGTCCCACATTTATCTCCAGCTCCCACCTCTCCACTCAATTTCAGATTTCTGTGTCTAAGAGAGGCAGCATGATCTGAGAGATCTTTACCACCATAACCTTGACACCAGCACAGTATCTAACAAGTGAATGCACTTGGAATGCTCACAGCCTCCTCAAACTTAATGTGCCCCCATCTCAGTGCACTGACTTTCCTACCCCTGAATTTTCTTCCTTGGTGTCACAGCACCCTCTTACGGACACCACATCCAGTTGAGCACCGTGGAGCACCGTGGAGTAACTTCCACCACCATAAAGTGCTCCCAGACTTTTCCTGTCAGAGGGGTCAGCTCCTCTAGTCTAAATAATGCCTGGACTCCTATTACAGTTACCACTGGACTCAGACCCTTCTCCTTGTCACACTCACTTTGTTCTTTCTGTTCTTCTCCTAGTATATATCACAAAGTTTTATAAGTCTCTCTACGCTAAATTGTAAACTGCTTCAAAATAGGGTCTATGTTTTACTCACTTTTATATCTAACGACTAGCCAAGAGTTCTTTTTATTAAATAGGAACACTTATTTAATAAATTTAATTGTGTAAACAATTGCATAAGTGTATAAGTGATTTATCATTTAAGTGCTCTACTGCTTCATGACCTGCATCCAGTAAATATTTCATTTGCTCAAAGGCAAAACTCAAAAATAAAACCCCAAACCTAAACCTAATATAAAAGTAAAAATCTGTTAAATTTCACACAGGGTACACATTAAGTGTTATTTACTTAATAAAAAATCATTGTACAAATGATTGATAAGTGTATAGGTGATTTCCTATACCAGCCCTTTACAGTTTAGTGATCTGCAGTCAATAAACATTTCATTGGATTAAAAAATAAAATCCAAAACCTCAACCAGGTATGAAAAGTAAAAATCTATTAAATTTCATGGAGTGTATATACATAAGTTACCACATCACTGTACCTATCATTAAATTACTCACATTTAAAATTAAAACCAACTTAGTAGACTCAAGGGTGATAAAGGTGGGAGACCAGTTATCTTCCTAACAGAACCCAGGTTAAAGACAGTGCTTCAAAGGCTGAGTCTGCTCAGCTGACCTGCTTTGGCATTCCAGCTGAAATGACTGCGTGTTAACAGGAGAGCTGCTGGGAGCTTGCTGGGAGTCAGTCCTGACTACTTCTCTGAGCTCCGTAATGGGCCTCTCAGTAACCAACATCCCCTAATAGTTTAGTTGAACCACTCTGAACCCACCTGGGGTTTTCATGGGACCTACTTATGTCAACAGACCATATTTACGGTGAGGTCGTGATACATTTAAGCTTAATGAAGGATGGAGAAGTGAAACATCATGTGATCCCTGGCTTCACTGGGCTTACAATCTGACAGCGAGAGCCCACTCATACGCGACAATGAGCCAAAGTGATCGCCAAGCCGTTTGGTCTAACGAGGACACGAGGGAGGGCATTCCCGGTAAACCCCCGAGTGCTCCCTCTGCTTGATGACTACAATTGAATTTCTTAAACCTGGACTAGATCTTGCCTCTGATTAATTACAGTTTAGCAGCTTAAGAAGAGGGATCCACTCCTAGAATGTGATGTAACAGACAAGGGGAGCAGCACAGAGAGAGAGAGAAAACTCTCATTATTAGTGCATTAGTGCAACGTTTCCTGGAGAGAAAAGGACACTTGTCCCTTCAAGCTCGGCTCAACTCTCATTATTAGTGCATTAGCGCAACATTTCCTGGAGAGCAATATCCAACAAAATTTCAAATGTACCTGGGAATTGTACTTTTAGGAATTCCACATATACATCCACATATACTTGGCTCAACTCTCATTATTAGTGCATTAGTGCAACGTTTCCTGGAGAGCAATATCCAACAAAATTTCAAATGTACCTGGGAATTGTACTTTTAGGAATTCCACATATACATCCACAAGCATAGATATAGGTACAAAAGGATGCTCATTGCAGCAATGTTTGTAGGAATGAAAAATAAGGGAATCTAAATGACCAAAAACAGGAACTGGATAATGAGAATACTATGTGACTGTTTTTTAAAAAGTGGTGGTGGTCTATGCTTTTATGCTCTGGTAGGGAGGGAGAAGAGTTTACATTCAACTTTATACCTTTCTGCATTGTTTGAATTTTTTGAGTATGTAAATGTATTACTTTTATAATTTAAACAAAGCAAAAAAAATTTTTTAAATAAAAAAAAAAAACCCTGCATGTCACTTCTGTGAATTCCTCCTATTACTAACACTCCCCATCCAGCCTTTCCTCTTGACACCTCTCTAGCATCTCATATTTATTATAATTATTAGCAGCCTGGTGGTGAGATAGGTTTCATGGGTTCTAGTGAGGTAGCTTTCTAATTCATCCCTCAGTTGGGTTTTTAAGATAAAATTCAGCACTGGGCACATCTCTGAAATTGTTTATAAGGCAGAGATTAACTTTATAAATACCTTAGGATCCATTCACCATTAGGATCCCTGTATTGTCTGCCCCATCCCCAAATACACAAAGAAAGCTCTACCTTGGAGGGCTTGTACCCAAACAGCATTACAACAGCTACTTTAAAGTCCTCTCTGCTTAGATAGCCTTTGTTGTCTTCATCACATGCTTTGAATACCTGAGGAAAATTAAAGTACCTTTAGTTAAGATTAAAAAACCGTCTGTTCCATTATTTTTATTACTAGGTTATATTAAATTTGAACCTCAGAAATCTAAAACTCAGCCCAGCTGTAGGGCTCGAAAATGGAGTTTCATTATCCTACTTTTAATTCTCAAGAAATCTTAATGATGGGCTAAAATTTACCCCCTCAAAAGTTCCAAAGACTTAATCGCTAAACTGACGCAAGTTAATTCCTTTAAACCATTGGGTTAATCTATCAAAAATTCGGTCCTAGAATTAGGAAGGTGAGGCAAAGGGGCTGGCTTTGACAGGAGGGAGGAGAGATGCAGATTAGTTAGTAAACTCTGCGGCAGTGGAGAAGGAATTTAGAAGTAGCCAGAACTCTGGACTGGCAGCCAGAAGCCTTGCAGCCCTAGGCTGTCATTAATCATGACACTTTGGAAGGATAGTCCACTCCTTGTCTATGCAACGAGGCTGAGTAAAATCCAGGCGGGGTGACCAAAGTGAGAGCCCCGAGTCAAGTTAAAGTCCGAGACTCAGCCCTCCGGACACCTACTTCCACCAACTTCTTGCGTTCTGAGGGGCTGGCTTCCCCCGTCCGCGGCTGGGCGCCGGCCTGGGAGAAAAACATCGCGACCGCCACAACCGAGTCAGTACAGCGGAACCCGCGACCTCCGCAGCCAGACACGGACGCGCTGCAGACCACCGGCCACGTTAACCGCGCCTCTGGAAAATAAACCTGGCCAGCCACCTCCAACGTCTTATCCCATTGGATGGCCTGCGAGCCACTGGCGTTGATTCCGCAGTTCTATTGGCCAGAGGCTTTAATAACGTTTCCCCGGAACAGCCTATGGCGGAGAGGCTCCCAGACCCGCCCCCTGCACTGGCTCCGCCCCGTCTAGTCCCGTTAACCCCTAACGCGCTGCTGGGAATCCTGCTCACCTAGGTCTTTCTCCAATGTGTACCGCGCGATTCCTTTCATTTTCTTCTCCCACACCTTACAATAAATTACTTTTGAGAATTTGATCCACGGCACTGTGCTATTATAGAAGACGCAAAAAAAAGTGTGAACAAAGCATAAAACGAACCAAACAAAACAAGCCAAATCCAAGATTCACGTGCAGATCAGCAAGTCATTGGGGTAGAGCCTTTGGGGATGTTTTGTCCTCTCGGTAACTCCAGCACCTAGCACGATGCCTGGCACACAGCAGACGTTCAGGAAACCAACCAAGTGAGCCCTTAGGACATTTACAGCAAGTTATTTCATTCAATTCTCTGGTGAAAGAAACGCGGAATAAGTAGTATAAACACCACTGAGCCCAAATTCCATAGCAAACATCTTTATTAAAGGCAAGGAATATGAGAGGGTTCCGTTTAGCAAAAGCCTTTTTCTTAGATTCCCTTTCTTCTGGCAAGTCTGTAAGATTAAACACACACACACGCGCGCGCACGCACGCACTCACGCGCGCACACACACACACACACACACACACACACACACACACAAACAGGCACCAAGACCTGTTTGAAATAAGAAACAGGCATTTGAGGTCGAGTCCGTTGGAAACTCATTTAACCTTTTATTTCACAGCAGGTTTTAGTGTGCGTCCCAGGTCAGTCCGCTTTTCTCAGGACACAGATCTCAGCCCTCGAGATCTCTGCCTCGAACTTCAGCTGATTTTCTCTCTGCTTTTAAACCTCTCCCTAGCCTCGAGCCGCGGCGATGCAGCTGCTCATCAGAATCCCTGTAAATACGATGAGTTTTGCTAACTAACTGAGGGAGAAACGAAGTAACACTTCTTTTTCCTCTCTCTCTTTCTGTAGAAGTGGTCAGGAGGTGAGCCGAGAACTAGAGGCGCCAGGTCTTCCCGCCGCCTCGATCGCGAGAGAGGGCCCCCGCAGCTCCTCTTCATATGGTGGTCTTTAGGACCCAAGGGCGGGCGTCCCGGAAAAGGAAGGGGCAGGGCCTAGAGGTGCGCGCCGCAGCCCGGATACTTTGAACTTCGCGCAGGCGCGGGTGGCCGTGGACGGGTGGCGTCCCTGACCGCTGCGAATTTGAGGAGCCTCAGGTTCGTGCTCGACGGCTGCGGGATCCCGACCCGCGATCCTGTTCCCTTCGGCCGGGTCGCAGTGCACCGGCCGCTAGGGTCCGGCGAAGTCGTGAGTGTTGGGTGGAGCTGGAGGCAGATCCCGAGGGAAGCGGTGCATCTTGTAAAGACACTGGGTAGGGTCCCCTCCCGGGCCTCGGCTTTCTCCAGTAATAGTATCTTTTAGGCGCGAGCCTCAGGCGCTGCAGAGACCAGAGTCCTGCCGGGAGTGGGGTGTAAGGAGCCCTCCTGCTCGGGTCCTCTTTCCGGCTGCTCCACTACCAGGTGGTTGGTCTCGGCTGTTACAAGTGATAGCTAGCGCACGTGAACGTCTATCCTGTGCCAGGCACTTAACCTTTCTGTGCGGTTTCCCCATAAATGGGAAGAGTCGAGGACTTGTGAAAGCGAAATAAGTTTATACCCGGTAAAGCCCTTCGAATTGTGCCTGGCCCGAGGTAAGCGCACAGAAAAGTTAGCAGGTGTCCTCACTTCCTCAGCGCACCCGAATCTACTCGCTTCACTCCACCCCCACCGCCTTCACCAGCTCCCCGAGTCCCTGCAGAAGCCTCCTCGCTTCGACTTTTGCCTCCAAACCGTTCTCCACACAGTTGTAGGGAGCATAATATTTTAAAAAGGAGTAAATCGGGTCATCGTACCCCCGGCTTATTGAAGCCCTTCAGTGGGACCTCATTGTCCTTAAAATAAAAGCCAGTGTCTTTAACACGCCTTACTCCTCCCCACCCACTTTGTCCTTTCTGTGCCCTGGTAATTATCACAACCTCGTTCTCGCTTCCTGGCCTTTGCAGGTTGTGTTCCCTCTACTTGGAAAACCGCCCCCTCCCCCCTTTTTCCTGGCTGGTTCTTTTTCATCCTCCAGGCCTTCCTTAAATGTTATTTAGTCAGAGAGAGTTCCAAAGTAAGGGCATCCTATTATTGTGTCTCATACTTGTGAAATGTAAGGACTGTCTAAAGATATCTTAGCTGCTTTTTCGGGGCGGGAAGGGAGTTTATTTTTTTGTGTTGGTCTGTTTCTCTCTGAAATATAAGCTCTTCCAGGGCACAAACTGTTTCTATAGTAACTCTTTGTTTCTAGGGCTTGGCACATAATAGCTGCTCAATAAGTACTTGTGGAATGAATGAACTGGGGGAGGGGGGGAGCGTGTATGATACCCTGTTACAGAGGAGGAAACAGCCTTCAGCAATTAAGTAACCTACCCATGTGTACATTTACCCCTTGGTAATGACTGGATTTGAAATTGGGACTCATGTTTGCCCACTACTGGCCACACCCGGCTTCAGCTGAGGAGCCTGACTCCTGTGCCCTACTGATGGTCTCAAGCTCTATAAAAAAGAGCAGCGGGAATGTAAAGGAATTGCCCAGCCGGATGTGGTATGGTGTGGGCAGAGGAAGAGCTAGCAGCTTTAAGAGAAGTGCTCATTTGCATCCACAGATTTTTTTTTTTTAAGTCCTTGATAAAAGCTCTAATATTCCAAATTGGCATTTGATGGGAGAATTTCTTTAGATTTTCATCTTTGGCATCTATTTTCCTCTTCTGAAATCAAGAAAGTGGAAATTAGACTATGTGGTTTAGAAAAGTGTTTTGCTTCGGTATGAGGTCTTTGTAGGTTTTAGTAAGTAGTTAGCTTTAGGACCAGACCAATAAGATAATTATTAAGTTAGTTGGGTCCTCATAGAAGTACTTCTAGATAATGTAGATCCAGAATTGACCATTTGACACTGTCGAGGACTTCGTCAGCTTATCTTTGGGGAAGTAAGAGATAATCACTGATGTCCTTCAGGCTCCCATGCTTTGGTGAGGGATAGATCTGTAAATTCCAATTGGACCCTAAAAAGTCGAACATAGTCAGAGCTACTTGAAATTCTTAAATTGTTTTCGGCTCAAGAACCTATTGGAAGCTTCAGGACCAAGAATGAACATTTTTGTTTTGTTTTGGACTTTTGCTCAACCCCCTTTCTTGAGGCATTAAGATTGAAAGACTAAGGGAGAAGATGACCAGGATTTTTGCTGTCACTTTTGTTTGCCACATTTCTATAGCAGATTCTGGTAACACGCTTCTGAACCACCTGTAAAGCAGCTGTTGTTGGTTACTTGGTTCTGCATCTGGTAGGTGTCAGGTGCGCTGTATGTGTTGCGGACACTCACGTGACAAGAAATTTGAGAGCAGTGGAGTTGGTTTGCCAGTGGCAACTGTGGGCGTGGGAAATAATGATATTTCTATCTTTTGTTTCTAGAAGAAATATAATGTCTCAGGAAGGTGGTTACGGGAGGTGGACGATATCCAGCAGTGATGAGAGTGAGGAGGAAAAGCCCAAACCGGACAAGCCATCTACTTCTCTTGTTGTCCATGCTGGGCAGGGAGTAGTGTGTGAGCCAAGGTACACCTGTTCCGAGGCTCGGAAAGCCGCCCACCGGAGGAAGATGTCACCTGTGAAATTCAGCAACACAGATGCAGTTTCCGAAGTGTTACCTCCCAAAAGGCAGAAGAGTGGCTCCCAGGAAGACCTAGGTTGGTGTCTCTCCAGCAGTGACGATGAGCTGCCACCACAGACGCAGCAGAAGCCAGCTGAGAAAGTGGCCGTCAAGGAGGAGAGAAGCACCTCCTCTCCCAAAGATGATGCTGCCCCGAGAGCTGGAAATCACGTCCACCACGAGCTCAGCAAGGAGGAAGACGAGTACGAGACATCAGGGGAAGGCCAGGACATTTGGGACATGCTGGATAAAGGGAACCCCTTCCAATTTTACCTCACTAGAGTCTCAGGAATTAAGCCAAAGTATAATTCTGGCGCCCTCCACATCAAGGGTAAGTCGTGCCAGAGTCCCTCAGTGAGACCAGGAGGGTAGCCTGGAATGACCTTTCTTCATGGTCTTAACTTCTCAGGAAAAGGAAAAATACCATTTTAACAAGGCAAATGCGTGAGTTTGACAGCAAACTGTTTACTTAGGTCAGAGAATCAGAGGGCGTTTCTCACAGCCCCACAGATCAACCAGCGGGACCGCTTAGCGCAATATTTAGACTTGTTTAACTTTTATGTTAAAGATTAAACTTGATCGATAACACTTTATTAACGAGGTAGCAAATACCTGATAGCAGCAGTTCTCTTTGGTCTCTGGATCAGCAGCATCACCTAAAACTTGTTAAAAATGCACATTCTCGGGCTCCACCCAGATTCTTTAAATCGGGAAGCAAGGCCCTGCAGTCCGTTTTAACAATCCTCTTAGGGGGTTCCAGTGCCCTATGGAGTTTGAGAACCGCTGCCTTGAAGCCTGGTTTTGGTTCCTACTGAAGAAGCGAAAAAGGAATGCCAGAGTACAAATAGATGTTTCAGTTCTGAGCCTAAAGATGGCCTTTGGGTGGCTTTGGTTATTCCCCAGGGGTATCTGACATTGTGATAGTATATTTGATCTTCATCTCTGGTTATATTTGGTTTTTGTCTCAGGCTCCAAAAAACAGCTCTAAAGTAATAAAAGTCAAAGGAGTATCTTTTGATATTCATAACAAGCCCCTTTCATGCATGGGTTTATGTTAATGAGATGAGTTTTCAAAAGCCCCCTAAGCATGGGGGGCTGGTAGTCAGGGGAACCAATTTCCTGATTAAAGTTGGAACTAACTTTAAGCCTCACTCCCCATATCTAGGAGAGGAGAGGGGCTGGAGGTTGCGTTAACCACCAGTGGCCAATGATTTAACCATTCATGCCTATGTAATGAAGCCTCCTTTTAAAAAAAAAAAGCCTAACTGGAGGGATGTGGAGAGCCTCCAGGTTGGTGAACCCGTGGAGGGGCTGGGAGGGTGCACCGGAAGAGGGCACAGAAGCTCCACGCCCCTCCCCCCACACCTTGCCCTGTGCATCTCTTCCACCTGGCTGCTTCTGAGTTGTATCCTTTTATAATAAACCAGTAATCTGGTAAGTAAAGTACTTTCCTGCATTCTGTGAGGCTTCCTAGCAAATTATCGAACCCAAGGAGGGGATCATGGGAACCCCCAAGTTATAGCTTCATAATCAAAGTGTAGGAGATCTGGACCGGTGATTGGCATCTGAGTTGGAACAGTAGTCTAATGGGGCTGAACCTGTGGGATCTGATGCTAACTCCAGGTGGATGGTGTCCGAAATGAATGAAATTGTAGACACCTAGAGAACTGGAGACAAAGTCTGTGGAAAACCCCCAAGCACACGGTGTCAGAAGTATTGGGCAAAGAAAGTTTTCCTTCAAGAGAGAGTAGCAGGTACTGTAGAATCCGCGACACAGGGTTTGAATCCTGGTCTCACCACTCACGTGCTGGGTGGATAATTAACAAAGGCCCTGGCGTTCTTTAATTTTCAGTTTACTCATCTTTAAACTGGAGGGGGTAGGGGTTCAAAAAAGAAGAAAGTACATGAAGTGATCAACACAATATATTCACATGGCAGATATAACAAAATAAACATTCTTATTTCAGATTACCTTTTTTTTCTGGTCCATACTCAAAAATAGATTATGTTCACTATCAATAGTGTTTTAATTACATGTAATTGTAATTGTATATTATATCTTCTGTGTGATATATAAATACTTGGTATTAAATATTGGTATATTTAATTCTATACAGTAAGAGATTCTATAGGTTCTTTTTCATTTTGAGGATCTCTTGTCTCGATACTTTGAAGAAATATTAGAACTCAGTATTTCTGTTGTTTGATTTATGAAAGATAGACACAGGAAATCATTAGAGAACGATGAAAGGCTTTGCTGTATGTAATAAAATGATAAAATCTGGCTATTAGCACCAAGATATTGAAGAAAGTGTGATAATATTAAGGTAGCATGTGTGTATGCGCATGTGTGTGTGTGTAAGCTTTAATCCTCACGACAGCCTTATGTGTAGATATTACAGTTGTCTTCCTTTCATAGGTGACAGATCTGCAGTGCAGAGATGTCGAATAGCCTACCCAAGGTCACAGAGCTGGTAAATGATAGAGCTGGGGTTTGAATCCCGGCATTTGGCATCAGAATCCATGCTTTTAACTGTTCGATATACCCCTCCAACATATGGAGTGGTACATACGATATCTACAAAATTGTAGGTTGTTTAGAAGATCTCAGAGGAGAAGGGACTTTACATGGGCCAAAAAAGATGGGTAAAATTTAGAAAGGTTAAAAGAATGGCCAGCGGTGGCAAAATAGAAAACACCACGCAGGAATGTATTGCAATTTATTTCTTGATGGTGCAACTCCCTGTAAAGATAGGAGCTTCCTTAAGAAGTATACTTTGTTCTTTTAAAATCTTTGTACCCCCCAAAAATAAAAAATAAATAGCAAATTAAAAAAAGAAGTCTTTGTACCTGGGCAACTAGCTCACGTCTGGAAGAAGGAGGCACTCAGTAAATATAGGCCAAAGAAATGAAGATGCCCATTTGAACCGCCCAGACAGTTTGGTGGTTAAAAGCGGAAGTGCTGGAGCCACTCAGCCTGGGTTCATATCCTGACACTGTCCCTTCTTGGCTGTGTGGCCATGGACAGCCTCCTAAGCAGAGACTCCTTGTCGACCAAATGGGAATGACAGACCCCACCTCAGAAGATGGCTGTGGGGAGGAAGAGTTAACACGTGGGAAGTGCCAAGAATAATGCCTGGCACCGCAGAAGTCCTGTACCAGTGCGGTTGTTAGAAGCCTTGGTAATGACAATGACCGAGCACTTCCTCTCATGGTGAATTTTTTGAGCTTTCTGACCTATCTGAAGTCAAACTTGAATGCGAGTGAATTGGGTCTTCCCTAGAGATGACCTTGGATGCCAGAAATGTGAGCTTAGAGCTGTGGGTGCCTCTGCCTCCTGCACAGGAAGCAAGTGCTCCCAGACTCCAGAAGAGACCCTCCTGCCAGTCCCTGGAGGGGAGGTTTCCTCTAGGGAGTCCTGAATGAGGACTTGAAGGAGATAGATTAGATCTGAAAAGAACACATATCATTGTCCTTATTGGCAGTTTCTAAAATTGAGCAGTCATCCAGTACCAAAGTTGTAGATGTTAATTTTACATTGTATTTTATTAAAGAATACGTAGTATTACATAGCACAATTCGAGAAATTTTTTCTTGAATTTTATGGAACATTAAAATCTAGCTTTGTAGTGACTTCTCAGTTCACTGTTTTCTAAGCCAAATGTTGATCATCAATGACTAATAAGTCAGTTGTGATTATTGAGCATTTTTGTCAAAATACGAACTTTAGATTTACATGTTTTGTCTTCTCAGATATTTTATCTCCTCTGTTTGGGACCCTTGTGTCTTCAGCACAGGTGAGTTTCCAGTTGTTTTTTTTTGTTTTGTATGAAAGGGGACAAATAATTAAACAACTCCATAAGAAAATATGAGTGGCAGGGACCTGTGTCTCAGTCCTGTGCTGGTCCCCAAGATGGCACAGACCACAGCTGCTGTTGTAGGATCCACAGCCCTCAGCATGGAACGTGGATGTCACTATCAGTGGAGCTCTTGGCTCTGGATTAGGCTGCAAAGACTGGCTAAGAAGTCACTTGGAAATTACAGCCTGAGGGACTTCTTTTTGGGACACTTGATAAGCTCTTGGGCTCTGGTGCAACCCCCTGCAGAGGTGTGGGTAGAGTGGTGAAGGCTAAGTCAAGTTTGATTTGATTTAGAAAAGTAAAATGTTTTGCACTTGCCTCACCACCCCTGCCACACAAGTTAGGGATACTTAAGTGTGTTTGATTGCTTTTGCCTGACAAAGCTGATGTCTTTGTGTTGATAAATCACATTATGCTCCAGGCTCTCGAGTAAATAGAAAAAAGGTCACTTTTCCGAAGAAAGCACAGCTTCTTGTGTCTTTCGCATCTCACTTGGTCTCAGGAATTCTGGTCTCCAGATGGAAGGTGGGGTGAATTTGCGTGTGTTCTCTTAGTGAGATTGAGTCACTGTGTCCAGGAGGAGGGTCGATGGGAGGGAGCCCCCATGGGTAAGTCCAGTACAAGATGTGGGGTCAATATGTAATTGTTGTGAGCCTAGGGAATGTCTAGTCTCAGATGCCCAGTTACAAAGTTAGTTCATAAGTTAGGCTGGAAAGAAATATTCTTTTCTAAAAGTCCTTTTTATAATCACCTAGGGAGAAAGGAATAAATTTATAAGCTTTTTTTTTTTTTTTAATTTAAATTAATCAGAGAGCCCTCAGAAATAAATTCCGCAGAGATAATTGTCTTAGAGCCTGCTTTCTCACGCATTCCTCCATGAATTGAGATTCCTTGAACCAAATATTCTCTTTGAGATATAGTTTAGGTTTGGTTATAAGTCTTGTAGCCTAGCTGTCCAGGTTTATAAATAAAATTGTAGTTCATCATTATTTTAGAGTGTTTTTCAATTTTAATAACCAAATAGTTCTTATAGACTGCTTCGCTAGATCACTCATGACTTAGTTCCTTTTCTTTCCCCTGTCTAGTTTAACTACTGCTTTGATGTGGACTGGCTCATAAAACAGTACCCACCAGAGTTCAGGTGAGTTCTACAGGATGATAGATTGCTCCATAACTGTAATGAGGCTTGAAAACCCAAGATTTGTGCTTCTCAGGCAACTGCCACCCATCTTTTTCAAATGCCTTTTAAAACCATTGAAATCATTAAGTTGTACTGGACGTCGTTAAGTTAAAACAGCATTTTTCGATCTTACTAATCATATGCATTCTTTAAACAGATTTTAGCACTTTCCTCCATTGCTCTGTTCAGAAGTAGATAAGGACAGATTCCAACCCAAATAAGAGAACTTTATGTCCAGTGTTAATATGAAGGAAAAAGTCACTGCCACCTGCTCTCTAGACCTGTAAGCATGCCAACACATGGCCAGCAAGCCACGCTTCACTGACTACATCAGTGCTGTTTTGAGAATCTCTTAAATGATTCTTCCTGTAGTTTAGGAGTTATTAAAAAGGGTCATAGGCCCTCCCTTATCCAGGTTCTGGAGGTGATAGATTTTCAGTCTTCTGCAGCTCCTCAGCCTGGGGTCAGACAATATAGACCAAATAGATAGCATCACACAGTGATGTGCCACACTTCCTGGTTTCATTTACATGGCAGAATCCATAACGACAAGTAAGATGGAGGAGTACACACGCAAGAAAAAGGATTGTCAGCATCCTCAAAGTCCTTGGTGTGTTGAGGGCTCAGATTGTGGAAACCATCAACAGTAGATAAAATGCTGTTGAAATTTCCCAGGTAGCTTTGGCACTCAGGGGCTTGTATTTGACCTGTGACACGTAGGATTCGTTTTAGCTGCGTGTGACAGAATACCCAAAATAATGATGGCTTAAACAAGAAAGAAAAAGATTTCTCCAGCTTAAGAAGACGAGGCGGTAGACATTCACGGTCCAGATTCTCAGGGACTTAGCCACCCCTTTTATCTTTCTGTCCCACTATCCTGGTGTGCGACTTTAGTCTTCAGAGTCACCCAGCGGTCCAGCATGGCACCTAGAACTCCAGATCACTGGTCTGTCTTCTAGGTGGCAGGAAAGAGAAAAGGGGAGAAGGACGAAAGGGCCAAGGCCCCGCCGAGCAGCCGTCCTGGACGTCCTGCCCAGCACCTGCCTGGATTTCACTGGGTGGAACTCAGTTACATGGCGTTAACTAGCTCTAAAAGAGGATGCAGATGGAGTCTTAGCTGAACACTCCTTGTCCTGCATAAGATCTGGGCTCTGTTAGGGAGAAGGGGGAATGCATATTGGGAGGCAACGTGCCGTCTCTGCCACAGGCTCCTTCTGGCCCATAAGCGTCCCTGCGAGTGGCATTGGCACTACTGTTTTTCATCACTTTGCTTCTCAAAGACCTTGAGATCAAATTGTCGCACCTTTCAAGTGTTGCCATAGTGGAGACTGCAGTTCCCTCAGTATCTGTCATGGGTTGAATTGTCTCACCCTGAAAGAGGTCACTTGGCGTTCCAACCCCCAGTACCTCGGACTGTGGCCTTATTTGGAGACAGGTTTTTTATAGAGATAATCAAGTTAAAATAAGGTCATTAGGGTGGGTCTTAATCTATTACGACTGGTGTCCTTATAAGAAGGGAAAATTTGGACACAGACACATGTAGCGTGAAGACACAGGGAGAACATCATCTACTAGTCAGGGGACCACCGAGGCTCCCAGGAGCTGGGGGAGAGTCCTGCAACAGGTCCCAGAAGGAGCCAGCCCTGCTGACGCCTTGGTCTCAGGCTTTGTGCTTCCAGAACTGTGAGACAAAAAAATCCCTGTTTCTTAAGCCACCTGGTTTGTAGTACTTTGTGATGGCAGCCCCAGCAAACTAGCTCAGTACCCAGTGGACCGTCAGTAACTGTCACCAAGGGTCAGAAGAGTCCTGCCCTTCCCACCACCCACTCATTGTTGACTGCACCTTGGAAATGCCAGCAGGAGCACTGGAAGGAGAGCAGTGACGTAAATGTCAAGGTAACATCCAGAACTTATATAGCGACAAACTCAGATCGAAAGGGTCTGTACCTTCTTACATCATTCAGAGGCTGCCCTGTAGTAGGGTTCTCCAGAGAAACAGAACCAACAGGAGAGACATAAAAAGGTCTCTTCATGACGGGTAATTGGCTCAAGCAGGAGGAGAACAAATCGTCTCTTCACTTTGTGTTCCACCCAGACCGTCTGCAGTTGGGCACCCACTCACCTCGGGGAGGGCTGTCTGCTTTGCTGTGTCTGCCAGTTCAAATGCTGGTCTCGACTGGAAACCTCTCTCACAGACAGACACACGCAGACGTAATGTTTTTACCAGGATGCCCCTTGGCCCAGTCGAGGTGACCCATAAAATTAACCATGACCCACTGCCTTTTTGTGGTAGTTTACAGAACCAATAAATTTGAAAAAATTAATGCAGACTTCCACTTCTGTCAATAATGTTTCATCTTTTATTTTTTGAAAAGTCTTGACGATCTGGTAATGCTAATCGTTTCTAGATGCTTGAGTGTCTCTTACATTATTCTCTGTACTGGTTTTCTAGTTGTAAAACAAAATAATTTTCCAAATAGAAAAAAGTTGCGAAGACACATTTCTTAGTTTTCTTTGACCTAAAGTGTTAGAATAAAACTCTTGGGCATTAAGTAGCTAGGTATTTGTGCCAGAAGTGCATTTTCTATAATGTTTCTTTTCAGTTGAGTGTTGTCCCTGCATGTATGCTAGAGAATCATTCTGCACTGTGATTGATAAATGTGGAAGCGGCTACATTTGTTCATCTCGATTGTTCTTTGGAGAAAAATCCAATTTTTGTTTTGTTGGGAACACTTGTGAAGGTTTATTGATTTCTAAGGATTATCTTGCTTTGAATTAACTGAAGAAGATCACGGTTCCCTTAACAGCCTTTTAAATCTATTCCTAGAGTCTTTTTATGATATCTTTTAGGAATTAAAAAATATAGCATTTTCAATGTACCTTCGACTCTGTATTACTGAATTACAACCTTACTTATTAATGAGTCTGCGTTGTACCATGGGCCAGAGTTCCTGCTTGTGGCCTGGGGAGTCTGGTGCAGTGCCTGGCACACAGTAGGAGCTTGGCGAACATAGGCCTAGTAAGGTAATCCATTGCTTGGTCCAAAGGAAAGAACAGAGCAGCATGCTATACAATAGTAATTGTCTATCTTTTAATCTGTCTGAATGCAGGCATATTAACACAGAGCTAACGGTGCCCTTTGGGACCAAAGAAGAAAATTCATTACTCAAGGACTTTCTTGAGTCACAACCCCTCTCGGTTGCAGTAGAGCTTTAGGATTAGGCCACACGGCACCATTGTAAATGTAACTGGTTAGTAAATGAAGATTAACTGATCACGGCTATGTGTTAGCCCTGTACTCAGGCACCACGAAGGCCAGAAGCACATGTCGGGTGATGAAAGAGTGAACATTGCTTCACTAGGCAGGAGTCCAACTTTATCAAATACTTCTGATCTTTTTCAGGAAGAAACCAATCCTGCTTGTGCATGGCGATAAACGAGAAGCCAAGGCTCACTTACACGCCGAGGCAAAGCCTTATGGAAACATTTCCCTTTGCCAGGTAAGCTGCTTATTGTCATTTGAGATCATGCTCGGTCTGAAGGATGGAAGGGAATTTAGACATTTAGTCTATCCACTTGCCTAGTGCAGGAATCCTCTCTCTGGCATCCCCAACACGTATTTGTCTAGCCTTGGCTCAAATGCTTTCTGAGATAGCCCATCCTATTTGTGAGTAGCCCTGTGGTTAGAAAGATTATTCTTTATGTTGACCTGATATCTCTGCATTAGGATTCCTTGGAGAAACAGTGATGTGTGTGTGTGTGTGTGTGTGTGTGCGCATGCGTGTGCATGCGTGTGTGTGTGCGTGCGCACGCATACGCATGCATGCATGCATGCACATGCATATGTATGTAGAGAAATTTATTTCCTAAGAATTGGTTCACGTGGTTGTGGGGGCTGCTAGCAATCCAAAATCCACAGGATAGGCCAACAGACTGGAGACCTGGGGACGAGTTGATATTGCACTTTGAGACCACAGGCAGTCTGTAGATTGCATTTCCTCTTCCTTGAAGAAGTCGGTGTTTATTCTCTTAAGGTCTTCAACTGATTGGACGAGGCCCACCTACATTCTGGAGGGTAATCTGCTTTGCTCAAAGTCTACCGATGTAAATGTTAATCTCATCTAAAAACATACCTATAGTGCAACATCTAACCAAATATCTGGATACTGTTGCTTAGCCAAGTTAACATATAAAATTAGCCATCACAGTCTTCCTCTTTGTAACTCCCACACATTTGGTCGTAATTTTTCCCCTCTGGAGCCACATAGAATAATTCTCCCTGCATGCACCAGTGATTCTTATATTTGAAGTCATCTCCCTGAGGTTTCTCACTTTCTTCAGTTGTTTCCAATGTAACATGGATTTCCTATCTTTTTCCAACCTCTGGCCCTCCTCCAGTTAGTCAGCGTGCCTCTCAAAACCTGGGTTTCAGCGCCCTGATTTAACCACTGCACTTTATATAGCTAGAGTTTGAAAGCATTCCTTTTCCCAACCTGTTCGTGGCTGGCCTTCCACACAGACATGCCTTCGCTTAGCCGTTGCCAAAGATCCCATTGCTTTGTTTTAGTTACTAAAAAATAGAAGAGGTTAAACTGCAGTAAGATAGCTCTCTCACCAGACCAAAAGTGGGCAGAAAATAAAACAACATAGGAGTCTGGAAAATCAGTGGCTGAATCAGTAGTAATCGTGTCTTTCAAATACTAACTACCTGTAGGGGAGACGGTGACGTGCCTGGTAACATGCCCCAGGCCCGCCAGTAGAGGGCAAAAGGAGCCGCACAGAGCCGTTCAGAAGCTCCCAGCTCTAGTCTGAGGTGCAGGAGGAGGATGGCCCATCCTGACCTATTGAAATACCTTTATATCTTATCTGTTAGATGAATTCTTGACTTTGACGTCAGTCAGGGAATCAGTAGATGCTGACACTTCTCCCATTTTGCACATACGGAACTGGAGGTCAGAGTTTGAGGCCTTCTGCTGGTCAAGGTCCAGACTGCCAACCCTCTGCATTCTAGGTGTGTCATTTTGGGCTCATCACTTAACCTCTTTAGGCCAAATTTTTTCATCTTTAAAGTGGATTACTAATACTGTTCTTTATAGGGTTGTGCAAGGGATTTGGTGCATTTGCCCCCCAAAAACACCCATTAAATATTATCTGTTGACGTTATTATCATCCTTGTTTTTGTGTTTAGGCTTGCCCAAAAGCATACAACTTAAATCAAAACTAAACTCAAAGCCAGGTCTCTTGATTATTGCTTTTTTCTGGGCTAAATATTAATTTACAGAGTAGCAGTCTTCATTCTCATTTTGTAATTTTAAAGACATGAAATACAGTTCCCCACTCTCTCTTCTGTGGCCAGACCGCACAAATGCATGCCGCTCTGTGAGCCTCCTCCGACACTGAGTATATGAGGACAGTGAACTGTGCCACCTGTCTATGAGCATCCCCAAAGCAGGGCCTGTATCATGCTCACCTATGTGTTCCAATTTGCCCGTTACTGCCCGCCAGCAACAGATCCACCCATCCGTCATGTGGTTGGGGGCAGGGTAGCAGTGCTTCATTTGCAGAATACTTGCCCCAGGCAGGCCCCTTTCCTAAGCACTTCAAATACTTTTTCTCATTTTCTCCTAATAGTAGCTCTCTGAATCCCCTAACAGCACCCTCATTTTAAAGAGGAGAGAGGCAAAGCACAGAGTTTTAAATTTTTTTCAAAGTCATGCAAAGTCGTCAAGCTGGGATTTGTGCTTTTTTAACTGCTTATTTAGATATTTCTATTTTGACTGACTCTTCATATCCTGCATCTTGAGCATATTCTGCTTAACCAAGGTCTTGCTCTAGTGGGTGTTAGATAAAATGTTTTAATTCTCCACCCTTCCCCCATTTGTTCGTAAAAGTATCATTTCGTAACACAAAAATGGGTTTAATATGTTCTTTATTTTCAGCACTTGCTATGTTATTAATGTAAAAAACTTCTGTTTTAACATCATGAGTCTTTCTGCTGCAACCACATTTAATGTTTCTTTTACATATGCTCTGAAAACTTTTTGCATATATTTTCAGTATAAGCCAAATATCTCATTTTATAATTTTGCATCGGGTGTCATTTGTTTTTATTAGTTTTTTGACAACTAAAGAAATTAGGCTTCTCTGCTTCTAATTACTCTATTTAAAAATTAAATTACTCTAATTAAAAATGCAGTATGTATTGAATCATGTGGGGTAAGTTTTTTAAAAAAGTTTTTTAAAAAATGAGCCTCACTGGATGCTAGTATAAAAACTTTATTGTCAATCAAGGGCTTGTCCACTAGAGGGCAGTAAAAGCAGTGGGGAAAAAAAAACCAAGTTGAATCTTTTCTAATTTCCAATAGGTAGGGATATTACTGAGTTGTTTTTTTGTTGTGTTTTTTTGTTTGTTTGTTTGTGTTTTTTGAGTGAGTGACTTGACTTCTTTTTCATCCTAGGCAAAGCTGGAAATTGCATTTGGAACACACCACACGTAAGCAATTTTTCATGAAATGGGGGAGGATATGATTTTAATAGACCAAAGGACACTATCCGGAAGATGCCCTTATAAGAACTCACACGTGATGATTTCGCTGGGGGAAGAAAGCTATCAGTAAGGAAGGAGAGGAAGCAGAGTTGTTTTCCAATAGCCTAAGACAGAGTACTGGGATCCGGCTTTCAACATGAAAATGCGAGTCTGTGATGTGGTTTCTGCTTTCTGTTCGGCACGTTCCCTACAAGAGAATAGACCGGTTGTGTGGGCCGTGGGTATGGATGACAGTGTGTGTGTTAGCCACGTGCCCGTGGATTCCACAACTTTGAAGACTGTCGTGTGATTTTTTTTTTTTTAATAAGATTCTGAGTTGCATCAAATAGAATACTGTTAGGTCAGCTCCATGCTGTGATTGAAAGAAAAACTTTTTCACAAAAAGTTGTCAGCCTGAAAGGCTGATGCCTGTCCCTGCTTACAACAGCTCAGAAATTTCTTGTAGAATAATTTTCTGAGACACTGCAAACATCAGACAGGAAGAGCCTTCCTACTGCTTCCTACTTGACACATCACACCCGATTGTCAACTTGACTCCCAATTTAGGTTAGTTTTACAGACATTTTTACTGAGCCCTTTTATGTAATTGTTCTATAAATGAGAAAAGGGATGATAGGGCTCTCCACATTTCATTATTTTTATAAATCAAATTTTCTCTAGAAAGGATTTGTGAAAAGAATATGCCAAAGCCTCGTTTTTCTTCTAGGCCAGCAGTGGGAATGGGTAGCTGGCTGCCTCAGGCATGTTCCCTCAGGTATCTATCTATAGGGCAAAAAGGGATCTGGGGATAGGGGGTTCTCCTGAGTCTAGCTGTGACTGCTGTTTTTCTGATATTACTGTGGCCTAAACTCAGGGCATACATTCTTCTTTCTCATTGAACACTTAAAACTATTTTGTCAATCTTCTTTTAAAAGGAACTGGGGCGGAAAGAGTTGAGCCATTTTGTAAAAGGATACCCATCAAATTTATATTACCTGGTCTTCGATGCTCCTGAGTAAATGCTGCAGTGTTTACCAACCATCCTTAACTGGTAGCTTTAGTCTCATAGGGGACAAAATAGAGTTTGTCGATGGTTGAGAGTGAACTCAAGCACCTAGCTGCGATATAAATGAATTATTTTGTACATAGCACCGAACTAATTTCGGCAGAAAATACAAAATGGCATTGAATAAGGCAGCTCAGCATCTCAGGGTTCCCCTAGCTGCATCACAGGAGACACTGATGGGTGGCACTAGTCAACCTGTCATGGGTAGGCCTTCCACCAGTATAGGATAACCCCAGATGAATCCTTGTCCCCGACCCGTAGCTGGAACCCTAGCATAAATACCTTACCGATTCTAAAATACATTCAGAAGTCCTGTCTTTTATTTGGGTTCTGGGCATAGACCACCGGTGCCGGGTTCCTGTGCTGGCCACACGTCCTGTGCCAGCAGTCATTTCATGGGCAAAGTCACACTGTGCACTTAATGTGCTGGCAAGTAGGGAAGCCTGTCCCTTTGTCCTGGGAGGGACTGAGTATGCTGAGCCTGGTCAGGATCTAACACCATGATGCTCGATGGAGCCTAGAGGGGCTATCCTTTTTTTAATGCTTTTCGAAAATTTATTTGGTCCTTCCTTTTCATCTTATAGACCAGAGACCTCCAGTAGACATGCCATTTTCCTCAGGATAGTGTTAGAAATAGTACTAGAACCCATTTATTTTAACTTGTTTATTTTTGTTTTCCTTACGGCAGAAATGGACTCACTGTTTCCTTTGGTCCCCCAGACACACACGCACACGCACACGCACACACACACACACACACACGTAAATATACCACCCCTAACATATACACTTTGCAGGTTAAACTCAACAGTTCTGCATTCAGAGCTACAATAGAACTGTTCTCAACCACACAGTATGTGTAGTTTACGTTTTGTTAAAATGCCAGGGTCTTGTAGGAGATCAAACTCATATCTTGAAATGACTTCCAGTTGCTCGTTTTAAAACGTTTTTAGCATTATTCATTAAATATGTATTATATCCTTGAGACACACAGCTCTAGGGTTTTGAGACATAATAGTTTTTGAGATATAACAGTTTTTGTTCTTACAGCTTTTTGTCTTTTGGTGAGTGAGGCAAGACAAACGTATGAATTAGAAAAGGAGGAAAACCTTCCAGCTCATGGTGACGGGATGTAAACTGCCTCCCTAACTGGACGGAGTGGAGCTTCCGCAGTAAATAGGAAGTGGCCTTTGAGGTCGCATTCTCTTTAGCAAGCACGTGTGGACTGCGCGCTCTGCGCAGAGCACCTGGAAACGACGGGGTGCAGCCCCGCCCTCCAGGAGTCCCCTAGCCTTGTCGGTCCGTCCACTCTGCCCTCCCCGTGTTTCCGTGGGTCTGTCTCGCCGTGCTTTAGAGTTCTAAAGCGTTCCCGTTTCCTCCGGAGCTGGGAGCAGAGTTAGCTCCGATGGCCCTGAGCATCCTAGAAGGGGAGGAGGGAAGCTAAAGCAGCTCAAAGTCCAGTGTCCCCGTTTAACGGGGAGCCCGGTGAACTAACGGGGACGACCACAGGATGGGCGGGGCATGCCTGTCCGCGCTGCCATGTGTCGTCCTCTCACTTAGACCACACGGTCCCCACCTCGCCCACTCCCGCCCCCGCCATCAGGTGGAAAGTACGCCGCCGTGTCCAGCTCTGCAGAAGCCATGCGCAGTGAGATGCTCTCGGCGCCTGGAAGCTGTTCCTCCCGCTCGTTTTGTGACCTGGATTCCCATGGCCTCTCCCAGCCATAGATTTCTGTAGCTGACAATGGGAGCGATGACACCTTCTCTGGATTTCTGTGGGGTTTTAGCATGCTGGAATACTATAGAGCTTCTAGAACAGCGCCTGGCTCCTGGGTGGCCTGGAGACGTTGCTTTTCCTTCTCCCTACACAAAAATAGCTTCACATTTGGGAAGTGTCCCTTTTGCTGCCCCCATAGCTCAACAGATAATGCGTAGGTCGGCGTTCTTCAAGGGAGACCCCATTTCTTCCCTTTCGTATCCATTTTTTATTGTGACCTTATTGGCACATGCCATCTTGTCTGTGAAAGGATTAATATGACTCCCCATAGATTAGTTCGCAGTTCTGTTTTTGATAGGATTCACTGGCATTAGTGTGGGATTTTCCCGATAATTGATGCTTTGATTAATGGAAATATTTGTAAAACTCATATCATGAATTCATAACTGGCTTATTCTTAATTACAATCAGCTGCTAATTTGGTAACTGTGTATATAAATTTGCCCAGATTTCAAGGCGCACATGTCATAAATGGAAACAAGATTGACTCAACAGCTGTCATTTCTCCAGCTTTGCATTAATTTACTGTTTGCCAGCTTGGGTTAAATTCTCGTTTTGGCAAGAGCTAAACCGTATTCTTTTCCAAAGCTTTTGATGCTAACCCTATCCTATCTGAATAGTATTCACGCTGTCGTTTATTTGAGAGAACCCACAGGTTCACTTCTTTCCCTGCGTGTAAACTGATTTACATAAGTATTAAGTAGCATTGTGGCCTCAATGGAAACAGTAAGTCAAGACAGAGTGACTGCCTGGAGGAGTGAATATCTGTCTAGCTGGGGAGAGAGAACTTAGATTCCTGAAATAACTAGAAAACAATCAGGGGGCCAAAAATTACCCAGTAGTAGATTACAAAATAAAGCAAGGCATTGAAGGAGCGAGGGGAATGTGTGAGGGTATTTTCCATCTAACAAAATGCATACGGTATGTCATTCTCACAGCAACTCCGAGGTAAGCAAAGGGTTGATCCTTCAGGTCACAGGTGAAAAACCCAGGCTGAGGGACCCGGAATGACTTAAGGATGTTGAATGACCCAAGGAGGGTCACACGGCTTCCAGTGCTGGAGCTTATGTCTTCCGCCTTGAAAAGGAAAACTCTTATATCCTATTCCCTCTCTCACTGGAATTAAAATAAGAAAAATATGTCTGATGACTAGAGGCCTGAGGAAGACCCATGGGAGAGAGAGGACTCAACTAGGTCTGATTTGAGTTAATGGAGAGGAAAAGGGAAGAGTGACCTCAAGCCCAGGTGTGTGCTGGTGATAAGTGTGGCATCCGTGGATTATGAAAATGAAGCCTCTTTCAACCTTTTTTTTTAAACTGCAACCCAAAATGATAAATACGGTTGACATTGCAGTCTACCGCACACGTCCACACTTCTGTGCCAGAAGAAGTTTCACGAACCAGTATTGAACTTAAATATATGCAGTGTGCTCTTGACTTTCCAGTTTATTCTATATTGCAGTTTTGTTTAAATGCTAGTAATGATACAGCAAGAGGTTGTGACCATACTTTGAAAAACACTGGACCCATTGCCCTTAAAGGAACAGATGATGCTGAGAAGATAATACGGGGCCACACTGGAGGGGAGGGGTCTGAGGTGCCAGGACTGGCCCTGTGGACAGGCCAGGGCGAAAGTTCATGGACCACCAAGTCCTCGGAAGCATTTTGGAAGTCGGCGCCTTACCTATCACTTAAGCAGACTTTGATAATGATGATGTATAGGAGAAAGAAAGATTATAGGTATAAAAAATTTGGGTAATATAAGGGTTTGAAGCATTCCTTTAGCTATGACATTTGCATTTGAATGATGTTACATGTTTGGAAAGTACCGTTAATGCTTTTTGATGCCTCTTCTGTTTTTGCAGGAAGATGATGCTACTGCTGTATGAAGAAGGCCTCCGGGTCGTCATACACACCTCCAACCTCATCCGTGCTGACTGGCACCAGAAAACGCAAGGGTTTGTGGGGTTCTGTTCACTTCACAGCCGTGGCTGAGTGCTGAGAAAGGGCAAAAGCCAGAACATTTGCTTTATTCTTTTTTTCTCATGTTTTTATTGTGAAAAACCCACACACATGGCATAGGAAAGACACATATGCAGGAGAAATTATAGTGTTTTTTAACCCCTCCCACCCTCAATTCCTCTCTCTTGAGGTAGCCGGTGTTAACAGTTTAGGACATCCACAACTGTCTCTATTACACATGTAAACATAGGTAAATATGTTCACACAGTAGTTTTTCCCCTGGTTTTTACAAAACGGGATCATACTCTACAGCCAAGTACATCCAAGTCATCGAGGCAGGAAAGAAGATGCAAAATGGAAGGTCCGAACCCATTATCTTTTCAGTAAGACCCACCAGATAACCTTCTCTGTCTCCGCTTAGCCCTGCGCCCACATGTACTCCTGCTTGCCACTTCCCTGCAGGTATCAAAGGACAGCTTGGGGGTTAATCATATGCCAAAGATGTCCCCTCACCCCCAGTCAGTTTAGTTTCCCATAAAACAAATCTACACTGGTGTCTTCGTCAAGTCTTTAGTATGTTCATAGGGTTGTGACTCTCCAAGAGAACTAGAGTGAAGGTTTTTCATGCTTTGTTTTTCTTACCATTTGTCCTTGGTGCACATGTGTTAGATCTAGTTTTTGATCCCTCCCTTCACTTTTTTTTAAGAGAGGGTTTGTGAGGGATTTGCTCAAATCAAGTTTTAACCATCGTTCTGTCTCCTGGTAAGCCCTTCATGACTGGCTTTCATTTACCTTTCTTTCATTTAAGCCATTTTGTGTAAGGTTAGTTGCTGGTTAACAGCCTCCTGTGTTAGAGGAAACTCGAGCAGGCCCTAGCACGCTTTCAGGGTCCAAGTATCTCCCACGGTCATTGATTTGAGGGATTTGCTCAAATCAAGTTTTAACTATCGTTCTGTCTCCTGGTAAGCCCTTCATGACTGGCTTTCATTTACCTTTCTTTCATTTAAGCCATTTTGTGTAAGGTTAGTTGCTGGTTAACAGCCTCCTGTGTTAGAGGAAACTCGAGCAGGCCCTAGCACGCTTTCAGGGTCCAAGTATCTCCCACGGTCATCCTCCCCCGCGGACCCGCCCCCGTTTCATGGCGCAGCCTGGGCTGGAACCCTTCATTCGGGGAGCATTAGTTCTGACGGAGCCCAAGTCCCACCTTTGGTTGAGCTAAAACATAGAGCCTTCCAGCCCCCATGCACTGGGCCTGCTTTGACCGGAGTGTGCGTGTGGAATCATTATCTCTATTCCTTAAGACAGCCCTTCTGAGTTTAAAAAACGAGTTTTCCCTGAGCCTGACATCCCTTGTTCTCTGACTGCAAGCCCCCTGCCCTCTCCTTGAAAGTTTTCCTTAAAACATGCCCTAGTTTGAGCATCCCACTTAAAATATGCTTCTCAAAATGCACTCAGTTCAGGGCCGAGCGGATCGGGACCCTGAACCTACTGAGTTTCCAGTTGATGCCTTTGCTTTCCTCTCGAGCTTCCATGCCCAGGGTTGGGTTCTGAGCCTCTGGCTTCTGTGTAGCCCCATCTAAAAAGGAAAGGGGATTAATCATCTTTTCTTAGGGAAACAGCGATTTATGTAACTAACTGGATTATCAAGTTGGCACTGTCTTATGTGGCTCATGATCCCCACCTGTGGCCTCCTGCTCCTTCTGGAGTGGAAAGCATGAGTTTATAGGCAGCCATGCTTCCTTAGGCTTCTCTGGAGTGCAGCTGTGGGGAGGGGGTTAGGGGAAAGGGCTCGGGTTGTAATGTTTTTCTTTATTTAAAAAACTTTAAGTTGTTTAAAAAAGTACTGACCGGGTAGTAGCTTCACCTGGTTTAAAACTCAAAAAGTACCAAGGGTATGAAATCTCCCTCCAACATCCTTTTGCAGCCCCCAGAGTGGGGCACTGTTATCTCCCAGTTAGTCTCGATTCTTCTCTTTCTGCTACTTTGCAGATTCGTGTTATGGGTTCTAATTTTTTAAAAAACCTTTAAAGGCATTTCTTCTGTGTGATCTTCATAGTTATCTGCCATGGCTGCTCATCCTTTTCTGCTATCCAGCCATCTTCTCAGCTGCTACTTGGTCCACCTGTTAACTTCTCACTTTTAGAATGATTTGGCCCACCTTGGTCATTTCCTCATTTTGAGAAGTGTTAAAAATGCCTCCATAGTCGTCGTCTGTCCTCTTCTTCATCCAGAACCTCTCTTGTGAGTGAACGAGCAGTGCAGGGGAAGCCACGCTCAGCCAGTGGGAGGGAGGCCTTCACTCCTGTCCAGCTCGACGCACAGAGGCAGAGGCTCAGAGAGGTTACTGGGCTTGCCCGAAATGACGCAGCCAGTTAGATCTGGGTTCAGAGCCTGGGCTTCAGGCTTCGTCACACTGTGTCGTTAACTCCTTTTGCAAGGGGTCTCCTCAAGGTGAGAAGGGAGAGTATGACATGTCACCCTGCCAAAAACATGTACAAAGATCAGAAGACACACAGCCGGCGTCATGGGTTTCTGGATGCTTCCTGCCTTGATGGCCTTTGTCTCGCCAGTCTTTGAGGGCCACCAGGTGAAAAGCAGAATTCGGCAGTTTCTGTTTTGGCTTAATGGGTAGGACTGTGGGGGAAGTAGCCACAGAAGGGACCAAAGGCAGTGACAAGTTAGACCTCCCGAATGCTTCCTTAAGCTGGTCACTGCCCGTTCATACATCGTGTGCATTTGTCACAGCCCTATGAGTCAGGACTGTTAACTCAACTTTGCAATTGAAGAAACTGAGCATAAGAGATTTGAAACTACATATTTTTGTCTACCATGGAGCAGTTCATAGAAGGATTGAGTTTAGATATAGTTTTTCATTTGTGGATATAATATAGAAGTTTTGGCAAAGTGCATTGTTTTCCTTTGGGGAGAACTGACGAAATGAAAGATGTCTTTAATATTTTGTGTACTGTATTATTTGAAAGTCTGAGGTTAGTGTTAATTTAATATTATTAAATGTGGTATAGACTCATTCCAGACACCAGAAAAGTATAGGATATGAAAATATCTCAAACTGTTATAGCACATATATCGTGAAAATCAGTTTGTTTATTGGAAATAGATTTACGCGTATATTTTTCTTAGTATAGATAACTTTTATTCTTTTCCATTTGGCTAAATAGCTACACTGACATAGTCGTGGGCAAAAGCTTGCTGGGGTTGCTACAGGTGGCGTAACAGTTGAAATTAGAACTATTAACTGTTGTCATCACATCTCAGAAAGCAATATAGAGGGTGAGGTAGGAAGAGAGAAGGTGTGGTGAATGAGAAGGGGTTGGATCAAAAGAGCTGGGCAGAGGCTCGATCTCACTGGGTCTTAAGTTCACGATGAGGTGTTCAAAAATAATTCCGAATATGATGGAAGCTATTTGGTGTGATCAGATTTATGTTTCATAAGGGTCACTCGACTGAACACGTAAAGATAGATAGTGAGAATTCACCTCTTCCTTAGGGCGAGCGCATAATCAGTACAGAGATATCATGGCGATCCGTTGCATTCCCGTTATTTTTTTCCCATTCCAGAATATGGTTGAGCCCCTTATACCCACGAATTGCCCCTGGAACCAACACATCTGGAGAATCAACAACACATTTTAAAGCTGATCTCGTCAGCTACTTGATGGCTTATAATGCTCCTGCTCTCAAGGAGTGGATAGACGTCATCCAGGAGCACGATCTCTCTGAAACAAAGTATGTGTCATCTTAGCAAGTTGGGGTGCTTACAGTAAGTCAGGACCTTAAGAGGGGCACGAGGTCTGGAATGCAGGGGTCTTGGAAAGAGGCTGAATGATGTTCGGCCATCCTTCATGACATGATGAAGCAGAAGGTTCTGTCACTATCGTCACCTCCTGGTTCTCAGCCACTGAAGTGGGGGCCAGGAAATCTTCCCACTTACTCTAAGCCCTCTGCTGGCATATTCTTAAAATTAATGAGGTCTTCGCCTGGCACCTTACGCCTTACAGGTGTTCCACCATTAGTTGATGTGCTTAAAAATGAGTTTAAGTATCAATTACTTCTCTGAGGAAGCATCTTTAAAAAATAGGTTAGCTCTTCGATTATATCATGGTTACATAAGTTTTCATGTGTATTTTGTGATTTTTGGGTCTACAAATCATCACTATGTTCTGTATAACTTACATTTTATTTCTCTTTAGCGTTTACCTCATTGGATCAACCCCGGGACGCTTTCAAGGAAGTCAGAAGGATAATTGGGGACATTTTAGGCTTAGGAAGGTATGAGAATTTTTACTATTTTAACATTAAAAAAAAATTGAATGTATACTCTCCTTTTTCATTTATAATTGTTTATTTTGATGGCAGCATCACAATATCTCTAGCACAGTTCTGGGTGAGTAGAATAGTAGGCACATGATAAAGTGATTGTCTAATTATAGTTTTCAGTAATTTTTAATGTTTTCCATAGGTGTATAGACTGTTCTTAATGGCAAAAGTATATGGACTTTGAGTTTTATATTGTAATAAAGAGAGATTTCACATTCATACAAATATTTTGTAACTTTTGATCGTCATATCAAGGACTTGTAACATACAAATTCAACAAAAAATAGAAAATCGTGTCAAGTAAAGACTACAATTGAGCTATATTGTGTTTTGTGTACTGAACAAAAGCCCTTACGAGAATTGTTACTACAAAAGTGACATTTGTAGCTGGTATGAAAATAACAAAGAAAGGTCTTTAACAAAATAAAACAACAAGCAAATTAAAGATTAAGGTTTTCTTCATCTCCTTTTAAGAGACAGTATACTGACCTTACAAAATTTCCTAAAGTGCCTTTCTTAAAAGCCTTACCTTTTTTTCTGTATTTACATTATGTAAGAACTCCCCTTGGTTAATGAAATTTTAAATTTTTTTAAAAATGAGATCACAGCTGAAAGCAGGTAGGATCTTGAAGCCAACAGCTTCATGTCTTGACTTAGAAAGTAGAGCACTGTGGCTAAGTGCACAGCTTTGCAGGCAGATGCCCAGACCTGGGTTCAAACCCTGACCTTTATTTACAGGTCACATGACGGTGGCTTGCTCCTCAACCTGCCTTTCATGTCGTCTGTAAAATGGGCCTATTAATACTGCTTCGGTCACAGAATTGTGTAAGGATTAAACAAAATAGCAAATGCAAGGCACATGCTGAGTATTCAGTAAGTGTAGTGGTTATGTGCGGATGGGTGGTGTAGACAGGCTAAGTAATGGCACATGCTGTGTAGGATCACAACCTTACTGAAAGTTGAATAGCATCTTAAAGTTTTCAAACCACTTTTCACAGACAGTCACTCGTGTTGCATCACAGGCGCCTTCCAGGGATGACGGGTGATCAGACTTCAGTGAGGTGGACATGGAAGCACAGGGTCATGCAGATGATTGGGGCCGAGCACCAGAATAGACACCGGGTCTTGTAGTTGTCAGTTCAGTCTTGTTTCCGACACCATGCTGCACCCAGGTGGAAGGCGAGAATTAGTTGGGCTTTTGGGTAAGAGTATTTATAAAAATGCATAAGCCGTGTTAAATAATACGTATTAAACTAAACAGTACCTCAGTCAGAATATGAGCTCCACTGGGGCAGGAACTGCGGCTTCTTTTTCGTGCTGTCTCCAGCCTCTAGGTAGACACTCTGTACATGTTTAAGTGCGTGAATTTCCAAACGTTTTCTGAATTGTTTCTGCAGCTTTACGTATCAAAGCAGGAAATGCAGATCAGTCTTCTGCAGTGCTTAAGGCAGTGTGTATCTATATGTAAATATATTCTCTTATTTTAAGAGCCTCAGAGCTGCCTGGAGCCCAAGCGTTAAACCTCTTTCAAATGAGAGTCAAAATATATAGTAGTTTGACCTTCAATGTATTGTGTAGGTATATTAAACAATTATGATTTCAAGGCAAAAATCTAACATTATAAGGCAGTTAGTGGTTTATCTGACATTCCTACTAAAAGGGATCTTTAAAAAAAAATTTTTTTATTTGATTTTGCTTTCAGCACAAATCAATTTTAGGAGAAGAGGACGTCTATCCACTTGCTCCATTAAAATATTTGTAGAATTTAAAAAATATTTTCCAAAGAAGAGAAAAATGTATATACATGGGTATGGAATTAATCACTAACGTTTTCAGCATTGTTCGTTAATTAGGAAATCCAAGGGCGGAAAACCGTGTTCTGAGTCATTCCAGCATTTCTGATCACGTGTGAGTGACTAGTGTTCACTGTGTTCTTTCACAGCTTCTGAAAGAACATGCCTCGTCCATACCCAAAGCAGAGTCTTGGCCAGTAGTCGGTCAGTTTTCAAGCATTGGCTCCATGGGGGCCGACGAATCGAAATGGTTGTGTTCTGAGTTTAAAGAGACCTTGGCGACGCTGGGGAGGGAAAGCAAGACCCCAGGGAAGAGCGCCGTGCCCCTTCATTTGGTGAGTGCTCTGCCTCCTTGAGTTAGTAATCCGTGTTCTCCAGTCCAGGAGAGGAATGGAGACTCATTCCTCCTTGCCATAGAGAGACGCTGTATTCAGTGATTTTGGGGCGGAAACCGCAGTTACAGTATCATCACTTGTGATCAAGTGGCCCTAATAATATCTGGTGCTGGTTTAGTCAGAGGACCAATTCAGCCACAGACTAGCCTGCAGTTTCCCTTCCTTCCTCAAGTGGTCAAGCCGAGGAAAAAGGACTTGATAAAGCACTGCCGGCGGAATTATGAGCATTATTATTTAGATCCGTTTGAATCAGTCATTAATTTTGCATTCAATTCAATGTTCATTTGGCATGTCAGAAGAAAAAATACTCAACATGTTATTTTTTTCATCAAATATATATACGTCCTGTAGTTTAATTACTAGAAGTTCCATTTTCGTTTTTTTCTCAGTAAGACGAGAACTTTTTAAAATCTAAAGTCATTTCTAAGTCTTTAAGTATTTTTAATCGAGATTTTCATTTTCAAAACACGAGTTTGCATTCCTTTTAAGAAATAGTTTTTTCAACATGGTACCCTCCAAGTTTTATTTTGTTTTTTACTTTCTTATTTATTTTTAGATCTATCCATCTGTGGAAAATGTGCGAACCAGCTTAGAAGGATATCCAGGTAACTGCTGGGGAGGCCGTCACGATTGCGTTTTTTTGTGTATATTTTCATAAATGCCTTGGTAAACTTCCTTAAAAACAAGTAATAAGAATGCCTTCCTCCTTGAGATGGGAAAAATATGGGTTAGAAATTTGGAGATGATTTTCTCTTAACTGGATGAGAATTATGAAGATAGGTAATATTGAGCACTGGGATGTTCCCAAGATGGTGGCATGCAGTTGGGCTGTGTATACGTTACTTAATCCTCACAAGAACCCTCTGAGTGATTGTTATCCTCCTAATTTCTACCAATAAGCCTGTCCTCACCACTGCCACCAACAGATGGGCTGTCAAGACAAGAGGTCCAAATCAAACCAGCTTCCCCTGCTGTCTGTGCCTTTCCAGAGCAAATCTAACACTCCTGTCTCTGATCTCTTTTCCTGCATCCTCCCTGCCTTCTTCTGTGGTACTGTGTGGTTCTTGCAAATTTGGCTTCTCAATACAGATATATTTAAGGTTTAGAACTTATGTTTCAACCTTTAAGATAGCCTAGTTGATATAACTAATCTCTCAAGAGCCTCATCTGTAAATACCTAGGATTATTTTGTAGATATCACCTGTTCTATTTCTCTTATACCAGTGCTGGACACTAAACTCTTGTTTGGAAGTCAGCAGCCCCCCGTCCCCCACCCCCAACCCCGGGTAGTGCATTCAGGAGGGAATAACCAGAACCCCAAACAGCATATGCCTCTGGACAATAGGAAGTTTGAATGGCTGGAAGCAGAATGCTCTGAATTAGACTCTTTTAGTCCAGTTGTTGCTTGTCATACTAGATGTGACCTTGCCAGAAAAAGCTCAGTAGGGTTTGGAGTGTTTTAGCCCATTTGTTGCTTTTTAATGGCAAAACTAAAATTATTTCACTGAGATTCAAGGACGTGGTGGATCGTTTTGTCACCTTCTCCTCTCCACACTTCTGACAGGCTGGATCCATTCAGAGCATGCTTTTTAATGAAAAAGAACATGGTCTTTTCAGTAAAACTACTCTATAACAGGACCTGAAATCCCGAATATGATTTTAGTTATGTGCAGTAGGAGGCGCAACATGCTGCCTCTGATAAGTCGGAGAAACATAAAGCCCTGTTTGGATACAGCTTCCTAGGGAGAAGGTCCAGTCTGTGTTTGGAAAGTGACTGACGCATCCGCAGTGGAACTTTCCTCCTTTCAAAGATGAACAAAAATCGACTTCTAATTGTGTTTCCACTGGAACTGTATCTTTATTTTTTTTGCAGTAGCGCTCAGTCTATTCCATTCGTAAGAATCCGTTTAGCTAGGGCAAAGTCTGTTGGGAAGGAGCAGAGCGTAAATGACGAAGGAGGTGGGAGAACCAAGTTCTCCTGAGCGTTCTCACGCTCGTCTGCCCCAAGGGTCCCGGTCACGGCAGAAACAGAGGCGCTCCAGACCACTCCCCGCAGAACGAGGCTGAGGATGTCTCGCCTTCGTGAGGACGACAGGATGAGCCAGGGATCCTTTCTGTCCTTTTTCTAACACTTCAGATCTGTGCTGTTACAGATATTAAATAACGCCCCCCCCCCGCCCCAGTACTTAAATACCTTTTTCTTTTCAGATAGTGAACATTTACTGTTTAATATGCATCCCTAAGAAACCCCACCGAGGAATACATACCCAGTGCAAGCATAGACATTTTCTGTCAAAGAACAATTCCATAAGATGACATAATGGAAGTTGTTTTATTTTTTTGTCTTTTTACCATCTCACTGTTTGTTATAGATTTTCTTCTTAATGAAAGATCCTCAAATTATGTTCCCTAATTTTTATTTCTCTTCTTTTGAAAGCTGGGGGCTCTCTTCCCTATAGCATCCAGACCGCTGAAAAACAGAATTGGCTTCATTCTTATTTTCAGTAAGTAATTGGTTTAGAATGCTGCTGTTGCTTCTTTAGGAGTAAGAATGTTATTTATATCAGTCAGGTTTTTTTTTTTAAAGAACCTTATATAATATAGCTATATTTTTTCTCTACGTATATTAGCGATGGAAAGAATTTAAAATAAAGTTTTGAACATTTTTTTGGAATAGGTTTTTAATACCAAAGAGTAAAATTTATCTCTGTGAGGTTTTTATTTCTATATTGGCACACAAAGAAAAAGATAAATAAAAGAACATATTGGGTAGTTTAGAATTTACGTAAGTAGCTTTTAGTCATGTTTCCAGTATATGAAATATAACCATTCTGTCTGCAGTCATATGCTGTGTGACCACAGGCTTGCCGAGGATAGAACCTCTCTGGTATTTGGGGTACTATCTGGCTTCTTGTAAGGCAGATTACATCTCAGTAGCTTTCAGCCTAATTTCATGTGTCATCTGGCGCCTTTCTCTAATGCTTTTTTGGAAGGTTGTACCTTGCCGAGGACATATCTTTAGATTGAGGACCTTTCAGTACTGTCTTCATTCAAGTGAGTTTATAATGATGGGCCTAGCTAATCCGGATTCTGTTCCTGCAGACAGTCTGTTCTCTTGAGGGACCATCTCTTATATTCATTAGTAAGGATTGTCGCCTCATGACATAGGTTATTTTTCCCCTGTGGAACCTCAGTCTGACAGTGTTGGAAACTCAGAATCCGAACTCAAGATTGCTGAATATCAGCATTTGACTAAAATATTTCTGAATTATACCCCTGCTTATTCTTTCCATTTTGTATGGTGTTTCATTCAACAATATTTTACTGAGCCTCTGACGTGCTATGGGAGCACGATTCTAGCTTTTAAAAACTCGCAGTCCAGCTAGGAGACAAGATGTGCATGCTGTCAAAAGCACAACAGAAATAATACGGTGTGTGCCTGTGTATGCGTGTCCATGGCAAAGAAGACAGGAAGGCCATGTGCTTTTTGTGAGCGGTGGTAATTTTTTTTTTTTTTTTTTTTACATACCTGCATCCTAAAATGACATCACAGATTGCAATGAGCATGCGTTATTCTGTGACCTGAACACAGCTAAAGTAGATATCACAGGTCGGATCACAGACAACTGTATACTCACTGTTTTTTAGATGACAGAATTTTTGCATTTCATGCAGTTTTCTAATGTAAGATTATAACCAGTTTGTGTCTCTCCTGTCTCTAGCAAATGGTCAGCGGAGACGTCTGGCCGCAGCAATGCCATGCCGCATATTAAGACATACATGAGACCCTCTCCAGACTTCAGTCAAATCGCATGGTTCCTCGTCACAAGGTAAATAGTCCTTATATTCCTGATGGGAGGAATCTTTTCAGTGTGTTTACGAATTGTCATTAGCTTTCCGTGTGTGTCTCTTATGAGCCTTAAAGGAGGACCATGACTAATCCTTCCGTAGAGCACGTAACCGTTGCCTGATTTTGCCCACAGAGCATTCCAGTGTTGTTAAGGAACGCCCAAGAAGTGTAGCTTAAATAACAGTTTAGAAAATACTTGGCTCCCACCCTCTCATTCCGTCCACACACAGGAAAATGTAGATCCCAAATATAAGAGACACGCCCACCAGTAACTCCCTTCATTTTTTTTGTGTTCATTTGCCACCTTATCTCAAAGTCAGAACATCCCACACCGGGCTCATTTATCTAGAAGGAGAATTCTTTCCCAACACCCCTCTTTGCCCTCATGGCACCTGCCCACCCTTGTCACCAGGCTTAAGGCCAGCTGTCCTCCTGTCCTGGTCGCTCCTCGGAGCGTTCTGCAGCATTTGCTAAAGTCTTCCTCCCACCCCCACCCGTGGATGCCAGACACGCAGCATAAAGTAAGATTTACTCAGTGCCTTCGAGACGGTCGCAATTTCAGAGGTGTCGAAGCCGGACAGAAATGATCACAACAGGAAGGGATTTATTCCGTGCTCAAGGTGGGCACATAGATGCTTTGGAAATATCTGTCAAAGCCTGTTCATTCTTGAAATGTCTCAAACTTTGCTTTTCTAAGCCCCAGAATTACCAGGTCAGATACTTATCACCCAGATTGCTGTAGCGGTTACCTGCCTGTGTGCTGTCCCTTCCCAGGCCCGGTTGTCCATGACCATTTCTCTGTCTCAAACACAGATTTTCCGCATTGCCCCACATTCAGAATCCACTTCCTTTTCCTGTAGACCGAAGTCCAGAGTCCTCAGTTTGGCAGTCAGGCCTTAGCGAGACTATTCTCGCCTTTCCTGTCCTGTATTCCCCAGTGTGTACTTCCAGAAGCAGCCAGGTGGCGCTTCATCCTGGAAATCATCCTGCAGCAGTCCCTGTGGTCCCCTTCATGATCCCTCCATCCTTTCTCTCTGTCTCTCCAGCTGCTGCTCACCTCCTAAGACTTTGTGCTCGGGTCCAGTCTCATCTCTCCCTGGAGGCTTTGCCAGCCTCTGCTGCTCTCTCCCTTCTCCAGACCTTTACAGCACCGCGCCTGTGCCACCAACGCAGCTCGTAGCTCCCACCTCACTGTTTTGTCTCATCTGGTAGAGAAGGATGAGCACGAGCTTTCATGTCGCCAGATAGTACCGGACGAGACGATCGTGTCTACTGTTGATCAGGTCTTTTGCTTCGAAGAACTTTCTTAACCTCCTTGAGCCTCAGACCTTCATCTGTAGAGCAGCTGTGAGGGTATGAGGTGCCAGGCTCGGTGACTTGACCCACAGGCTCAAAAGAGTTAGTCTCTATAATTATAAATTCAATGCGATGAATGTACTGATAAAGTACAATGAAAGAACTAGAAGAGAAAATCTTAATGCAAGGGTTACTAGTGATGGTGTGTGACCGCTCCATATTACCTTCACAACCATTAGAATGAGGGGTTTTATCAAACGACTCGTGTGCACATCTTATTTACATCATCCATTTGCTCCTTGCAGACACCACTCTGCTCCAGGCGGGGCTGTCTCTGCCGCACCCCGGCATCATGCTTGCTCAGCCTACTGCGGTGCTTTTGCTTACGATATCCATCTGGCTACACGCCACCCCTCCTCTCTCCAAGAGTCCTAATTCTGTTTCCTTAAAGGCTCAGTTTAAAACATGGAGCCCTTAAGGAATGTCTGGTCCCCCTTGTAATGGTAATACCCGTGCTCTCGAGTGCTTTCAAAACAACCACCTGTTTAGTTTGTGTGCGGGTGTCACCTGCTAGCCCTTACTCTCTCCCGCTAACCAGTTACAGGCTCATGCAGCTAGGGGAACAAGTCATCATCTTTAGTCCTTCATAATATTCAGTACGCATTTCTTGAATGCCGATGTCATGCTGGGCAGAAAGGACCCGAGGGCGATATAGCACAGCCTCCATTTCTTCATTCAAGAGATCTAGTGAGCCCTGGGTGCAGCTTCTCTGTGAGATGCTGAGAATTAAGAATTAAATGGGACATAGTCCTTGTTGCACTCAGTCACTAAGAATGCCTTGTGAAGTGCAAGACACTGGATTTTCACTAAATGCTTGTCGAGAAGATGAACGAAATGCTCGACAAGACTCATTCTGTAATCGGCAAATGTGTCTGCCGTGTCTGTGTCAGGCACTCATAAACCACGGGACACAAGAGAGACAATGAACCTGTTCTAAGAGCTTCCCTTTTAGGTAGAGCGGGAGAGGGGAGGCAGACAATATACAAGTAAGTCAGCATGAAACAGCAGACAAGGGCTGTAAACCACAAAATGGGGGGG
>NW_006494609.1:14114797-14129735 GCF_000325575.1 Pteropus alecto
GAAGACCTCCTTCAGGAAGTAATGTTTGGGCTGAGTCGATTGATGTGAAGGTGCCAGCCCCATGAAGAACATTCTGGGCAGAGAACAGCTGGGGAAAGGCCCGTGGTCAGAGCGTACGTGGAATGTGGAGTGTTGGTAGTGTGGACATGCAGAGGCCGGCCCAGGTCACAGCGGGCCTTGAAGGCCAGAATAGGAATTTTATTCCTATTCACAGAGTGCTGTGAAAACCATATGAGAGCTTAACAGTGGGGTAACGTCGTCTGATATGTGATAACCCAGATTACCCAGGCTGCTGAACGGAGAGCGGATCGTTGGGAATGGGCGGACGTGTGTGGCCCAGCTGGGAAGGATGCAGAGGTTATGGTGGCTTAGCTAAGGGAGATGGCACTGCTCATGCGAAGAGCAGGTAGATAACAGGCTCTGTTTTTGTTTGGGCGAGTAGCCGGGGGGAGGACTCTGTATAGAACACGTTCCCCCAAAAGATCCTCTGTCAAGGAAATGCACTTGGGAATGGTGGGAAGAGCATGGGTTTGGAGTCAGGCAGATCCCAGCCCAAATTTTAACTCCCCCACTTCCCATTTGTGAATGAGTACGCCTCGCCAAGCTCCAGTTTCCTTAGGTACGAAAGCAGGGCGTGAAGTTATGCTGTAGGTTTTGTTGAGACTCTTGAGACCAGTAATACAGAGGCCCTGTCTCCAGGGAGTAGTAGACGCTCAACAAATGGCACTAAGCTTCCCTGCTTAGAGAAGCTTAATCCTGAGTATTAAAATTATTAGGTGTAATGGTATTTGTAATAAATTAAAGATTTCCTTATAAGCACGTGAAACATCTGTAACTTGCAGGGTAATAGTACTTCCCAGTAGCAGCCCAACCTGCAAACTCACAGCGACCGCAGAACTGCGGAGACCTCAGCGTCTGCCGTCGGGCCTTGAACCTCAGACTTTCAGTCACCTGGGGAGTCTGGTAAAATGTCAGGCCTTGGCTAGGACATTAAACAAAGTCACTTCTGCTCTATGGGGGCAGAAAGGGGTGGGGGAGACTTGACCCTTGTTAAGCAGCTGCCGTGTGGCAGAACGTTCTCGCGTTTTACTGCATTGTCTCAGTCCGCACAAGAGCCTGCGGAGTAAGACTGCAGAGCTGAGGCAGCTCCATCCGTTCCCCAGCGAGTGTTTGCCCCCCGACTCCCGACCCCCCACCCCATGGGCAAAGCTGCTAGCTCCGGGCAGAGGGATAGAGAGAGGTGAGATTCCTGCTCTCGTGGAAGTCACGGTAGAACGACGTGACGATGGTTTTATGAAACAGCTCGTGGTATGCATATTGGTTAATTATGGTCGTGATGCTTTTCTGACTACGCTGCCTAAGTAGATTTCCACCTCACAAGCCCTTAACCATCTTTCGGTTCTCAGCGTAAACATCACTGAGGTTCTCCTTGGGTCCTGAGCCCAGGGCCTTCCGTACCGCCCTGGTCCTTCTGTGTGCTGTGTTCTTCCCCTTTCGGCGTGGTTGCCTGTGTAATCGTCAGCTTCCCTTCCAGACTCTGAGCGAAGTCTGTGTCTGTCTTACACAGCACACCCAGTACCCGGCGTGTAGGGGAGCACGGTCCTGCTCCGATAGTGAGGAAGCTAAGGAAGGCCAGGGCGGAGGCTGTAACAGTGAATGCAGGAGATGCTCCCAAGGTGATCCCGAGGTCTGGGGCGTGGCTGGTAGGGAGATGGGGGTGGTCATGGTCATCAAAAGAGAAACCAGGAAATGGATCCAAGCCTAAAGAGCAACTAGTCACCATCTTCCGTGAAATAATTTTTCTTCTACCACAGAGAAGTGTTTCACATTCTATTTTAACCACGCATTTAACATTTATTGAGAACTTACTATAGACCAGGCACTCTTCCAGGTGCTGGGAGTACAATCATCGAACATAATCATTGACTGTATGTTATCATGTGGGAGTTACGCAAAAAACAGACAAGTTTCTTTATATAGTAGCAAATGGTGATAAGTGCTACAGAGAAAAAATAAATTTGAATATGCCAGTCCTACTCAAAATCTTTGGGACCAGATATAGGTCAATATTTGAAGGTTAGAAAGGTATCATATGGTACATATACCATCTGTTAACATTCTCAGTGTTACAAGTAGCCTCATGTCAGCTTAGGTCAACTTTTGCCACCAGCTGAGTCTAGAAGATTAAGCTTTGCCATGCAATGAAATGCATTAGGTAAAAGCTTTATTTCAAAGTTGTTTTAGGTCATATTTAGATTTTCAGAGCTAACACATGGTGCTTACTCTCAGTTCCAGGCACTGTCCTAGGCACGTGTCACCCCCCCACACACACCCTCAGGTAATCCTTTCAAATCCACAGTGTAGCTGTTAATCATGGGGGAACCGAGGCACAGAGAGGTCAAACGCTCTCAAGCGCTGTGCTGTGCCGTCGGAGTGAGTACCTGGGTCGGGGAGGAAGGCTGCTCATGAACCAGGGTCCAGGGAAGGCCTCACCGACACAGTGACATTTAAGCTGAGACCTGGAAGAAGGGAGGGAGCCATGTGGATGGCCAGCTGGGGGGAAGCTTTCTGGGCGGAAGGGCAGAGAGGCAGAGGCAGGAACACGAGGTCCTAGCGTGCTCGCCGCGTTCGAGGGAGGGCAGAGCGGTAGCTGGCGGCCAGATTTTGCCTTTTACCTGCTTTAGAGGCAACATTACTGTTACCTGATGTCTCCTGGTTTTCCCGAAGCTTTTTTCGTCATAGGTGTACGGATGGCAGCTCTACGTCGATGTATTTGATCATTTGCATTTAAAATAATGACGCACCTTTTAAATGTTCCATGAGGCTTTCTGGAATAAGACACGGTTTTAATGTGGTTGGCTTTAGCTTATACTCAAATAGTGTGTTCCTCAACAGGGCACTATTGGCATTTTGGTCAAAATAATTTTTTGTAGTGCCGGAGCCCCATGCTTTATAGGAAATGTCATGACCTGTCCCTCACATATTAAAGGCCCTGTCATGGTGCCAGCCCCCAAGATGCCCCATGCATTTCTCAGTATCCCCTAGATTGTCTGTCCTGGTGGAGAATATTGTCACCTTTGAGAATTAATTCTTAACTTTGCGGATGACTGATAGATGAGTGCTACTGTCCTTTCATTTAATACATTTTCCTGCTTTAGAGCGATGAGGCAGGATTGTTGGGAAAAGCAGAGATTCTAGGCAAATGTAACAGTCCATCCACCAAGTGGCAGATATATTGTTTTAAGAACTAGATGTTAGCAAAAGATAAATACATCAAAAGCTACATAAATTTAACTTTTTTTTTGACACGTTCCTACTTTGATTTATTATTACCAATCCACGTTAATGTGCGTGTTTGGGAAGAATAACCCCTTCTTATTAAGTGCAACAAAATTAAAATAGATTCTCTAGGAAAAAAATATTACAGTGATAAATAAGATGGATGATAAACAATATGAATTCTGACTCTAAAATGATGAGACTTTTTTAATAATCCAGATCTGCACATCCAAAGAAGTGTTGCCTTTTTTAAACTTAGTACTTTTACCAAAAATAAAATAGACACTCTTCTGTTTGGGGCCTTGTGTTAGTTTTCTGTTGCAATGTGATAAGTTAGCACAAACTAAGCGGCTTAAAAGCAGAGGATCAGTGTTGCTTAGGGCTAGGGTCTCCTCTGAGGCTCAGGCTCTTCTAAGCTCACTGGTTTGCAGAATTCAATTGCTTGTGGCTGAAGGACTGAGGTTCCTACTTTCTTGGTGGCTATGAGTGGAGGGGCCATTCTGAGCTCTCAGGTGCCACCTCTGTGCCCTGTCACACTGTCCTCTCCATGGACAATTCACAGCATAGCTGTTTACCTCTTTGAAGCCAACAGAGAATTTCTCACCTCAGGAAGAACCAAGTCCCTTTTTTAAGGTCTCACCTGATAAGGTCAGGCCCACCCATGATTATTCCAAACCTTTTGATCAACTTAGTCATTTGATTGGTGGCCTAACCATGGGAATGAAATCCCATCATGTTGACAATTTTTGCTTACACTCAAAGGGGCGGGGGGTCACATGGGGTGTGTATACCAGGGCAGGGCTGGGAATTCTGCCTTCCACAGCCCTCGCTGGTGTTTACTACCCAGTCTGGTAAACACCCATCTTATTCTCCAACCTTGATTTGAAATAATTTCTTACTGTTTTCAAAATTGAATTTTAACTTCCATAGTTAGGCAAAATTACCTTTGAGTGTACTCAAAAGACTGAAGCTTAGGCTCCAAAGTCTATTTGAGAAGTAATGTTCTGTAATTATTTGGAGCCACAGAAGTCAGCTTTATTGGAATAAATTGCAACACGACTGATTGGAGAACACATTCCCTTGGGTATGTAGAGTTGTTAAAAATAAGTCGTATAAAAGACAAAGTAGACTCCCCAAAGATCTAATGTCCTAATTTAATGTCATTATTTTAAAAAAACAAAACAACCTATCACCTTAGAGGTGTACTTCACGTATTTCCTATATAGTGTGTACATACTGTATCTTATCACCTGTCACTTCCCGACCTGTCGTGAGCAGAGGGCGTGGCCTTCTTGGTCATGGGGACTTCCTTTTACCCAGTTGACATTTCACAAGTGTGAACACTGGCTACTGAAGATCAGGGATTGGAAGCTTATAAAAATGCTTATAAAAAATTAATATCGTTTTCATCTTCCATTTTATTTCTCCTTTTAAATACACATAAATCAGTTTTTCATTTCCTCTCTTTCATTATATTGTGATTGGGAATCTGACTGAAAACATTTTTCAGAGATCCCGGGTCATTTTTTAGTATATAGTGGCCACATCACCAAGCATTGTAAAATCTGCACTAAAACCACTTTTAACAATGTTTCTAGAGTAGAAGTTTTTGTTCTACACTAAGGGAAAATGAGTTTGTAATTCCTACAGTTTTTTTCTTACCAAAAGACTCATCCTAGCTATTGGTGATTATTTGTTTAATGTCTGTTTTCTTTCAGACCAACAGATGTAGTGTCTAGTACAGTGCATGGTCTACAATGACTCAGGAAATTTGAATGAATGAATGAATGATACCCCTCTTAATCTAACTACCATTTCATTTTCTCATCACTTCTCATGTTTTAAGTTTATATTTTTCTTTTTACGCTGATCCTTCAGATCCCTTTGAAACTTTTTCTGGCTCAGCAGACGTAACTCGTTGTTTTTTCCTTTGTGCCTTGTAGCACTTTTTTGCTTAGTCCTCTGCTGTCTTCCTTGTCAGTTCTTTACCGGTCCTGTTTCTTCGATATATTATGAGCTGCTTGAGCACAGGTGCCGGGTCTTACTCACCTTTGTATCTTCAGCATCTAACACTGTGCACAGCTTATGGTTAGTGACCAATACATGTTTGAATCAGAGCCCTTTACAACACAGTTTTTTTCAAATAAGTGATATATACACATACTAGGAAAAGGGTGGCTTCCCACCCCCGGCCCCCAGCCATGCTGGTCCTCGACCTCAAACTACTACCACCAGTGTCTTAGATTTAACGGCTTTAACCCCCTCAACATTTGCAAACCCAGGTACCTCAGATGGTGATACTATTCGATCAGCCAACGTACTATGGAAGACAGCACTGAAGTGGAGTCAAAAGGCCCATGTCCCCATTTGGGATTGCCACTGACTAGCCTTGCCACTTACATTTCAGAAAAAGTCATTTTTATAATCTGGGCTTTTATCTTCTTGAATGCTCTGAGGATAATGGTACAAAAAAAATATATGTGGAGATTACCTATTAAACTGCATGATGTATATTTTTTTTCTTATATATGATGTATTAAATACTAGTTAACCGCTTGATTTTGGTAGCTGCTAACAACCTCATGTTATCAAGTTCATATTATGTAAAGCCTCTTGGGATTGAAAAAAAGCAGCTTACAAAGCTTTTATCTTTTTTGTTTATATGTGACCTAAAGATTTGTCCATAGATATAGCCTTTTCTAAACTTACGTGGTTATTTAAAAATTGGTCAAGATTATTCTGTATAATCAAGATAAGTACATTTGGCCAGAGTGTATGTTCAAAGAAACTAAAAACTTATCTTGAACTTATTAGAATGTTTTGTGGGCTGGCAATTTCCTCTCTTGTCTGGTTGCTTTTATGGAAACCTATTTATAGTTTTTGATTCTGCCATGAAATCCTGTGTTTGATGGACAGCCTGTTGTTATGGAAATTACCGAGACATGATGACAAATACAGTGTTTAAATTTTACCAGAGGACTAACTAAGCAGGCAAGAAGATAAGCTGGAAGAAGCAGCCCTAGCTGAGAGGATAGTACCTAGGAGTAATTGGCAAACCCAGTGAGGACAATTATGAAAGCTGTGCATTGTGGGTGGGCAGAGAGCAATCGCTGTTACAGTTGCCTAGCAACCGACAGGCATTTCGGGATAGTAGGGATGAGCAGAAATGTTGGTGCTGCCACTTTGGGGAAAAATGAGACGAGTGCTTGACTACAAAACCACTGTGCCTTTTTGAGGAAACAAAAAACGTTCTGCCCTCCTCTGCTTTTCAACAGAGCCGCGCAGTACTTCTCTGATGTCTGTTACTTTGATTCTGAAACAAATGGTCCCTTTGCCCCCTTTGTCTGAGTTTTTGGTCCAAAATCAAATTGGACCACACACACACAAAAAAATGTTTCTACATGTCTTTGGGTAGACTCAGTTGCCTGGTGTTGCAGCTCCAAGATACTGGGGTTAGTGTACTTTGTTACAAATAATGGTTATCGGTACTGCAGTCTGCAGATGACCTCCTTTCTACGTTAGAGATGATTCAAGGTCATATCACCACCCTTGCTTTCTCTCATTCTGCTACAAGTTGACCAAAGACAGAGCATGCTCCTTTTTAGGCTCAAGGGGACAGATCTCATGGAACATTATCCCTAATGGGGAAAGGCTTGAGACCCCTTGATCTTGAGCCTCAAGACTCAAGACCCTTTGTGCACTGGCATCGCTAATCACCAGGTGGCCTAAGATGAGGTGGTGCTATTTGGGAGTCCTTCACCAGGAACTGGCCTCCAAAGAAACCCTCTCACAAGTAATAGCAAATATGTGTACGGTGCTTACTATGTGCTGACTAATTCCTAGTTCGCTTAGAGACACTTGCCTTTTGTCTGCTTTACATATGTTTCCTTTGTACAAAGGACTATCCTGGTTTAAAAAAAAAAAAAAAAAAAAACGTTGTAATAGGTAATCTCCCAGGCCCCATTCTAAGAACTTGTCATAGTTTTGTCATTGAAAACTTTTCAAGTTTCTATATTGCCTTTCCACCATAGAAGACAAACCAAAATAGTGAAACCTATCAGTTGAAATTGAAATAGTGAGCAGTTTTCAGTTATCACATCGGTTACTATTAAACACATACTGAAATTCTCGACAGGGTGTTCTGGGTACCAGTTTTGATGTGAAATTTGCAAAGCAACTTTGATCCTGCTTGCCAGTATTTTTTGTCATTTTGGATTTGGGATGCTGATGTGATGGCTTCTAAGTCCATGCGATTCCATTTGTGGGATCAAGTGTAGATGGATCCTTTTAAAGATGAGGTTGACAGCGAGGCTGGACTGTGCCCCAGAATAAAAGCTAGACTTCCCAATTCAGTGCAGCTTGGATAGAGTTTGCTTGGGGGTCATAAAGTGCCTGTGACCAGGGAACAAAGTCAGTGTGCAAATTGATTTCTTAAAATTTATTCGGTGATTCATCAGAATTGTTACTTCTAAAAGCCCACAGTCAAGTAAGTACCTGACGACCTATCGTGTTCTGCTCTCTTCCATCTGTGGGAAAATGTGTATCATAATCATTTTCATTTTTCTTTTCCTGCTGGCATTTCTTTGTTGACACACTGTATCTATAAGACTTGATACCAATCCCTAAAACACAGCTGACATGTTGCGTCCCCTTTGGTACTTAATCTCACGTGATTGTTGGACATCTGCAGATTTGGCTTAATTTTAACTCTGCTGTTAAATTCCTGGCACTTTATCACTCATATCTATATTAAAAAGTTAAGAGGACGTATATCTGTATCAAGGGGACCAAAATCCTCTTAACTTCCTTTATAAAATAAAATAGAAGCTCACTGTATTTCTGCTGTGGGGACTTGTACAAGGGTTATGCAACCAGCAAAGCAATCTGATGAATAATATTTAGGCCCATCTACCACCAACACTTTCTAGGATTAGGAGCCTAGGTGGACCTGCCTTCTGGAGAATTCTGTTGCTCGGTGAGTCACATCAGAGAGGACCAGAGTCAACCTCCCATAAATTTAACGAAGTATTGGCAATGGTAATAGCTAACATCTATTAGGCATCATTTACGCTCCATGGACTTTACATATCTTATATTGTCTGCACATCATCTTTGTGAGGCAAGTATGTGACCGTATTGAGAATCTGCGACGTTAGCACCAATTGTGATCGAAAAGCATGTGAGCTCGGTTTCCACTCTTACCCACTGCCCTACTGTGCCTTTCATGCTCCATTGTCAACAGTTAGATGTTTTCTCTAGATTTTCCGATTTTAAACTTTTTACTTCCCTAACCAATAGTTTTGATAAGTAATGAACCAATAGTTTTGATAAGTTGTATCTTCTAAGCCTTTGCATATTAGTCTCTTTTCTTGGATTAATTAGATGTTTGTTGCCTACATAACATCTGCAGGATTCACTTGGGAGACATCTGTGGGCTGGAATAGCCATAGACAACTTCTTGAAAGAGATACGGGGTTTATGGAGGAGGAAAGGGCTCAGATATCCACAGGAGTGGGTAGGGTGGAAGGCATTGTGGACGAGGAAATGACGTTTGCAAAAGGCATGGAGGTAGTCAGTAAATGAATTCATTTAACAGTAGAGGAGCCGGGAAAGGCATCATGGGAAATAAGATTACAAAGCATTAATTTGCAGTCAGATCGTGGAGGGTCCCGAATGCCAGGCTGTGCATTTATTTTGTGTACGCTTAAGCAGGAAGGACGCATTGATACCGAGAGCTGCTGGAGGAAGATGTAGAGAGGGCAGTCCTTTGGGTCTAGAGTCTAGGGCGAAAAGGACTGACCTAGGGAGACCTTATTGGAAATAGAAACAATGTTACAAGGGTAAAATAGCTTGGTGTCTAGTTGTACAAAGTTGCCTATGGAGCAGACGAGTCCAAGGTGCCTCAGATTTCTGAGCCCGACTGAATGAGACTGTGGACAGAGGGAATTAAATGGGGAGCTGGCTTGCAGAGGGGATGTTCACTTCTTGGAGTTTCGAGTTTGAGGTGACAGTGTGACATCCCGGTAGAGACATCCAGCTCGTGGTTGGAGATGCCCATTTGGAAATTTGATGAGAGAAGTCTGGGATCCATCCTCGTCAAAGTGATGGTTATTCTTGGCGCATGGAAAAGGAAGAAGAGACAGTAGAATTGAGCCAAGAGCAGAGCGTAAATTTAGAAGATACGGGGTGGGAAGGGCAGCACGTGAGAGAGAACTGAATAGTCAGGTGGAGAGAAAGCCAGGGAAGATGCAAAGCAGGCACGGCCGGGCCGCGGGAGGCCCGGAGCAGGACCGCGCGGCCTCGGCACTGCTGGCATCCTGGGCCACATCGTTCTTCTGTATGGGGACTGTCCTGTGCTTCGTGGGATGCTCAACAGCATCCCGGCCTCCACCCGCTGGATACCAGTAGCATTCCACCCTCCAGCTGTGACAATGAAAAATGTCCCCAGACATTGTGAAATGTCCCCGAGGGGCAAAATCATCCCCAGTCGAGAGCCACTGGTCTAGAAGAATAAGGTGGTAGTCTAAACAGGAAAGATGTTTCAGAGGGAAACTTAGCAGAATCCATCAAAATTAAAGATTCTATTTTTATGCATACCTGTATACAACTTGAATCTTTCACAGTGAGACTCTCTTTCCAAATTACTTGTGAAATTTTTTTTCCGGTGCATAAAAAGAAACAGAGCCCAAGGGCAACACAAGAAAACCTACAGCAAATGCAAAATGGAAGGTGACTTAACAGTGTCACTGTGTGTGTGACAGGCACACCGCTGTGGAGTTTTAGGGCAGGGGCGACAGCAGCGTTCGCTAGAGGTCATCATGTTCCTCCTCGTCACCCCAGCTGCCCAGTCTCCATCTTCTCCTGCATCCATTGTCAACGTGGTGCTTATTGCCTCTGTGAAAGTGTCTTTCCCCAGCCCCCACCCCGGTCCTCCGTGGCTAAAAGCTGAGTCTGTTAGTCATCTCTGAACTCTTTGTGCAGCTGCTGCTTAGATTAAGTACCAATGATGAAAAGGCATGTCTTATCACTGACACATGTTCCCATAACAGCTGTCATCCTTGGGGATGCTTACGCCTTCTAAAAATCTTAAAAGTAAGCTCAACGGCGCTAACAGGTGCTCTGGCCAGAGTGGGAGGTGGCAGACGATGCTCCTGCTGCCACCACAGTTTAGCCTCTCAGAGATGCATGTACCAGGGTTTGGCCCAGAGAGCACCCTCCTCGCACCCCTCTCCTTTCTTACGTAGCTGTTTCCACCGCACGTGATCATGAACTTTCAGACAGACACTCCTAGCGGTGAGTTACAGTAAAAGTTGCGGGACTCTCATTGATGCACGTAGCAGGGTTTGGCCCAGAGAGCACCCCCTTTCTTACGTAGCTGTTTCCACCACACGTGATCATGAACTTTCAGACAAACACTCCTAGCGGTGAGTTACAGTAAAAGTTGCGGATTTTACCTTTGTGATTGGCGTGGGGAGGGTGGGGTGGCGATCTAGTGAGATGTGAGTGCGGACGTCTCTAGCCAGAGACTGGAGTCTGGAAGCCGTGTTTGGCCTCATCGGCTAAAACCCCTCATTCTAGAGACAAGAAACTCGGGCCTGGGGAGAAGAATGCCTTAGGGTGTCGCAGTTAGTGGGGAAGCCGGGACAAAACCTCTCTCCTGATCTGGGGTTCAGGGGTCTTTTCTCAACATTGGCCCACCTCCCTTCTCCATGAACCTTAGATGGCATCATTCCTTCCCTTTAGAAACTTCTCGTTGCACAGTATTAGTTTAAATTTACTCCTAAAGGTTTCGACTTTGGAACAAAATTTCCATGTCGCGGACTGAGATCAGGTGTCTAGTTAGCAGCCACACTGCACAAGCTGTGACAGCATCTCCCACCAGTCGAGTTCCTCATTAAGGGGCCTATAAACTGCCCGACTGAATAACTCACCATCAGTCAGCTTAGCCGGGGGCTCAGAACAAAAGCACCCACCCTGTGGCGGCTCTGCAGTGTGTCATTTTGCCTCAGCTGAAGCCCGTTTTCCAGAATCTCCTTTCTTGTACGTTTCAGTGAGGACGGGCCCCAAAGGAGAATCTCATGGAGATTTGGAGGGCAGATGTGGAGCAGCAGCCATTTCTATAACCCACACGTTGTCACTTTGTGCTGGCTCATCTTGTTGGCGTGAGCCAGCAGCTGGACCTGCAGCTGCCACACCCTCCCCTGGGTCCTGCTTCAGCTTCTCTAACCCCTGTGCCTCGCCAGGGGTCTGTGTTTAGCTCTGTGGCAAAGGGCCCAGCTTCTGCAGGACACCTACGCCCCTAATGCCAGAGGCAACATGAACTGACATGGTTTTAGTCTGATCTTGTGGCTTCAGCTCATTGTTCGTGGTTCTGGCTTGTTGCTCTCCTCTGTTTTATTTCCATCCTTCCCGGGCTTCTGCCAGCCCTGCAGACTTTAAGTTCCAGCATCAGGGCAAAGACGGCAGCGTTGACCAGCTCCCACAGTACATGATGTCAAATTCCCATGAATATTTATCTTTGTATACACATGCACATGCATGTGTGCATGCGCACGCAGACATATGCGTACCCCTCCAGTGGTTCTCTTGCTCTGGTTGAACCGTGACTGCCACGTACCTTCGTTCCCCCAGAAGCCACTGTTTTATTCACCATAACTTTATTAGCGGCCCGAGCAGAGTTTCTGGTGGACAGCACAACTTGGGGCACCCAGAATCCTCCCCTCTGGAATTTTCCAGCTTACAGAATCATCCCATACCCTAAAGAACGCAAAGTAAATTAATAACCCCAACCAAACCCCAGCCTTCTTTGGTGATGAGGTGTCATTCGACACCCAGCAACAGCGACAAAATAAACCGCAGCACAGGGCGTGGGGAGCAGCTCGGTCCCCAGGAGATGGGGAAATGGAGGGGTGTGGGCAGAGGGAGTGGAATGGCGGATCGGGGCTTGAAGACTGGCAGTGGCCACGGCTAGAATCCAGGACAAGTAGTGGACATAGGTCCTGAATGGAGGAGACAAGATGCTAGAAATCCTTTGGAGTTTAGGGAGCAAAAGAGCTTGTAAGCAGCTCTGTGGTGTCACTTTGCCTCACAAAAGACAAGTGTCCTTCTGCTGGACACTCGTAGATGCCTATTCACACCTATGCACACCACCCGCACAGAGCAGGTGGGGTAAGTTTGGAAATATTTACCCCATGTCCTGGCAACCACTCACTCAACGTGTATTCAGAGCATAAAAAAGGATTAAAGGTGCTCTATCAAGGCGTATTGATTTAGCACCTAGACAGCCTGCAAGTGACTTTTACTCTCCCATTATTCGGGATAAGTTTAAGGTTCTAGATGCTTAGACTTCTGTTAGAAGCTAACTACGAAGGAGGGATCGGAGGAAACTGTCTGAAGAGGTGTCCCCAGGGGCTCCATTGATCTTTATTTTGGAATTAGCCCTCAGGTCTTCGAAATATGGAGGGAATGAGAGCCATCCTTCCGGCACGTTCCTCTGGCCTGTGGGGGTACGAGGCAGACGAGTCGAGGTGGTTATGAGGAAGGCGATAGTCTAGGATATGGGGGAAATGTTTGTAGGAGGACTGCTTCCACCACCTCACGCTCACTGGTCGGTTTTGCAGTTAGACTGCTGTCTGTGCCCGAGAAGTCATCTGACTTTACTAACGAGAGACCTCAAAGCAAGCTATCATCTTCGACTTTAAAGAAACCAGTCCTAGCGTCTTGCCACTTGATTGCCAACTTCCACTTCGTCGGCATTTTATGTCTTTGCGACACATCACAGACGTGGGTGTTCACGATTGTGTGGCCTTAGGGCATCAGAGGCTCCCTGTCCTCAGTATGGGGGGCTCTGTAAACACAGTTGTCGTTGTTTTAAGTTAGCTTAATTGCTTGAAGAGCTTCCTTAACTCTGATTTGTGTCATCCTTCGTGTCTGTTCCTGTAGAACCCGGAACAGAGATCACTCTTTTCGCCTTCCGTGGTACTGTTTCTCTTTGACTCTCCAATTCCCATGACGACGACAGTTCCTGCGCTTAGTTGAGAAGAAAACAAAACGAATGAATCTTGAAATATTCGGTGGTTCACGAAGTCAGGCTTGCCGGGTCTGAAGAGCTGGGGTTTTACTCCACATTCTAAAAATGAAATAGACCTTGGGTGAGCCCGACAGGAAGAAATGCTGACAGTCGGTGTATGTTAATTAGTCGGTGCATGAGCATCCTCAGCCAGATTTGCTGCTGGCGAGAAAGTCTCCGAAGGCACTTGCCTCCGAGCTCAGTCGCGGTTAATCCTGATAGCATCTCGGTGTCTCTTATCCGGTCGGTTCTGACTCTCCTTCCTCTCATCACATTTTGTGACTTTAGCTGTATCTACAACTCTTTCAAAGCATGATTCTAAGAGCACTGTTTCTTTCCAGATACAAATCCCAATCTAGTGCCCTCAGAGCTTTGCTTTATATTGAAAACAGAAATTAGCGCACCTACCCTAAAACGAAGGGCAAATAAACGGAATGCGAAGCTTAAGATACTGCAGTATAAGATCATACCGACATAGCTTTTTGCTCAAATGCTGCTTTTATATACAACAAAACCAAACATCGTTAGCTACACCAGGGTCATAAAAAGAGAACAAGAAAAAAAAAAATCTTTCTAAGGAAGGATAATTACTTTAATTACGTTTTCAGGCGAAAACGCAGATGAGGGTGAAGCTATCCCAAATTAGCAATTAGTTAAATCTCGAGGAGCACAGCACAGCAGGCTTTAAATTCCATTTCCCAAAATGCACAACTGTGCCAGAAACCGCGGGAACGCGATTGCTGCTGTCTGTGCTTCTGACCGATGCTCTCGCAGCTGTGAACGTCTGACCCACGCTGAACTGCCTCACTGAGCCGGCTCCTCCTGTGTCCTTGTCCCTGCAGCGCGAATCTGTCCAAGGCCGCCTGGGGAGCACTAGAGAAAAACGGCACCCAGCTGATGATCCGCTCCTACGAGCTCGGCGTCCTTTTCCTCCCTTCGGCGTTTGTAAGTTCACACCAGAAACCGCCCGACCACTGGCACATGAAAGGATTCGGGCTTTTATGTTTCCTTCCTGTCTCGGGCTGACGTGCCCGAGGTTAGGAGGTCACAGAGCCAGCGTTCGACCCCAGGGCCCGGCTCCCAGCCTCTGGCCTGCACCGACAAACCTGTCCAACGCTCACTGTTCTGCGGGCAGGATCGCTGCTCCCCAGGCGTGTACCTGGTTGGAGATCGAAGATACTGCTTTGGGTAAAGTTAATAACAATATGTAAATTAATATTGTGAAACGTGACATGAAAACTTATTACGAGGTGGTTAAGTGACGCGTCACCAAAGGAGTGACTCAGCCGGTGCAGACGTTTTAGGTTGGGGTGATTGACCGGAGAGTGCCTTTGGTACCAGGGCAGCCACTGGCGGTAGGAGTTGAAAGATGCTCAGGATTTAGAGCAAGTGCAGAGGGATAGGCATCCCATCTGGGGGGAATGGCATCAGCACAGGTGGGGAGACAGGGAAGGAAGGTCACGACATCTGCTAGAGATGGACACATGCCATCAGACACACTGGTAGCCCCCTGGAAAGACACCACGTTGGAAGCCATGTCCCTCAAGCACAGCCAGCTTGTGTCCGGCTTTGGCTTGTTTCCGTGTAGGG
>NW_006494609.1:14129754-14130423 GCF_000325575.1 Pteropus alecto
TTCCGTAAACACTAGCATCACTCTTGGCCTAGAGAGACAGTCCCACTCTAAGAGGCACACAGGCCCCGAGACCTCCCTTCTCACCCTTTCACACCCACTCCAGGCACAGGTTTATTGGTCAGAGTTGCTCCCACGATGACAGGGCTGATGCTTTATATTTCCTTTTCTCTCTCTCTCTCTCTTTTGTCACTTTCTATAGTTGAGTTTGTGATAAACACACACATGATGCAGTTCCATTTTAAACCTCTCGGACTGGACCAGAAAATTTAGCTAACAGCACTGCATACTTGTCCATAGGCTTAAATCCTGGGCATAGCTTAAAGCACGAAGAACGTCTCTCCCCCCTCCCACCCCCCACCCCACTCAGCCATCCTCACCGTCATGCGTCTCACGTTCGCTTTGGCGAAGAGCTCTTTTCTCCCTCTCTCTCTCCTCCCTTTGCCAGTCTTTATCCATCCTCTTCTTCATCTCAGAGGGTTTCACTGCAAAACTATCTAACAGTCCCCTCCTGAAAGTGTCATAAGATTCCAGTACTTTTGTTTTTTCACCTGCAGAGTCAGACAGCAAATCCTAACGCTTACAGCTGAGGCCATGCACTTCCATGGCCCTGTGGGTAGACGGTCACCCTGTGTTTTGTAGACAAGGACATGACTTTCCTGAGGTTCCACC
>NW_006494609.1:14130463-14140319 GCF_000325575.1 Pteropus alecto
CCGTGCTCTTTCAGCTTTATCTCAGGGGAGTGGTAGATTCATAACACTGGGCAATGACGTTCGGTGATCCGGTGTGATTCTAGTGACTGTAGCTTTGTTTGACTTTTGTCACTATGTTTGACTTTTGTTGTCAGCATTTGCAAAATTCTCATCATTTCTAACCGTTCTGACCTAATTCCTCATCATGATAATGATACTAGGAATCATCATTTCTATGGTAATGAAGGAAAGAAGGGTACTATACTTCCAGCTCCTCCAGACCCTTCTAAGCTGCTAATATTTACCTCTGACATGGTTTCTGGCTGTACATTAGAGAAGGCTAATAGAGAAAAAATAGGCATAGTCGTTTAGAATTTGCAGATTCAGTCTCTACTAGACGGTTGCTATACTTTTGGAATAAGAAAGGGCCACACTGTGGTAATTCTAGATAAATTCTAGGTAAATTAGAGATTCGGGTATTTATAAATTATTTATAAAGACCATCAGGTGAGAATATCCACCCCCCAGCCCCTCCAAATGCTGTGCCAGCAGATTCAAGATCAAGGCCCCAAGCAGGGTGACCATGTAATTAACATACTAAGAAGACGGCGGATTCTCTAACAATCAGTTCTTATAACGTCTCAAGATACAGAGTTTAGAATAGTGCTTTACAGCAGGCTTCCTCCTTAACACTAATAAGTACCCACAAACTGCTGCGATGTTGTCAACAGACATTCTCTCTTCTGTGTAGATTGTCTTTGTCCCATAGTGAATCATAAGTGTCATGGGCAAGGTGCTGAAATTAGGCTTATGGACAATACACAGAGACGAGCCAGAAGCCAATGGGCAAGCTAATGGTCAAGCTGAGCAAGAAGGCCATCGACGTCAAGTAGGCTCCTGGTACGGGAAAGGCCACAGGCGCACGCGAGGTGCGAAGGCGTGCGAGGCGGGTACCTGGCCTGGGTGAACGGAACCCAGAGGACTGAAAAGGGGCATCCGCGAACTCGAGCCTGCCCAAAAGCCCACAGGAGCGGGGGATTTTTTCTGAAAAGGTGCTTGGGGAGAATGTCACAGAATCAGAAGGAGCGAGACAGCCAAGGCTTGGCATCACTCCCACCACACGGGCTCCTCAGCGCCGTTGCCGGCCATTCTGCATTTGCAATGACTGCTCAGGCTTAGGTCTGCCTTCCATGCCTCTGTATTCCCCAGCCCGCATTGCGGGGGGGCTGTTTGCAGAGAAGAAGGAAGTCTTGTGAGCTAGGAAGCCACCCTCAGAGGTAGACACCACCGGAGAGTTTCACCCGTAAGCAAGCCGACGTGTGTTTTATTTGCATAAATAGATTTCAGGGCCTTTTGCAATATAGGAGACTTGGCCCTGAAGCTGCTATATCGCATCTAAGTCACTTCCAGCTATGTGAAGCTTCCGGGAAACCAGTAGACCTTTGTGCGGCCTTCACAGGATTAACATTTATGAATTTGGCTTTGAGGGCAATCCATAGATGTGTGCCATGAGGTAATTCGTCATTTCGCTGAGCTTATGCGAGCACAGAATGAGACACTTAGCTTGCGAAAGGGGATCTCCGGCAGAACCCGTCGGTGGATCCCCCCTCGGGGTGTATCTCAGGCCCGCACGTGAGCATCGTGTCTGCCGGGGGTGACCTCGCCGACACAGCCCTGCTCCACGGCACCCGCGCCTCCTGCTGGGCGGGCCCCGAGAGTGGAGGAGAAATGGGAGTGGTGTCCTCATCCCCCTGAAGCTCGTGGTTATGTCAAGGAAACAGTTACCACAGCACGTAATGAGAACTGTGGTGTGTGGCACTCAAAATACAAGGACTCTGAGCGGAGGGACCATGTAATCCGCCTGGGGGACTTGGGGAAGGCTTCTCGGAGGAGGCGACATTTGACCTAGGTCTTGAAAAACGAGTATGAGCTTAACACACCATGCAGGGGAGGTGAGCCTCCAGCCAGAGAGAATAGCACGTGTTACATTTGAGGAACAGCTGGGGTGTGGGCCAGGGGCCTTGAGGTTGGAATCCTCTTCCGAACAAGGTTGACAAGCAGGACACACTGAGACTGGACTTTGTCCCACACAGATAGTAGAAAGCCATCAGCTTTTTAAGCAGGGTTATTGGTCTCATTGGGTCAATTTTTAGAGAATTTAACTTACAAAATATGATTATAACTTAATTGATATTATTCTAAGAGTCCTTGAAGATAAGGGCATCGTCTTCATCATTAAACAGCACCAAAAAAGTTCTGACTATTAGTGAATTCCTATCACCATTCACCCTACTGTCCTAGCTCGAAGTGTAGGAAGTTACCTCTAACTCCTTCTCTTTTACCCCATTATCTACTTAATCCCCTAGTTTGGTCATTCCTAACTCTTTAATGATGCTTGATAATCTGTCACTGCTGGCCATCCCTGCTGCCGCTGCGTCCAGGGCATGTCGACTCCTGCCACAATAGCCTCTGACCCCGCTTCCCTAGGCCTCCAAACCGCTCTGCATCCTGCTGCTGGAGATCTTTGTAGACCGCAGATCGGTTACGTTGCCCATCCACGTCAAACCTTGTAAGATGGAAGCCAGGCTCCTTCGCACAACCTGCCTTGCCCTTCGTGTTCAGCCATGCAGAATGACTGGCTCTCAGGGTGATCCAGGCCCACCTGTGTTAGAGCTCTCCAGAGAAACAGAACCAATAGGATATATTGATACAGACAGATTTATTGTGAGGAATTGGCTCACACAATTTTGGAAGCCAGGAAGCTTTCCAGGGTGGGGCTCTGCTGTCTGCAAGCTGGAGACCCAGGAAAGCTGGTGGTGTAGTTTGAGCTGAGTGTGAAGACCCAAGAACCAGGAGAGCCAGTGTTTTCAGTCCTGGTCTAAGCTCAAGAAAAGACCGGTGTCCCAGCCAAATAGTGAGGCAGAGCAAATCCGCCCTTCCTCGGCCTTCTGGGTCTGTTCAGACCCTCCACTGATTGGACGATGCCCACCCTCTTTGGGTCAGGGCAGTCAGTTTGCTCGGTCCACTGATTCAAATGCACTAGTCTCATCCAGAAACAGCCTCGGAGACACACCCAAATGATGCTGAACCAGACATGTGCCCCTCTTTTGCATCCCACAGCCTTCTAGAACCTGGGGCTCATCACATAGCCGCTGATTTGTAATCTTGACTTTGTGGCTCTTCAGCTGGACTGTGAACTGCTTTCTCATAGGGCCTGGTGCGTGGGAGGCTCTTGGTAAACGTCTGTTAGTCGCTGTTGCTTCCTTTGAGTTCCTAGAGCATGTCCTACCCTTTCTGTGAGAATGAATGTGCAAAAACAGTGGCTGGGGAGACTGTGGATTCAGTCCAGTGGGTGTTGCACGTAGTAGATGCTTAAATATGTTCACATATCTCATTGTAAGCAATTTGGAGTATGTAATAGCTCACCTGTACCCGTCTTGTTGAAATTAAAGCATGCACACGTGCGTGCTCACGCGCGCACGCGCACACACACACACACACACACAGCCGTCTTGTTGAAATTAAAGTATGCACACGTGCACACGCGCACACACACACACACCTAAGAGTCTACCTCAGTGCTTACAAATGCAAGCCGTATATATTCATTTAAAGATGTCCTAAAAATTTCTATATCAGTGATAATCTTAAAGTGCTTACTGACAAGAACACAGTTTATTGTAAAATGAGGCCAGTGTTACTTCTTTCTTTAGATTTCTCTCTTCAATACTAGCAAGACATGCCTTTTAATGTTTTTAGTACTGTGTTTGCCAAATGGACTTACTTAATATCCAGTTTTGTAGTCATTCTTCCAGAATCTGGTTTCTTATGTTGAACGAACTCAGAGTCTGGAGGCTTTGTTAGAAACAAATGATTAATTTTTATTCAAGGGCCTTCGGGTTTGCAAACTGGAAGCACAACTAGGCAAAAACCCAGAAGTGTTCCGAAGAGAAGGAAAAGTTGATTTCTTATAATGAGTACATTCTTAGCTCTAGGGCTGGTCCAGGCTGGTTATCAGTCAGATGCCAAGTGGTCTGGATAGATGAGTCTTTCAGGGGGTTGTTAGAGAGTTACCTGGAGGTCTGAAGTACACCCAGGCACTGCCACAGGACTGGGAAGTTCAAAAGTTTAAGTTCCCAGGCTAGTTAAAACAAGAATGGAATCATTTCCTCAAGCCTCAGCCTACTTAATTTTAGCAATTTCGCAGCTTGACTAGAGTGACTTTTTTATTTTTTCTCTCTCTTCCTCACCCGAGATCAGCCCACCTTTGTGCTTCTTAATGAGGACTCTGTCCAAAACACCCACATTTCTGAGTTATCAGCAGCCAGAGTGCCACTTTCGTCCTTCACCAGAACGCTCACCCGAAGCCGGCATTGCAAACAATCTGGCACAGCCTCAAACACTACGTAGGCTATCACCTACCAGGAGCCCTGTAGCTCTCTGTTTCCCCACAGCCATGATAAGGACTTGTCACTCAGGAACTGTGTGAAGGGACACTCTATATGGCCTAAAAACTAGTGGGCGGAGAACCAGCATGTCCCATTCAAAGATGCCATTGGAACCTTCCAGGATTGATCTAAGCTGACGGGTCCCTGGTAACCGAATACTGATTAGTCCCCATTTTTTCTGCTGCTTTTAAATGCATTAATCAGTAAACACATCATTTCAAGATCAGCCTAACTTGCCGTAGAGCATAGAGTCAGTAACTTTTCCTTTGATTAGGAATACTTTCGAGAGCTTTGGGGATTTATGTCAAAGTGCATTTGACTGTACCCAGCACTTAGCTATTGTTGCTACACAGTAGGTGCTTAATAATGTTTGTTAACTTGAAGACTTTGTTCTTTTGAGGACTAATATCAACTTACCTAGTTGTTCATAGGTGCAGACCTAGGGAAAGGCCCTGAAGCTGAAATGCTACCTCTCCATAAGCAGAGGTCAGGGGAAGACTGAAGAAAGAGGCTGGCCACTGCAGTCTGCTAAATAAGAGAGTTTATTAAGGGAAACTTATATACAAGGCATGGCTCAGGTGGCTGCAAGACGAAACGGATCCTCAGGACACTTGACAGGCATCGTATAGGGTAAATGAGGGGACAGTCATGGGTACTAGTACGTGAACGCAACCAGAGATGGGAAATTACATGCTTGGCAAAGTCAGGACAACACCTGTTCAGAAGCTACCACATAGCAGGAGGCAAGGGAAGGTGCTGATTTATGTCAGAACGAACATCAGTTACTATCAGACAGTATCTGAGGGGGGTTTGCAGAAAGCAACCTCCGTTCTGGCCCAGGTCCAGCTTGCAGGACAAATAGCGGTCACATCATGAACCAGTCTCTCCACACAAGTATATAATGTTTTGGGGGTTGTCCCTTTAATATAGGTATGTTTAACTTTTAGATTAGACTAATTTATTTAGCTTCTGAAAATCTTACCATAGGAAAGAACCAGTGATTTCAAAGATCTGTAGCTGTATTCCAGTGTATCAGGGAGATAGAAGTATTTCTGTTTCTCTCTTTGAACTTCATGCATTTTGGAGTTTATCGAGCATGTACATTGTCAGGTGCTGGCTAGGCCCTGGACTTGAACCTGCCTCACGTTCTGAGGCTAGAATTCCTCCTACTTCGGGGAATAATGTACATGATCATCTGAGAATCGTGGATTTATGTCTAAAACTGTCCCTCCTGATGAAGGCAGCCTGAGCATCTCTGTGCCTGTCTTAGGGCATCTGAGCCCCGGGTTCACTGGCCCCTGATATGGCAGATTCTTCTGTGATCAGAACCAAAAATGCTTCAACCAAATCCCCAAGAATTTTCCGTTTTCGAGTCTCTACTTTGTCATTTCTCTGTTCTGGTTAAACTATTTTTTGTCTTTCATTGCCAAAAATGGCAATATTATTTTAACGCTGTCTCAGATGGAAGAACTGATGAAGTTTACAAGAGCTGCCCACCTTAACCCTCCCCTCTGGCTCCCCGCACCAGCCTTGGACCTGCCTTGGACCCGGCAACCAACTGGAGGCTCTCAGGGCTTCCTAGGAGGCCGCATCTGGCTGACACTGTTTCACATGGTGTTTCTTTGTAACCTCTTCTGTCCTCCTATTCAGCTCATAAAGCCAGGTCCTTGCATTCTACTCTTTCCTCTCATAACTCCTTCCTCTAAGCCATCTAAATCCAGTTGCCACATCCTATGCCATCTGCTCCATCAAGAAATGTTCTTCCTGCTGCTGCCGGTCATGGTCTTCTGCCTCCCCTGGACTAACGGATCCAATCTCTCTCCTCCATCCCCATCTCAGCCGCAACCAACTTCTGAAGCTGTGTCTCTGCTCACCTGTCGGGGTCTATAGTCCCCTACCTTCATACCTTCACTGGTCCCCCTTAGCCCACAGGACAATGTCCCAAGTCCTTTTTGGGACACCCAGGTCCACTGTAAACTGGAACAGCCTCCCACCCTTTCCTGATACACCCTGGGGCTCCATCACCCACGAAGGCTTGTTAGTGTACAGGTGAGGTAGGCTGAGGCAGCAACTGCCACTTCACTAGTTGTGTGATCCCTTCACTACTTGTACTGCTCTGCCTCAGAGACTCTAAAAGAACTTGGAAAGACAGAATACAAACGAACACCTTGGAGAGATGCCAAGGGCCAAGAAAAAGCACACAGTGTACGTTTTAGAGACCTCAGATCTAGGGAATCCAAAAAGACAGAAAATGGAGTTGGGACCCTGCTCACAAGCTATTAGACTTTGGACCTGTTACTTTTCCTCTGTAGGCCTCCTTTTTCTCAGCTGTGAAATGGGGACAGTATAGGATCATTTGGGAATTAAGAGTTGTGACCTGTAAAGTAGTTAACAGCGGTGCCTGGTTCTTAGCAAGTACTGGGGCCAGGGTGCAGTTAGTATTAGCAGTAGCAGCAACAGAAGGCGGAAGGCAGACTAAATTTCAGGGAACAAAATCTTGACATCAGACCCAAGACGATGTTCCACCACTGCTTTTTCTCATTCTGAAGTGCGTTCCACCACCGTCAGCCCTCTGCTCATCAAAAACCCATCCTTCTTGGTCCTGTGAGGTGTATTTTCCTTCACGAAGCTTCTCCTAAGCCTATAGCTGGAACCCTTCCAGCTGATGATCGTATACTGCCTTACAGTAAGGATAAGACAGCCACCTTCCTGTAATTCACTTCCCTGTCATTCAGTCCATCTTTGATTAAGTGTGCTCCTTCTAGAAGATTCAGCTGCCATTACTGTTGTAACCAGGAAAATGTGATAGCTTGTCCAGGCTTTTACTGCTGGAGAATGCTACTCAGTTAGATGCAACTGAAATTTAAATTACATCTCTAACTGAAACTTAAGCATCTTCCTTGTTCTCTATGATTGAGCTAAGCTGCTAAACCTAATCCATCACAGTGATAACCGGCTCTTTTACTCCCAAAGCTGATGAAGGGAAAAGCCAGTAATTTCTCATGTGTGATATATGTCCACCCTCTCACCTGGTGTTTTATAAACATATTGTCTTAATTGTCTTTGAAGTATCTGTGCCTGGGAGGGTGTCTTCCTCTGTTTTATAAAATGCCGAGCGACACCGCTGTGATATGTAAATAATGATAATTAGAAGACAACCTCAAATTATTTGACATCCAGATTGAAGGGAAAAGTGGTACTTTTTATATATATATATATATAACACCCTAGAATTTGGATCAAAAATGGCATTTAAAAGAAAAAAAAGCGTATTGCATATTGCTTCCTGTCAGACATGGAAGACTCAAACCTTCTTGTATGTGAAGCCAGCCAGATACCACAAAATGGAACCATCAGATCTGGATCTTGGCCATAAAGACCCTTAATCTTTCACTGAGATGCATTTGAAAATTAACAGAAATAAGCCAAGAGCTAAAGAAGGGAGAAATGGTTTTTACCTGAAACTCCATAAAGTATTTAATAGTCATTAATCCAATTGACATTTCCCATCCAACTTCTGGCCTCTTTCTTTTTAAAAACGTCAAGAACCAAGGTTTCCCGAATTTGGCCCGTCCTGACGTGGCCTGCTTTAATACTGCCTCTTAAATTTGTAAGGGATTCTTCCTTTGTTGCGGCTCCCGGTATGTGAAGGTGAGACCGTTTGTTTGTTTAGTGGAAGAAACATAGGACCAAGCATCAGAAAGGCAGAGTTCAATTTCCAGCCTTGCCACCTAGTAGCTGTGTGGCCTCGGGCAACTTTTTAACCTCCAAATTTGTTTCCTCCTTTGTAAGATATGAGTAATTACATCACAGAGAACACCCTGAATATATTTATGTTGTATTAGTTGGCATCCATGTGCCAGTTATCCCTCTAGATAACCATGTTCGCCGTAGCCATGTAATAAGATAAAGAAACTGAGTCCCAGAAAGGTTAAGGAATTTACCTAGAGTCGCCAGCAAGTAAATAACATTCAAAAGGAAGAGTTTGTCAGGATTATCCTTAGGTCCAGAATGTGCCAAAGATAAGGTGCAGGGAGGGACACCGGTGCCACCCGCGGAGATGGCCCAGCACCCTCTGCTGAGGGGGAGGAAGTACGGGGGCGAGGACAGGCTGCAGGGTCCTTTCCCAGGTATCCTGTTTCTCTGCTCCCTCCCTCCTTCACCCTCATCTATCCCTGATTTTTACTAGTGTTTCCTTCTGTCTCTTTCAAATCTATTTCTTTCTTTGTGTTTCCGTGGACCCCAGTCTCATCCAAACTCACGTCCTCGTTTGTGTCTTAGGTTTTGTTGTGATGATACTTACACTTGTATCATCATTACCACTCGCCAGTCCATGTCCCATCTTCTGGCTCTGGCAATTCCCAGCCCGACGCGTCTCCAGTCTGCCTTTATAGTGCGACTTCTCTGTATCATGTCAAAGGCCACACTCTAACTGGGGTCCTGTGATGCTTTCCATTGTAAGTGAGGCATAACCAAGCCAAACAGTACGAGAAAAGGGTAATACAGAGGGCGAGTCCCTTGCTTCAGGTCGGGCTAAATCCAGGGGCTTGGGCTATGTTATCAGAGCGTGGTTTGATGGGCATAAGAGCACCCAGCAGCGCAAGGCTCGCAGCTTACCAGGTGAGCTTCCCAGCAGAAAGATAGTCTCTTCCCTTGACGACTCTGACTTGGGCCACGTGCCCATCCAGAGTCACTGGTCGGGGACGGGCCCGGTTAAACAGGCACAATCACAGGTGTCCGTGCTGCTTCCCATTCAGAACGCTCTCCAGTCTGGCTCTGATTGTCCTCCGCAGTGTCCCCCAGCCCCCCTCCTCCTCTGCATTGGTTCACTCACGGTCTCCTGCGTGCTTTTCCAACTCTGCCTTTGGTGGTGCTGGTCTCCCCCACAATATTCTTCCTGCCTTCCCTCTGTTTACCAAAATTATACCAGTTTTTTAAGGCCCAGCTAAAAAATTTTCTACAAAGCCTTTTTTTTTTATCTCACAGTGAGTCAAAGGTCATTTCTTCCTTTTTTGTCCAGAGTCTGTGCCTTTCACTGTATTATGAACCACCATCTTTGCTGCTGCTGTGATCTCATACCTTTCTAGAGGTCTTAACATGCAGAAAGCACTTTCACACACGTTCTTTCATCTGCTCTAATGCAAAAGCCTTTAAGCAGAGAAGGTGCTTTGATACCATTTTTAACCACTCAGCCTTGCATGAACACCAACCACGCACCAAGACTTGTGCTAAGTGCTAAAGTGAGAAACAATATGATATCCAGACACTTTATTATTTCAATTGTACAAATGCGAAAATCAAGGCCTAATAAATACATGTCCAAGTGTCCCATTGACCATCTCTTTAAAGTTCTTGGAACACATAAGCTCTTTGCCACCTCTGGGCCTTCACAGATGCTGTTCCCTCTGCCTGGAACTTTTTTTTTTTTT
>NW_006494609.1:14140329-14149897 GCF_000325575.1 Pteropus alecto
ACCTGACCAAACCCTACTTACTCATCCTTCAGAGTTTAATTAAAATGTCAGTTTTTTAGGAAGGCTTCCACTGACCATCCCCTCCCACCAAATCTAAAACAAGCCTACTATTCTCTCTCTTAGTATTCCTGTTTTTCTTTATAGTGCTTATCACAGATTGTAGTTATTTCACTTTTTAAGATGTGTTTGTTTAATGTCTCCCCACTAGAATGTACACCCCATGAGGACAAGGACAGTGACATTTGCGGTAACTCCTATATACTCAGTACCTGGCATTCATTCCTAATGCAAAGGAAGGACTCAAGAAATTATGTGTCGAATGAATAAATGCTAACATGAAGCCATTCGCACAGCTCGGTAACTACCCAAACAAAAGCTAGAACTCAAATGGCCTGTGGTCAGTATGACTTCAACCCCTAGCATGTCCTGTGCTGTGCCCATGACCAGCCTCCCCCACTGTTATGTGATCACCAAAACCAAAGACCATAGTCCTAGGTCTTTGTATGACGTTAGCACAGTTCGATATGTATGTATTTAGGGTTTGAAGGGTGGATATATATTTAGACGAGTGGACAGAAGGAATGAGAGACAGACACAGACTTGCAAACAGAGTGCCAGGATAATCCTCAGCAGGAGCCAGGAGCTGGTCAATGCCTGAGGCATGGGGAGAACAAAGCTGACGTATCAAGCACCCGCAGCCGTGCACAGGCCCAGCGTTGGAAGAAAAAGGCGGTTACGGTTACATCCATCAGCCTCCATACAGAAACTTAACGTGCACCCTGATTAAGATCCAAGATCAGTACCCTGTTCTGAGGTTCCTGGGACAAACCTTCCTATTTTGGTGCATCTCGAAGTGTTTTCACTTTTATATTCCCTATCACATTATATTGGAATGCTTTCATTGTACATGAAAGCAACTTCTGTTTCTCGTTACACCAGAATGAGCAGCCTGTTACTATAGCAATATTGAAAGTATTTTGAGGTATTTTTACACAGTCTTGTAAACACTTGCTGCAAACTGTATATAGCGGTTAGTAGAAATGGGCTATAATATCCAAAGTTGTTTTTTTCTCTTACATCTTTACCTCTTTTATTAAACTTTTGCAAACTTTTCTATAGTTCGGTTTCTGAAATGTGAACCCTTCTTATTTTTAAGAAAGGATAATTAGGGGAGAATGGTGTAAATATATTTGACCTATTGAACATTGAAAATAGCTCTGAAATAACTAGGATTTTGTTGTAAATGCCATGAAGATAAAATTGCTTCTTGAGATCTATCTTTTTTCAGAAAATCGGTGCCATCATAGATTCCTTCTGTGTGTCTGCAGGGCCTAGAAAGCTTCAAAGTGAAACAGAAATTCTTCTCAGGCAGCCAGGAGCCAGCAGCCTCCTTTCCTGTGCCATATGATCTGCCTCCAGAACTGTATGGAAGTAAAGGTGAGACCCCCAGTGAAGGAGAAGCATGGGTGTGTGTGCCAGAGCAGAAACAGACCCCAGGGAAAGCCATCCATCTCTCTGTGGGAGGCTGGCTCACGGACCACTCTGAAAGCATGGGTTTGCATAGGCCCCTTTGCTGCCCTGGCTGGGGCCCCTGGAACCATAGTTCTCAAACTGGTTGCTCCCTGCACCCTTCTGCATTCTTATCATTACTGAGGACCACAAAGAGCTTTTATTTATGTGGAGTTTTATACCTATTGATATTTACGATATCAGAAATTAAAATCAAGAAATTTGAATATATTGATTTGTTTTAAAATTACAGTAATAAACCCATTATTATATATATATATTTTTTTTTTATGACTCTTCCCTCCCCCCCAAAACGAGCAAGGAAGGCAATATTGTTTGTATTTTTTACAAACCTCTTTCAGCATGCAATATCACACAAGTCACGTAGCTTCTGTACACCCCTGAGAAAGTGAAAGTGACAGTTAATGGCTTAATATTAAGATGAAAATAATTTTGACTTCACAGCTCTGCCCCCGAAAGAAAGGTCTCCAGACCACACTTAGAAAACTGCTGCACCAGACTGTGACTTTTTTAAGGGCAGTGACCATGTATTTTTCACAATAAAAAGTCAATGGAACTTTGGTTCAGGTTCAGGGTGTTCCTGGAGAAAGGCTGTCCAGCTGGTGTGGGTGGCCCCACCTCTGACCCAGCCCCACAGGCTGCAATTAGGCTTTTCTCACGCCCTGGATGTCCTTCTCTGGGGCAAGTTCACATTTACCAAACTCACAGGTGGAGAGTGTAATCAGGTGTTGGGGAGGAACAAACTTTCTTCTATCCTCCAGGGTTTTTTGGCTATAAATATCATATAGACATGAGACAGATTAGCAAGAGAAAACCAAATTTAATACTTACATGTATATGAGAACCGGGCATACAGGAGAGAATCAGAGACCCCCACGTACAGGAGAGTTTCAGGGACAGGAAGGAACCTGGGAGTTTAAGACATCCTAAGCTAGGGATGAAGTCAGGTGCCCTGGGGGCTTCGAAGGGTCTTTGCAGAATGATAAGAAGAATAGATGCTTAGGAGATAAAAGTTTGCCTTGCACTATAGATAGGTCAAAAGAGGTCATCTCTGATAAGCTCTCATTATGGGCAAGGCCCTAATTCAAGTTCTAGGCAGTGTGGGGAGAAGCAGATGGTTCCTTTAAGCCTAAGGCTAAAGTTCTCAAAACAATCTGCATACCAGAGGCACCTCTTGGGGTGACTCCTTCTGAACCCCCACATGGTCCATGCTTATTAATTTAAAATGGCAAATGCTTAGGCCACCACAACCGGCGTGTTTCCCCTGGAAGGTAGAGACCTACACGTGTAGCCAAATGATAATCTATAGTTTTTGAGTGAATGCTGAATCCGAACCGAGCAAATTTGGTTTTTGATCGAAAAGTTTTGCTGACATCGCTCCATTAATATTCCAAAGTCTCCAATTTCCTAACAGTCAGTCTTGCTCACCCTTTTTGGCTTTCGTGGTGAACCAAACCTCCGCCTTCTGATGGGCCCATTTCTTAGATTGTCTTGACACATCTAACATTTAATCCTATCTCATATCGTCCGGCGCACTAGCTTCTTGCAGATGACCATATAAATATATATAATCAGTTGTGTTGATACTAAGTTTCGGAAGGCATTCTTGTTCCCCTCCTTTCCATGCTGTGTACTCTTTTTCAAGTCTCTAAATTTGTAGTATATTCATGCATTTTCATTTTTCACTAGCAAGATTATATAGGTTTTGTCATCATGTCTCTGACCAGCCCCCGACACACATGCACACACACACACATGGAAAACGTTGCTTTAGAACCAAACTGTGTTTATATGCCACATCATAACTTATTAAGTGACCTTGGGCAGTTATGTGCAATCTCGATCAGGCCTTGGTGTCTCTGACTGCAAAAGAGCAAGAATGCCTACCACATAGGGTTGTCAAAACGAGGAACTGAGACGATGTCTGTAGTGCACTTAACTGTTTTAATGTAGAGTTAGCAGTCAGTAAATGTTAGCTGTCGTTTCTGTTCTCGGTATAAGAAATGTCCTAACCTGTAGAGGATTTTTAGAAGTTTATTTGAGCCAAACTGACTACAATTGCCATGAAATAAATCTCGATGCATTGAGAAAATGCTCTGGCAAGTGGCCGTTTTGCAGCTTACTTTATATATTAGAATCAAAAGAGGAGCCTGGAGGAGGATTACGTGAAATCATTGGTGGTACATGAACGGGCGAGAGAAAGCGAAGGGCAGGAGGGAATGAATCTCTGAGGTTGGATGGATAACAGGTAAAATCGAGAGACACATGCTTTTACATGGGTGGGTTCCGGATAGTTAATAATGAACATTTACAGCACATGGAGATGTTGTGTGGGCAACAAGATAACAGCGAGGGGTTCTGTGGTCTCCTGCTCTGGTGCCACTGTGTCCCGAGGTCTAGAAAAGGAGATTACTCTGACATTTCAAAGGTATGTTATCTTAGATGCAAAAAAGACAATAGACAGGCTCGCTTAAGGTAAACTGACCTTTGTCAAGGAAGCTACGGGGAAGGGACGTGACTGCCCACCATGACCCGCTTTTAGTTAGGAATTTTTGTGTTCAGCCCTTTTTGTGTTCAGCCCATCCTCTGTGGTTACTTTGGTCTCTGAGTTTGTAAGGCGTGCCATGCTGGCCTCCCCTGAGCTTGCCAGGTTTATTATGCGGCCCCACGCTGTTACCTAAAATGTCCAATTCAGCTCCCAGTGTATAACAGTGGATTCGTGCTCATTCTCTCCCCTTCTCCGTGGTGAGCTGCTGATGAAAAGGTTTGTGCAACTCCATCTTTAAACCTGCCAGCGTCACGAGGACTGTCGCAGAACCGACCTGATGGTCTCCCCTGCGTTCTCTGCACCATTGTCTTGTCTCCTCGTCTTCATATTCCCTTTGTTTTTGTTTCTGTTTATAACCTGAGTTCTCCTGACTACACATGGAGCTGGGGACTATGATTGTCTTAGGCTTAGGTCTGACCTTGGGCCTCGTACTTCTCACCCCCATCCCTGAACCGTGGCTGGAATTCTGCCCTCTCCCTTCAGTAAATTTCCAAGGGACTTTGAAAGAGTGGAAGAGATAGAAGAGACTTAAAAATATCCCGACGTCCTTCTCAGTTCCAATAGAAAAAAGCATTCCCAAGAATTTAAAAGTTTACAAGTAGGTAGTGTCGTAGACTGTGTAATGATACATCGTTTACTTGGCCAGCAGGCGGAATGCTTTCCATTGCTTAGCTGAGTTTTCTCTTTTTTTATGCACTTCCTTTGAAAGATACAGACAAGAGAGACTGGAGCATTTTAGTTTTTATCGCTACTATTTTACTTTCCACAGTGCTTTAATAGCATGTAGAATAATGCAGATGATTCAGATATCACTGTCTCGTATATAGCCAACATTCAAGGGAGTCATGTGGCCTATACAAAGGCATTTTACCAAGATTTGGGAAAGCGAGTGGCTAAGAACATTTCAAAAGCACTTTATCTGGAAAAGTGATTTTCAAGCCATTGTAACACATATCTTTTTAAATCAGAAGACTACAAAAATCTTAGCAAAGAAATAAATAACAGTTTGATATAAGAGGCCACCAGACATCCTGAAACCAAGAAATGGATCATATAAAGTAAAGCAGAAACGGCTGGGCCACGGGTATACCTCGCCCCGTGCAGTGCTTGCTGCTTGCTCGTTCTCTCCACGAGTTCATATCAGCATCTACACCGTAGGGGGCTCAGAATATGTCAGCGAATGAGAGCCTCAAATCCTTGCCCTCACAGAGCTTACAATTACTCCTCTCCTGTAAACTCATACCGTACCAAATTCACTTTACTGATAGTCGTCTTTTTAAAAGGAAATTTTTAAAAGTAAAATCACCAACGTTTTTATTAAATCTAACAAATTATTTCAATATGTCCCACTTGCTTTGTGACCCTGAGCCTGAAGAGAAAGTGAAATGGAGGACTGTCCTCTCTCCTGAGCTCTGTACTAAAGGCACCTGCTTTGCACTCTTTTTTTTTACCTTATATTCTTTTATTATCTGATATACTGGTGAGAAAGTAAAACGAGGTAAGGTTAAGTAAAGCCTATCTTATATGGATTTAAAGAATAAACTGTATGTCAAGTTTAAGAAGTAATTAAACAGGCAGAGCTTCAAAAGTTTTAGTTATAATTTATCAAGTGGTCTGTTTTTCTTTTTTTCAGTATACATGGAATACGTATAGTATTCTTTCAAATTTTCTACATAACTTAAGATTTTTAAAAAGTTACAACAAAAGTACCAATTATTTCCATATACCCTTCACCCAGGTTCCCCAAACGTTAATCACGTTTTATCACGTTTGCATAATCCTTCTCTCTGTCGCTCACATGTTAATTTTTTTCTGATGCATTTGAAAGTTGCAAGCATGATGTCCCTTTTTCTCTAAATACTTCAATATATGTCTCCTAAAAATACATTCTCTTACATAACCACAGTACTGTGGGGGACTGGAAATTTTCCCCTTTCCCCTCTTAGTTCTTCTGGCTGGTTGAACAATTAAAATGACATAAAACAGATTCACAAAATAATGAAATTTAATTATGCATGTACACAAGGGTTAGCTCCAGGAGGATGTGAGACCCAAGGACAAATCAGGCAGTTGCTGCCTAGGTGCCATCGGAGCTCAGGAGAAGTGGAAGGTTGTGGTCTGGGACTTCAGAGGGCAGGAAGTCAGTTCACGGGTAGACGGAAAAGCAAATGTTTGCTAAACAAATGTTTGCTGGGCCATCTATAACAATGAGACACAGAGAGGACTTTATCAAAGAGACCTTGCTAGGTTCCTCCCCGTCTGTCATACCTAGTTCATATTACACTGTGGGTATGTAGGATGATAGCTCCCTTCCTGGAGGAGCAGGTCCTCTGTCTGAATTCTTTTAGGTAGGGGAGGTCAAAGGTTTTTTCCCCCATCTTCTGTTTCTTAAAAATAACCAGCTTATTAAAATCAGTGCCCGAGAGGCACATTTTAGGGCGGCAAACTCTGCTCCCCTCCAGTTCCCAAATGGTTTAACTATTTGCCCTACTGTTTGATTAATTTAAAATAATTTCTTGCATTTAGATAATATGGGAATAAACTTTAGACCTATCAGAATTATTGCTGAATAGTAGAGTCTAGATTCATAAAGTATTTTTGTAAGGGAAACAAAGTTGATTTAATGTTCTAATCTAAAAAAAATACCAAAAAAAAGTAGATCGCTTAAAAATTATTGGCGATATGTTTCATTTTAGTTTTCAAGGACCTATTTTTGAAAGATCTTAAGAAACGAGGCTTTTTTTTTTTAATGAAGCAGCCAGAACACTTTTTAGACATGATTTTGATCATCTTTAAGAAGACTTATTTATGCTTATAACACAAACAGAAGACTGAAAATAAGCTTCCAGCTTAGCTTTTAAAATGGCTATAATCAGAAAGTTTAAGGAAATCTAGAATCATCAAAGTAAAGAGTAGTTTATCAGATTACTTTGAATTAAGTAAGTACTTGGTTTTTAGCAATTTGAATTATTTTTCTTCCCACTAGGTAGATTGTTCTGTTTTTGTTTTTTAATTTAATCACAAATTAGGGTATTAATGGGTTTCAGATAACACTGATACTGCTGTAAACCCAAAAATAAAAGCCCAAAGCGAGAGGCAACAAGTGTTTATTTGAGATCCAAAAGAATACTATCAGAAGCACTGGTTCAGGCAGAAACCCAAGAATGCCTTTAATTTGTAGTCTGCGAGTCATAACATCTGCTTTCCTGTTATCTTTGCAAAAAGTTGGAGTATGATGCTCCTTTGGGCCTGGTCCAAAGGTTGTCTTACCCAGTTTAAACACTGCAAAGGTTTGAGAAGTAAGATGCGCAAGGCAGTTCTCTGGAATGGCAGCTCTGACTCCATCTTGAAGTGGCTCCCTTTGTGTTATTATTCACCCTGAAATTACCAATGATTTCAATTCTACGAGGTTGGCAGCCCAGCGTAAAATATTTTGGAGCTTTCCTTCATATTTCATGCTGGCAAGTCTTTTATACATTCTCTAACTTCAGAGTACGCTAAGGTGAAATAACATCAGAAATCTTAGGGTAATCGGTTCATCTCTTTGGAACCACACACCACACAGTCTGCTTGTGCCCAGTGTATGAATGAGACATGATTGCTCGGCTGAGACAGTGGCTTCTGAAGGTAGCATATCAAGTTCCCCTGAAGAGAAGACAGTGGGAAATGTACATATGGGTGCTTGGGCTGGAGGGGTCAAGTCACAAATCCTTCTTCACCCAAGGGCCACTCTCAGAGGATTAAAGGAGAGAGCTGAGTGGCTAGCCAAATAGAACAGGATTTTGTACTTGGGTTTGTCTGATTGTTAAAAAAAAAAACACACACACACACATTAGGACTTACACAGCATATAGGATAATGACAGTCCTCACTATGAGTTAAAGGTGGCAGTAATTATTATAATAATTATAATACTACTAGCACTCTTTAAGCACGTAGTATGTGCCAGGAACTGCTGTTGAGCACGTGACATGAATTAATTCATTGACTGCTTTCCACCCCATGGTACAGGTAGTAGTATAACAGGTAAGGAACCCTAACCGCTCATGTTAACTCGGTCCAGGCCCCATGGACAGCCTCGTTCTGGTGCCCGTGCCCCCTTTACCCTCACACTGTAGCACCTTCCCATGGAGGGCCAAGTTCAGGAGTCACAAAGAAATGTAAGATGCACGTGTATCCTGGCCACAGGGAAGGATGGGCTAGGGATACGCACAGGCTGTGCCCTCATCCCCAGCCTCCCGCCATGCCTTTGCTGTAGACCTCATCCTGTCTCACCTAGACCATGCTGCTTTGATCTGTCTCCCTGGCTCTGGCCTCCTCTCACTGGACACCGTCCTCTGCGCTGCTGCCACGCACATCTGATCATGTCACACTGCTGTTTTAAACCCTCCCATCGTATTCCAGAAGAAGGACAGTTTCCCATCCCCTTTACCCTTGGATACAAAACTCTGATTGTGTCAAGATCACCTCCAGAACTGGATAAAATGCGTATCACCAGGCCCCAGCCCAGACCTACTGAAACAAGCTTTCTGGGGGTGGGGGAAGTGGAGAGCAGTTCACATGTGAGCCCAGTTAGGGAACTGTGCAGACGTGGTAAAGTCGCGAGTTCCAGCATCCTGTCTTGCCTGCTCTCTGCCTCACTGAACTGTAAACTCTGAGAGGACCTCAGCTCTGTCTGACAAAGTACCTTGTATCTATCTAATCAGCACTCAACAAACATTGTACATACATGCTCGACTGTATCATGAGGCAGGTCGTTCTCTTAAGGGACAATTTAGGTGGATGGCTTAAAACAGGCCTTAATCTAAGCCACTAAATGTTAATGCTGATTTCTAGTGATGGGTGAAAAGGCACCACAGTCATAACCACCCTCTGTTCACCTACCCGTTGGCATTTTTGCAGCTTTCTCCCAAAGTAATGAAGGGCCTTTCTGCCAGCACAAGAAGTAATTAGCCTGTAGGTACAGACATTTGCTCACCTGTAAAGCAGAGCATCTGGGGATTTACCAACAGCACGGTTACCCTGCTTGGCTGTTGTTGGCCAATTTTGAGGGGGAGGAGTAAATGGGGTGGTGGGCTTGAAGTTACTTGCCTACTGGCAAATGTTTGCATCACAAATCCTGCCTCAGTGAAGAATCTAATAGCTACTCATTGCAAGAATCAGGGTGTCCTCTGCCTTGGGGATGAAGCAGAGCTGATGTTAGCCAACTTTGCAGGAAAGGACAAGTACAGACAGAGACGTCTAGCCACCAAGGTGGTGTCGCCAGCGGAAGAGAATGCCTTTTTAAAGGCCAGCGAGTAGTTGTGTGGAGTCAGGTCTCCAGCCCTGCCAGTCCCTCCCCTTTTATGAAACAAGCATGTGACAGACTCAGGTGTATGGCTCTCTAACAAGCTCTTCAATTCACAAAAAGTGTGTGGTGTCATGCTTTCAAACCATTTCAAGGCCAAAGACAAGAGAACAGGGTTCTGATGACTTTTTGCCATCTTCGGC
>NW_006494609.1:14149946-14165856 GCF_000325575.1 Pteropus alecto
GCCGCGAGTGGAGAGCAGATGACACCACTGAGTGCCAGGCGGTGCCCGAGCCAGCTCTCCCTCCGCTCGGGAAGAGAAGGCCTCCCCGCAAGGGCGGGTGGCAGTGCTGAGCGCCGCTTTAGTGGGCTGGTCCATCTCCGGGGACCTGCTCCGTGGCCAGTCTGTGCTCAGCACTCCGCCCTCAGAACTGTTTCTCCCATACCCATCAGGACAGTCCTGTGGGGACTGTTTTTAGTCCTTACATTATTATGGTTCTTTTGAAATGGTTTGACTAGCAGTAGTGTGATACATGCTGGAAGCGATTTGTTTGGATTTTTTTCCAATTTCTGAAACATCAGTCAAAAGGAAGAAAAGTTCCCATTTATTGAGTACATACAACATGCTAGGAGCTTCCACGGGTGTCTTCCCATTCATGCTTCACAGTAGTCTCGGCAGGTTGCTAGTGTAGTCAGCTCCTGTTTCACAGTCAAGGACCCTGAAGCCACCTTGCGGACGTGTCCCCCGGGGTTCAGGGAAGGACGAAGCTGGGTTCGGACGTGCGTCGGCGTCTTTGTGAGGTTCCCCCTGTGCCGCACGCCACGCGGGTGTGTCTCAGTTAACCCTCACGACAGCTTCACGACGTAGGTACGGACAAGGACGCTGAGGCTGTGCGAGGTGACGTGCCCGGTCAGGGTGAGTGGACCGTTCGTTGTCTGGGGTTTGCAGCTCGTTGACTCCAGCACGGGCGGCTTCACCCTCTACGGGGGGTGAGGTCTTCGTAATCCTGTTCGAATAAGTATTAAACACACGTAATGTGTTTTCCCCCCAGATCGGCCGTGGATTTGGAACATTCCCTACGTCAAAGCCCCAGATACACACGGGAACATGTGGGTTCCATCGTGAGAGCCCGAAGCCCGGTGAAGCCGCCGTGCTGAGACCGCGAGCCCCAAACGGGGGGCGTTCTTGTCCGAACGGGGTGTTCACGTCCCTGAGTTTCGTCTGCGCCCCTGGGGAGCGCTTCGTCGGGGTCGCTCTTTTGAACATGGATATTGGTTACAATTGTTACCATTTCTCACCGATCCCCCCCCCCCAAATTTTTTTAAGATGTATTTTCTTAATTCCCTTGGCTGCGCTGTGCTTTGGGATGAGGACTATTAAACTTCACGATGTCGAAAGAATGCAGAGCCATGAAACGCTCCTCACAGCGACGCGGAATCTCATGGTGGCGCCGGCCCTTCGGGATTGAAGGCTGACTGTGCGCTGCGCTCCATCGCGCCCCGTGCTCTTCGTTCAGCTGACACTTGTCAGAGGAAGAGTGTGACCGTTCGCTTCCTCGCCCAGCCTTCCCTCAGCTTGCCGAGCGTGTCTCGGGGGTCGCCGGACATCAGTCTGCCGATTCCTGGCGCCTGGCGCTGAGGCTGCTGTGGCCGCGGGTCAGAGCGGTGAGTCACGTGGCCCCTCGGCCCCGCAGCTGCACGTGGCTTCCCGTCCGCCCCGCACCCGTGCTGGCCGCCTCACTGCTCGCGCTGGGTCTCACCGGACCGAGCCACCTGCCGCTTCCTTCACCCGTTCCCCAGGCTGCGTGGGCGTCTCTCCCATCCCCACAGATTTCCAGAAAAGACAGCTCAGAGAATCAGACAAAAGCACACAAGTATTACAGTCGGAAGAAATCCCGAAGGGTGACACAGTTTGGCACCTTCAATTCACAAGGGAGGATGAGGCCCAGAAAGGTTCAGGGTGTCGCCCAGGCCACACGGCTGGCTGGGGCCAGAGCTGTGAGTGTCCTTCTACCCGTGTCCTTCATTCGGAGGGACCCAGCCCTCCCGAGGCCATTTAGGCCCTCTTTGTTTTCTTTCGCATGGAGTCGATCTCCAGTTTGTCACCAGCCTCTTCATCTTACAGCTTAGAAGAACCGAACGTTAATTTGGAAAGAGTTTTTTAAAATTGTTTTTCAGACTGTTCCTCGGAGGCCTAGACTTTTCAAATTAAGAACTCAGAGGGGTGGGGATGCTATGACAGGAAGAGGCTGGGAAGACCCAGCGGAGGGCCCCCTCCCTCCCACCGCGGAGCCTCTGCTTCTCCTACTGTATGTACATGCTGAGATTCTGTTTGGGATACTAGCTGGGGTTTTTTTGTTTTTATTTTTTGGTTTTTGTTTTTTTAGTGCTCTGCTTTTAAAAAAGTTGGGAAGCCACTGAATTAGTTTAACCAGTTCATTCCACAGTTTACAAAACAAAGGCTTAAGCCTTTTCTGACCCTGCCTTCTACTTCTTAAAACATTCAAACCCTGCATCCGATGAGCCCAGAGACAACGGGCGGGCACCCTGGGCTGGCAAGAGAGACCAGTGTAGCAGTGGGGACAGCCCAGGGCAGGTACAGCCTGAGCTGGGTGTCCAAAGGACTGTGGCAGAGGACCTAAGATTCTCACTAGCATGGTAGTCCCATCCTGGGTAGGGGCAGCAGGGGCAAAGTCACCATGGCTACAAGCAGTCAGCTTGCTCTGGAGCAGGACCCAGAAAACCTGGGCTGCTGAAGGCCCAGCCAGTCAAGGCAGCAATGGCAGACGGACAGCTGGTAGTCATGGCTGATACCATGCGAGGTCTCACAGGTATGTCGTTCATCTGACCCACATGACTGCAAAGGGACTTAGAGCTGAGAGCTGGAGTCAGGATGCCAGCGTTTGAATCCCAGCTCTGCTACTTACTGGCTGTGCAACCTAGACCAGGTTACTTAAATTCTCTGTGCCTTGGTCTCCTCAACTGTAAAATGGCCGGGGAGGGGGACAGGTGTAGTAATACGCACTGCAGAGGGTTATTGAGTGTCCAGTGAATGACTACATGAAAGTGCTTAGTCGGGCCTGCTCAGAGAACTGTACGGCGATTGGTACTGTAGCTGTTACAGTTAATTCATTAGGATTATCTTCATTTTCCCGATCAGGAAACCTGGACCCGAACAAGGTGCTTGTCCAAGGTCATACTTCTAGAAAGTGCATCTGCCAGTATTTGAACCCAGGTCTGGCAGCGTCCAGAATCTGTTCTGTACTGCCAGGTGGCCCTAGCTCCCAGGCAGTGTGGTAGACGGGATCTGAGGAGGTGGACCATGTCCCCCAGTCTGTTGTAGACAGATGCTTTTATACGATACGTCAGCCTTCTATGAAATAACATTCATAAGGTCCCACCATGAGCGACGGAGCCAAGTCTTGTTTCTCTGGGTTCTTCTGTAGAAGCTGTACAGTTTTCCTTAGTGGAAATTGTTAATACTACATGACTTCAAATGAATATGGTTTGTGCATCAGATTCAGTATGCTTAAAATAAGGATCTTAGGTTTGATTTTGTCACTTTTTTTCCACATGAAATTAAAAATTCACTTTCTAAGGAAATATCTCATATTATTTCATCCATTATGAAACCATTTTGGATGACCTAGGTGTTCATTTGATTCAGATCTTAGGACATTTGAATTTTTCCCTCATTACTAAAGAAGTAAGAGCCGTAACCCCCTCCTCGAGAATACTTGCTTTTGACTGCTGAATACCTCAAAGAAAAGGCTAGATATTCTTTATTACATTTATAAAATGTAGCAATCGTATTAATGGAGAAATGATATAATGACAAAGTCTGATGACAAAAGTCCATCAAGAATTCAATGACTAGCAGAAATAAAATAGCTTAGCTATTGTATAGGATTAAATCTAAAAGTCTATTGATCATGTGCCAACTACATATTATACATAGGTAAGATCCCATAATGATAAAATCTTTGACAAGTTTTCCAAGTTTAGTAGCCCACTTACTCCAAGCAATATCAAGGACCAACAAAGGAGTACTACAAATAAAACTACAATTTTTTACTACATTTCTATTAACTAATAAATATGTCTTAAGTAGCCTTGCTTATAATAGTATCGACACACAAAAACAAAAGATGAGGCAGATCAGATAAGGGGTTGTGTGCAGCTCTCTGTCCTTGGGAAACACCAGCAACACATACAGCCAGGACATAACGTGGAATCTGGTGACCACCTCCGAGCACATGCTCTGTTCCAGGTACTGTTCTGTGTATTTTGTGTGTGTTAATTGATTTAATCTTCATACTACTAACCCAAGGAAGGAGGTACTATTATCTCTCTTTTACAGATGGGAAAACTCAGATATTGGCCCAATGTCACACAGCTGGCAAGTGGCAGAGCTGGGATTTGAACCCATGCAGCAAGTGTGGCGGATGTTCCCAAGCCCCAGCCAAGGAGGAGGCCTTGTGTATAAAATATGTAACTGTAGCTACAAAACCAGTGCCTTTTAACCACTATAACAGCAAGTCATGGCGTGACAGAACCAACTAGTGGCACACAAAAACCAACCACTCTGCATGGCATTAGCATGCGAGACCGAGCCACTGAATTACTAAAGCCAGAACCTGAGAGTGGAGCAGCTTCCTTTCCAATGAGAACCTTGAGGGCTGAGCACTTTGCCATGTTAAGTATGTTCTAGTAAATTCTCTGAAACCTGGTGTTTCCATGGACTCCCTAGATGTAAAGCACAGAGCAGAAGGATCAGCCCTAGTGTCAGGAGAGGTGACACAGGAGATGCTGGAGAGGGGGAAGGCAAGAGGCTGCCCAGGAAATGGGGTGCTGGGATATGAAATGGGGAGCGAGCAAATATGGGGCCATAGCATCGCAAGTCTGGGTATGATCTGTAGTCCATATCTAGCAAGTCCGTCTCAAAGCAGAATCCAATGGCCATGTAGAAATGATATTTATTCCCCACCAGCAGCTCCACTGGACCTGCAGTCTGGCCAGTGTTAATCAGTCTGAGGCACTTGGCTCAGTTTTCTGTTACCTCTGCAGGAAGGTTTTCAGAGAGCCCCATTCCACTTTATTAAGAACTGGAAGGCATCTGGACCAGTTAGTTTAATGAACGTGAATAAGGGGAAGCACGGAAGGGAATGGCAAAGGAGAAATTGCATCCATAGGGAATTTATTATGGGTTATGATCGCAGGTAACTATACACATCATTACACCATGGGGCAGGTGATAGTAACCTCATTTTATAGAGGGGAAAAATAAGGTTCAGGGTCACACAACTAATATATATCGCTTTCTGGCCCTGAGGACACAGATGATGCCACTATATGCTCTGGGTGGCTCTTTGCTCATAGGTTCTTTAGAAATTAACATCGTGGTAGCTGAATGCTGATTCTGGGGGTGGGGGTGTGTGTGCGTATGTTTCAGATAATTGACATTACTAAAATACAAAAGCCTGTAGATATATATTATTCAATCGTATTTTATCAATATTTTTATGGAAGAATATATCCAGATGCTTTTATAGTTACAGAAACCAGATTAATTAGGCTTAAGCAATGAAAGAGACGTTAACGTTAAGTCCAGCAAATGCTGGAGCCGGAGGATCGCAATGTACCTGGGCTGATCTCCAAGTCTCAGCTCTGCTTTCTGGAATACAGACGTCATTCCCAAGCAAGCCCTGTCCACCTGGAGGCTGAAATTCCCTGCCACACCAATCCCCGGCATCAGGGTCCCGTATTACTTCCAGCTTGTCATTCCAGAGAAAAAATACTTTTTTCCCAGTAGCTCCGGCAAGTCCCTCGATGCACCTGATTGTCCAGCTTGAGCCACATGTCCATCCCTGATGCAAGCAGTCGAGATCACGGGACAGCCCCTCGTCAGGAGGGGCCGGGTGCGGAATCTCCAAAGACAAGTGGGAAAACGCCTGAGGTTCATTCTGCAGCAAGAAGCATCTCTAGGTAAACTCTCAATACTGTGCCACATCCTTCAATAATGTGTACAGGCATGCAGATTTTATTTAAAAGCAAAAGAAAACCAAGGACATTTCAAAATCCAAGTTTCACGAAAAGCTCCATAAGTAAGTGAACCCTTGTACTCTGTTCTGGAAAAGAGACTTCAAACTGTGGGTCACAACCCTTCAGTGAATCATGAAATAAATTTAGGGGGTCGTGACCAGCACTTTTAAATGAAATATAGAAAATGTCTGTGTGTAACACAAAGTGAGGTCATTTTTGTTTCAATTTATATGAGCGTGTTCAGGGTTACAGTATGAAATGTATGCCTTCCCAGGTTTGCTAGTTCAGCTACCCTAAATGAAGACAAGTGGTCACTTGGGTAACTGCTAGAGATTTGACTAAAGCCGGAGAGGTGACTCAGCTCCAAGGGACTCGGGACTCAGAGCTGTCAAGTCCCAGATCTGTGCCCTCCGCACTGAGACCTCAGGCAAGTCATTTGATGCTTCTGAGTCTTCATTTTCTCCCCTGTTAAGTGAGGCTACTACTTATCCTTCCTGTCTCAATGGCTTGATGTAAGAATCAAACGAAATGGTGCTCATGAGCACTGGGAAGCACTACATAATTGTACATTGCAATGATTCTTATTCTAGGTAAATGAAAGTGCCTGGAGCTGGTGGTCTCTCTCCGCGGCACTTAGAGAATTCAAGTGTAGAAGATAAACCCCATGCCTTTGGAAAAGTGAGCGTTTTCTCACAAGTTTGGCTTCCACACTACTAACTGCAGGTTCTTTTCAGAAGACGGGGGTAGATTTACGAGTCCTGGCTGCAGCACAGTGGCCTCAACTCCACAGGAAGGGGCTGTGTTCACAGGGACGTCTTCAGCTTGGGCCCAGTCTCTGAAACGCCCTGAACGACTGCACAGCTGACCTGCATGCCTCCCACCCCGGAAGTACTGGATCCATGCTGCCTGCCGCTTCCAGGAGAGAGGGGGTCCTCATGGTGGTTGAGTGGGACTGGGGAGTCCGTGTTCATGTGAACCCCAGGGGTGAGTGGACACTTCACCCCTGGAAGGAAGTCCATTTTACAAATGAAGAAACGGGCTCCAAGAGGCATGCGAAACCTACCGCATGTTGCGTTCTTCTTGAAGATCATGAGAGCAAGCACCTGCTCCCAGAACTCCTCTGATACCGTAACGGGCTCAGGAAACGAGCATCTTTATTGTGCTTGGACTAGCAGAATCTGGACCATGGGGTCTCAATGAGCCACTTAACATCATTCTAGAAACAACTTTAAAACACTTCTGAAGAGCCCAGCCCAAGCTTTGGTCCCACACACTCCACGTGTCCATTCCTTTCTCCTCTGGCACTCGAAGACACACTTGGCAGTGGCTAGTCTCTCCCCCGGTCTCTAATTCCTGTTCTTGGAGCCGTACCCTGGCTCTTGACCAAAGCAGAACTGGGAAGCCTTAAAAATAAGGCACGGGGAGAGGGGACTGGCTGCATGAAGGAACTTTTGGGGCGATGGTAATATTCCTATCATGATTGTGGCATTGGTTACTTTTTATGAAACTCTTTGAATTATAGTCACCAAATTGGTAACTTTTATTATATGTAAATTATATTAAGTCCTCACTTAACGCCGTTAATAGGTTCTGGGACTTAAAGCAAAACGATGTATAACAAAAGCAATTTTATCATAGGTTAATTGATAAAAACAGGAGTAAAGTTCCTGTGGCATCTCATTAACATTCAAACAAAATGGTGTTATTTGAGGATCTGCTGTATATATTGCTCAATAAAGCTGATTTTTTTTAAATGTATGGTTTGAATATGTACATTCACTGTATGTAAATTCTACATCCAAAGAAAACTAACTTGTTGAACTGTAATGATATACATACTGAAGGATCTCGGGACATGTGTATTGATGTCTGCAGTTTATTTTGAAATGCATTAAAATAAGGTGTATTAATGGGTGGTTAGGTACATGATAAAGCAAACAGGAAAATTTAAGTGTACCAACAAGACTGCCACTGTAGAATTCTTTTAACTTTAGCATACGTTTGAAATTTTCATTGTAAAATGCTGTGGGGAAAACCAAGTAACACAGGTTTCTGGCAGTGCCGAATAGTTCCTACTGAACCAGCTCGTTCACAAATCAAACATATAAGCTCTGGGAAACAAAGTCTTTAAAATCCAGCTGCTTAAAGGTACTGAAAGTGACCAAAAGCAAGCAGAAACTGGAAGGGAGTCAGTATATGAAGAAAGGCACCACAGAGGGGCAGTTTCCTATTTACCACTTTAGGCCTGAGATCACGTCTCAGTCTGCACCAAGCAAAGCAGGTAAACCTCCTGTGGAAAATCTGCAGTCTTACTGGCTTGACCATCCAGAGTACAGGGTTTGAAGTGACCACAGCCTTTGAGAGTGGAGAAGGGAATAACAACAGAGCCAGAGAGTGGATTCTCAAATTCTGTATGTAAACTCTACTCAAATCTCTGGCTGACCGCTGAATCATGCATGCACAGAACGGAACTAAAATTTGAGCTACTTCCTACTACAGGGAGACAGTTTTGCTGTTGAGTTCAGCCAAGTGGACTACCCGTTTAAAAATAATTATTTTCATTGGAACATAACAATCCAGAGTTTCTATATTATAAATTATACATCAATTATAATGTCTAGAATGTAACCCAAAATTACTCAATATACAAATAATAAAAACAGCTTATTCTCAAAAGAAAAGCAAAGGAGAGTAATTTTTAAGTCTAGCTCCACAAAAGCCCATCCACTCAGCAAAATCAGTACCATGGCCATAACTTTTAGTCACTGGGACATCTGTGGGCTGACTCACGCCATCTGCCCGCTTCTGGAGTACACAGACTCACACTATGAGGAGAAATACATGAAGGGGGGATACTCCCGACTATGACAGAAGCCGGTGGCTGAGTGAAAAATTCAAGCTGGTGCTGGACTTTTCCAGTCTGCCCTACTTAATTGTTGGGGCTCACAGGCTCACCCAGAGCAATGCCATCCTTCGCTACATTGCTCATAGGCACAACCTATGTGGGGAGAGGGAAGAGAAGATTCACATGGACATTTTGGAGAACAAAGTTCTGAACATCCAAATGTCCCTGGTCAGGATCTGCTATAGCCCTGACTCAGAAACCGAAGCCTGAGTCCTTGAAGGCGTGGCCTGAAAAGATGAAGCTGCTTCAGGTTCTGGGGAAGAGGTCTTGGTCTGCAGGGGACACGCTCACTTATGTGGATTTCTTGGCTTATGACATCCTAGACCTACGCCATATATTTGAACCCAAATGCCTGGACACATTCACAGACCTGAAGGACTTTGTGGTCCACTTCGAGGGACCGAAGAAGATCCCTGCCTCCGTGCAGTCCAGCCGCTTCCTCCCGGGTCCTCTGTTTCTAAAGACTGCAGTGTGGGGCAACAACTAGGTCCTTGGACAGCCATGATTTTGGAGCAAGAAGTACTACAAGCCCCGGAGAACACATGGGGCTCCCTGTACCTCTAGAACCTGCTGTCTTTTTTCTTCTTTTCACTCGCTTCTCCCCCAGATGCCTTACTGGCCCCCTTACTGTCCTCCCAACACTTTTCCATCTGGGCCCTGTAAAGCTCAGTTGCCCGCTTTTCTTCAGTGGTGTCCCTACCTCCACCCACATTAACCCTCTTGCAATGAAGCCAACCAGACCAACCTTCCTTTCAGTGGTTGCTCTGCTCTGAGGAATCTGACCGGACCCCTGGCCTGTAGGGCTCAGCCCTAAGCTCCCAGCACTGCCCCGAAGACCAGCATTGGCCTGGCGTGCAGGCCCCACTTCCACATCACAGTCCTTGCCCGGTCCTCCCTGATACCAAGTAAAGCCGTAATCATGCCTGCTTATTTTTCTTTCCCTCTTGGACACTGGACTCAGGACTGTGTTGGGTGTCGGAGTGTCCATTTTCTCTTGTCTGTAGAGGCTGGGTAATCATAGTGGTGCTGGTAGTGCTGGTGTGTGTGATTGGTGGCAGGGAAGGGGGCAGGTAGGATTATAACGTTTCTTGTTCATTTCTATCTCTACTTCATGTACCTTGTGCCTCAGCCTGGGGTCTCTAGAGAAGAGGGGGCCTTCTGTGCCTGGGTCCCTCCTTAATTCAGCATTCATGGAATGCCTCCTGTGAGCTTGTAGTACTCTGTCATGGTCCAGGAGGCTCTCAGGTGATAGGGAAGTGGGTAGAGCAGTCCACTGATAGTGTGGGATCCTGGCAGACTACCTTCTGTCATCTTCTGTTGGAACCATTTTCTGCTATAGATGCCCTTCCTCTGTGCTTCTTACAATATATCTCAATAAACACATTCCACTGTAAGAAAAAAAGAAAAGAAAAAGAAAAATCATTTTCTGCTATAGATGCCCTTCCTCTGTGCTGCTTACAATATATCTCAATAAACACATTCCACTGAAAGAAAAAAAAAAAGGCAAAGCAAGGGAAACCACCCCCAGGAATTTCTAGTCAAAGATTTTAAAGCAGTCATTAAAATTACGTTCAGGGGTATAAAAAAGATTTTCATAGTGAATAAAAAGACAGTGAACCTCAGCAGATTAATGGAAATTATTTTTAAAGAACGAAATGGAATTTTTAGAACTGGAACGTACAATAAACTCACTAGATGAGCTTAATAGAATGGAGATTACAGAGGGGTCAGAGAGCTTGTAGACAGGTCAGGAGAAATTATCCAATCTGAAGAACAAAAAGAAAACATTGAAAATAAATTGGGGGGTTGGGAAGCCTAGAGACATGTGGGATAATATCAAAAAGTTTAACTTACATGTAATTGGAATCCTAGGAGATGAGAACATATGGTGCAGAGGAAACATTTGAGGAAATAATAGCTAAAAATTTTCCTAAATTTGGTGACAAATTTACAGATTCAAGAAGTTCAGTGAATAAGCAGCAGGATTAATACAAAGAAAATGCCGAGGTGCATCACAGTCAAACTACTAACGACCGAACTGCAAGAGAAAATCTTAAAAGCAGCTGGAGGAAGCTGGGAGCAGTGATCCCAGTGGCTGCTGACCTCTCCTCAGGAACATGGGACGCCGGAAGGCAGAACAGCAACATCGTCAGTGTGCTGGGAGAAAAAGTCACCTCAGTGAAAACATTCTTCACAAATAAGGATGAAACAACCACATTTTCAGATAAAAGAAAACTGAGAATTTGCAGATCTGCACTACAAGAAATGCCGAAGGAAATTCTTCAAGCTGAAGGGAGTATACCAGAGAAAAACTCGTTATTCAGCAAGGAAGGAAAACCACTGGAAACAGCAGATGTCTGCGTAAACATAAAAGACTACGTTTTTTTCTCTTTAAGAATATATATTACTGTTTAAGAAGGAAAAAAAAAATTGTATTGTGCATTTTAGCATATGTTGATGTGATCTGAATGACAACCATGGCATAATAGATGTAGAGAAACTGGGATATAAACCTGTACAGTCGCAAGCTTTCTATATTTTACACAAAGTCATACAATATTAACTCTTAGAGCACTATGAAAAGTTAATCCCTAGAGCAGCCACTTAAAAAGTAACGCAAAGAGACAGAGCTAAAAAGTCAAGAAAGTGGAATTCTAAAACTTTTTCAGTTATTCCAGAGGATGGGAAAGGAAGAACAGGAACAAGAAGCAGTGGGGACAAATAAAGCAAATGGTCAAAGGGCAGACCTAAATCCACTCATATACATCACTACCTGTAAATGGTCTCAACCTATGCTAAGATGGTAGACACATTTCAAGTGCTCAATAGTCACCATATTAGACTACTGTAGTATGAACCACCTTGACCTAATTGACATTTATAAAGCACTACACCCAAGAACTGCAGAAGACATGTTCAAGTGCATGTGGTACATTCGCTAAGATCAACCATATGCTGGAACATAAAACAGGTCTCAGTGAGACATTAAATGTGGTTCTCTGGCCACATTGACAATGTTACAAATAAATAATTTGTCTAAAAAAAAAAACATTTTTGGAAGTTAAGCAACACACTGCTTAATAATTTATGGGTAAGAAAAGAAAAAGATTTTGAACAAAAATGATAGGAAAACATACCAAATATTTCAGGATACAGTTATCACAGGGATAACAGGGAAACTTATAGCTAACATTAGAAAAGAAGAAAGGTCTAAAATCAGTTATGTAAGTGTCCACTGTAAGAATCTGGAAAAAGAAGCAACCCAAAAGGAAGTAGAAGAACGAAAAATAATAGTAGAACTCTCAAGTGGAATCTATCCCCAAACTGCAAAGTTGGCTTAAGGTTAGAAAAGCAATCAATGAAATGCAACATATTAACAAAGGAGAAAACCATATGATCGTTGCACTAGATGCAGAGAAAACATTTGACAATTCAGTACTCGTTCATGTTTTTTTTTTTAACTCAAAACTAGAAACAAAAGGATACTTTCTTAACCAGATAAAGGGTATCTATGAAAATCCCACAGTTAACATCATATTTAGTGGTGAAAAGCTAAAGACTTTCCCCTAAGATCATGAACAAGACAAGGATATCTGCTTCCACCTACCTATTCTATTCAACATTATACTGAGGTCCTAGCCATTGCAGTAAGATAAGAACAAGAAAAATAAATATCAGAAATAAGCAAAATTTTATTTCAGATGACGTGAATATTTTCATAGAAAATCCTAAAAGAATCAACTACAACTAATCAGTGATTTTAGCAAGGTTTTAGGAATCAAGTTAATTTGCAAAAATTATTCATATTTATATATCCTCCAGCAAACACTTGGAAAGGGAAATCTTGATGTTTTACTTACAATAGCATCAAAAAACAAAATACTTTAGGATGAAAGTACAAAAGATGTACAAGACTCTACATGAAAATTTGCTAAGACAAATAAATGGATATGCCTAAATCATGAATTAAGATGTCAGTTCTCTCCAAAATAGATCCAACACAATGCTAATCAAGACCCAACAAGGCTTTTTCTGATGAAATTAACAAGCTGATTCTACAATTTTTTTAATGAACATGTAAAGGTCTTGTAATAGCCAAAGAAAATCTTAATAAAGAAGAGCAGAGTTGGAAAACATACACTTCCTGACTTCAAGACTTGCTATAAAGCTACAATCTAAATACTGTGCTATTAGCATAAGGATGGACATATAATGAGCAATATACAGATATCTAAAATAAGTTCACTCGTTTTATCTTTTCAGAAAATGGCACTCGGATAACTGGATATCCACATGGACAAAATGAACCTCGACTCTTACCTATACAGAAACAAACTTAAAATGAATCATAGACCCAAATATAAAGGCTGAAACTAAAATCTCTAGGGAAAAAGAAAAAACATGCAACCTTGAGGGAAGTAATGATCTTTTAGGACACAAAGCACAACAAACAAAAGAAATTGGGCTTTACCAAAATCAAAAACATATCCATCAGAAAACATCTTTAAGAAACAGGCAAGCCAGAAACTAGTAGAATATATTTGCAAGATATTTATCCGAGAAAGGAAGAAGTAATCTCCTGGATATATAAAGAACCTCCATAACTCAGTAAAAAAAAAAAAAAAAGCACTTTCCACTACACATCCACCAGTGTGTTTAAAGTTAAAATGATTCCGTCAAATGTTCACAAGGATGTGGAACATCTGGAACTATTGTACATGGTTGATACAGCTACAGAAAAATGTTGGGCAGTTTCTTATAAAATTAAATTCACACCTACCCTATTCCAGCAATTCTACTCCTATTTACCCAATAGATTAAGAAAACATACATCCACAAATACTTGCACAAGAACATTTCTAAGTTACCTAAGACAGCCACAATTTTCTGACAGCCCTGGTTTCTATCAATAGAATAAATAAAACTTTGATATAGTCAAACAGTAAAAAAAAAACTAGGAATAACAAGGTACAAATTATTCTAAGACATATCATGGATGGATGTCAAAAACAATGCTTTTACACAAAAGTGTACATTTATATGAAGATCTAAAACAGGCAAAAGTAAGTGCTATAAAGGCAAAATGAATCGTTGTTAGAAAAAAAATTAAGAACGGCGACTTCCTCTGTAGGAATGTGAGCGGGGATTTGCTGGGAAGGGACACGGTAACTGACTTATTAGTGATATTTGGTTGACAGGTAGGCCTTTAATTTGCAAAGGTGTATGCATTTGTCAAAACTAATGGTTTGCTTAAGATTTGTGCATTTCATTGTATGTAAATTTTACCCCAAAAGAAAACTACTGAACTCTAGTTAATGATATGCAGGGAGAAGTAATGGTGATCCCTGCAGCTTACTTTGAAATGTGTTTAAACCAGATGGGTTGATGGATGGAAAGAGGGTTGGATGAATATATAATACACAAGTAAAATGTTCATTTGTAGAATCTGGTATCTGGGTGTTCACTTTTCAATGATTTCAACTTTATGTTTGACATTTTTCATAATAAAATGGTGGGGGTAGTGGGCAGGCCCCACTCAGGGTGTATACAGGTGCCTGCATACGCACTACCCCCTAATGCTCTTGCCCCACCCCCAATAGGCTAGGTAAAAGAGGGGCATTCGGGTCTGCATAACGGAGCTGAGAGGAATGCTAGCAGCTTCAGGGCTTCTGATGCCAGGTTATTGGAATCCAGAGCTGTGTGGTTTTTCATTCTGTGCTCCTGGGGAGTGTAGGTGGGTGGGTGGGCTTTAAGCCTGGGACCACTCTCTCGGGGAGGGGCGAGGAAATTCTACCTAGTTCGAAGATGCCCATGCATTCATTCCGTTACGAATCCGTATTCACTCCCACATTCCAGGGGGCTGGTGATTCCGAGGGGCAGTGTGTAGATGGGTGCACAGGTTAGGGGCGAGCTGTGGCTGAAGGGGACAGAGCGCCCTCTTCTGGCCGGAGAAGGGCGCACACAGCCCGCTAAGCACCTGACCCGCCTCTTCAGCACCCACTCCCCGGATCTGCGCGCCCGGGGCGGGAGCACCGCAGCCCCCTGAGAGGCCGCCGAAAGCCTGGCATCTGCGGGCGGAGACTGGCGTTGGGGGCGGCTCCGGGGGCGGGGGACGGAGTGGAGTCGCTTCCTCAGACAGCCGCTGGGCTCCACCTGTTGCAGCGCCGGAACGCGCGGGCCAGGCAAGGCAAAGCCCGGCGTGGACCTCTGCTCCCCGCGTCTCTCTGTAGGGCAGGGCCGCGGCAAGGAGGGGACCTGGGGACAGTCCCAGCGGAGGTGGCGCTCCCGGGGAGGTGAGCTTCGAGTGTGGCCGCGGGTCTCTGAAGGGCGGGGTCTCGGGGAGCGGGCTCGGCGGTTTATTGGGGAGCCTTGCGGCTGGTCTGTTTCGGGTGGGGGAGAGCACTCCGCGCGGAGCTCTGTCCGCGCACAGCCTCGAGCGCACCGAGGCCGCCAAGCCTCGGCGGAGGGAGCGGCACCCTTGGCTCACCCTCTCCTGGCCGCGGGGCCCCACCAGTCCCCTGTTCTTGGCAGCTTCCAGCTGGGGCTGGCTCGCGGTGCCCAGCGAAGCCGACACGTGGGGGAAGGAGACGCCACGGCGCAGGGACCAGAGGCCGAGGGCGTTCTGGTCCCGGCCAGGCAAAGGAGGCTGCTCGGGGGAGATGCCCCTAACGTCCTTCGCTCCCCCAGTCCCACCTCCCCCTCTGGTCTCCTCCTCTAGCCTCTCCGCCCGCTGGATGCGGCGCAGCGAGGGCGCCCGCAGGGAGGTCGGAACGCGTGAACACCGCTCCGCACCGGCGCTCTGTCGGGGCGCTCGCCTGGGACCTGCGCCAGCCTCTGAGCCCCGGCAGCCCGGCCGGTGACCCGAGGGCTCCGAGGCTCCAAGCGACGCCTCGTGGGGGGACGCAGCACGGCGGGTCCACCTGACGAGGCTCCCCTGCAAAGACTGTCGACTGAAACCTTGCGTCCTAGACGGAGTCCGCGGGGCTCCGCTTACCCACGCGACCCCCAGGCCACAGACCTTCGCTGCGGACACGCCACGCCCCCTCCCGGATCCGAGCGGCGCCCGCATCCCGGCGCCAAGCCGAGGAGGACTGTGCGCCCGAGCACTCGGACTGCAGCGTTTAGGAGAACTCCAGAGCGGGCGGGGATGGCGACGAAAAGGCGGATTTGAAACCCGGAGTCAAGGCGGACGTGGGGTGTTGGCTCC
>NW_006494609.1:14166133-14181932 GCF_000325575.1 Pteropus alecto
TCATCGTGCTCTACCTGCTGGGCGGCGCCGCCGTCTTCTCGGCGCTGGAGCTGGCGCACGAGCTCCAGGCCAAGCAGCGCTGGGAGGAGCGCCTGGCCACCTTCAGCCGCCGCCACAACCTGAGCCGCGACGAGCTGCGCGACTTTCTCCGCCACTACGAGGAGGCCACCGAGGCCGGCATCCGCGTGGACAACGCTCGCCAGCGCTGGGACTTCACCGGCGCCTTCTACTTCGTGGGAACGGTCGTGTCCACCATAGGTAAGTGAGCCCCACCGGGGCGGAGGGGCTGCAGAACGCGCTGGCATTTCCCTGGCTGGGCGCTCCAAGGCCAATACCGCGCTTCTCCTCGTTGGGTTCCTAACCCCCGCGCTCAGCCAGCCGCACAGTTGTGAGCTGTTGCTAACCAACAGGTGATACTTCCTCCCACTTCTCCAAACGTGGTCCGCGGACCAGCTGCATTAGCATCACCCGGGAGCTTGTTACAAATGCAAAGTCCAGCCCCTCCCTGATCTCCTGAGTCTGCATCTGAAGTTAACAAAGTCCCCCGCGGACTTGAATGATCCTTAAGTAAGAGATGCTCCGTTCAATGTTCAGTCTCGTTAAGGAGACATTGCTTGAGTTCCTGGGACTTTAGGGGAAAAGCTTATAAAGTTCCTGGGAGAGGAACCTATACACGTTTACTGAGTTAGTAGCGTGCCAGGCACTGGTCAGAGCGGGAAACAGATTTTGAAGGAGCCTTTCCTTGACTTCAAACTTAGAGAGAGAGAATCCGATTGAATACCAGGTTGGACATTAGGAGGCATAAAAGCTAATGAGGATGGAAACTTTCCTACCAGGAAGAATCAGGGGAGAAGTGACCTCGGGGCTAAACCAGTTAGTGTTAGGCATGGTTTGGGTTTGGGGACTGAAAGGGCTTTGCATTCTGGGGGAGGAGAGAACTGCTCCATGGATCTAGAGAGTAGTGGAAGGAAGGCTCAGAAGGTCTCCAAACAAAGGGAATGGAGGGGTCCTTTACGTTCAGACTAAGGAGCTAGAACTTACCTAGAAGCAGTTGGGAGCCACTGAGAGTTTTTGAGCAAGAGCATGGCATGGCTACAGTCAGTTATTCCCAATTATGCCTTTATTCCCAGCAGAAGGAAAATGTTCAAAGTCTTTGCACCACACACCCCTGAAGATCATTCACCCTTGAAACATAATTGAGGGTTGAGGGGGTTGGGGAAGATGTGGAAATGCTGAGGAGGAGGGGGCTTTGAAAGGCTGTGCTGACAGGGAGTGGCTCCTAGCTGCCAGGCTCTGGGCACAGTAACAGGGCACACAACACCAGACGGCTCAGAGGGCAAGTTCTCTGCGACTGTGGCTCCTGTGCTTGCAAGAGAGCTTGTCAGCAAGGCTAGGTGACAAGGCGCACTTCCCCGAAGCTCCCACACATGGTTGTCTTGGGTAGACATTCTGCCAAAAGAAAGAGCACGAAGTACAACAGATCAGCCTCAGACCTGATTTGTCAAGAAGGATTTCCCAAGCCCAGGGCTTCAGTTGGTGAGTAGGAGGCAAGGCGGAGAGGACTGGCTTGATTAGGGACACACGGGCTATATCCGAAGTGCTTTGTCCTCAACTGCCCTACTCACAACCTCCACCCCATCCCATCCCAGTGGCCCTGCCCATCAGCAGGCCATTACAACACCACAGTACCTGGGTACCTGGCAGGAAAAGCTGGCATGGCATCCTCCATGATGACCAGAACACGGGGCCCTGAGGCGGACGGAGAAGTGATCCCCTCCACAGTTCTCTTCCCCACCCCCCGTTCCCTGCCGGACTCTCTTAGCAGAATTCCCTAAGTTCTTGATTGTGTCGCCTCAGAAGATAGTTCCGGAATTTCTATGTAAGGAGGACAAGGGATGAAGAAACAGAGAACTCACCTGGAATCTACTATATTTGCATAGCAAATAGAGTTTTGATTTAGGTCGAAACTTATGTGGGGTGGTTTTGATGGGTGATCAGGGGGTAAATTCTCCCCCATCACCACCACCACGAGTACACCCCATGGACACAGGGATAGGAGGGAACAGAGTGTGTTTAGACACTGATGAACATAGATGCCGTAGGAATCGAGAATATCATGGATGGGTGGGCATGTAAGAGGCACGGATATAATAATCTAATCTGGTGGAATAGAAGGAAACCTGGACCAAGGGTCTGAAGTTAGAGCTGTTGGTCCTGCCTCTGTAACTTGGGCAAGTGTCTTAACCGCTCTCAGCCCCGTCCTTCTCATCTGAGATGTCTATGGCGTTCACCTTGGTATCTGGCATACTGTAGCTGTTCAGTCAATATTAGTCCTGTCTCCTGCCCACTCCCTCCCCTACAGTACAAAGCACTATATAAGTAGGGGCTCATTTTTACTTTCTCATTTCTAACATTTTAAATTATTTTATTAATTGCTGATGTAATAACAGCACTTGCTACCCTTTATTAGGATACATATTAGGCATATACTGTGATTATTATGTAAATATGTGATGCAGCTAATTATATTACATTCACACAGTTTCAAGTGACACATCTTCATGAGGTCGTGTGATTATTCCCATTTTATAAATGAGGAAACTAAAGCCTCATGTTCTTTGTAAAATAAAGTATAAAGAAAAAAGTTAAACCATCTGTAATTACATCACTCCAAGTTAACCATTGTTAACATTTCGGTGCATTTCTTCCTGTTCTTTTTTTCCCTATGCAGACCCATACATATGTATGTATTTTTTAAAATTGGAATCATAAAATACAAGAACCATTTATATCTTGTATTTTAATCATAACATTATATGATGGTGTTTTTCTTCTAGAAATTAGTTCCACTGTGCTTTATTCTGCAAAGACTCTGAGATAACAGACAACAAGAAAGCACACAGTAAAATAATCATAAAATGTAACTAAAACTGCCAGACCAGGGAAAAGAACAGGAATATGGGAAGCAAAAGAATGTAGGAAGTTGTAAGAGAAGAGCTTCATCTTAGTTTAGGTTTCCTCAGAAGACGACCTGGGCAAGTACAGGTGAAGGAGGAAGGGAAGTAAGTGAACATAGGTGTGGAATTAGGCAGGAACCGTGGTGGGCAGCTGGGGCAGGCAAACCTCAGATATTGCGGGTTTGGTTCCAGGCCACCGTGACATAGCGAATAGTATCGCAATAAAGAGAGTCATAATTGTTTTGCTGATAGAGGGTCTTCCCTTCCATTTGTAAAAAAAACACAACACCTGTAAAACACGATAAAGCAAAGCACAGTAAAATGAGGTACGCTTGTACCTAAATCCCAAGTGGAAACTTGAAAACAACGCAAAGCTCATGACCCAGAATTATCCCAGGCAAGACAGCTAAGGTATTTATACACCCACACCTGTCACTAATTGGTTAAAAGTTGCCTGGAGGGTGGGGGAAGCACAAGGTTATAATTCACAAGTGCTTCTGGCCTGATTTTTCATAGACAGCCCAAGGGTAGCCCACTGACAAAGATATAGGCACTGACTATTTGAAAAGGGGATTCTCAGGGGTGTGGATCAGGCATCGACAATAACTATTCAAGTTCCAAATTGGGTTGCGAACTCCATAGCAGAGCCATAACCCACCCTGGAATTCTTATTATCAGAGAAAAGGAAACAAACCCCAGTGCCTAATCCTCAGAACTGTTTCTGCCTTGGGATTTTATATGAGAAACATTGCATAGAACAGTGTGAGTTGTTCACAAAGAACATTTTCCTGGAAAATGCAATTGAAGATTTCACGCAACTGTTGCCCAGCCAAGACTTGATTTAAAAGAGCAGAGTGGAAAACAGATTGGCAGTTTCTCAAACAGTTAAACATTAGAATCTGATCCAGCAAGTCCACTCCTAGGGAATAGCTTCAAAGGAGTTGAAAGCAGAGACGCAAATGGGTATTTGTACACCCACATTCATTGCAGCGTTATTCACAGTTCCCAGAAGATGGAATCAAACCAAGTGTCCATCAAATGATGAATGAATAAACAAAATGTGGTACTTACATACAATGGAATACTATTCTGCCATAAAAAGGAATCACTTTTTGATGTATGCTACAAGATGGATAGACTTTGAAAACTTGACACTTAGTGAAATAAGCCAGACACAGAAGGACAAATATTATATAATTCCACTTATATGAGAAACCTAGAACAGGCAGATTCTGTAAGGATGGAAGTAGAATAGAGATTACCAGGGGCTGGGGGAAGAAGAGATGGATTGTTTAATGGGTATGCATTTTTGTTGGGGACGATAAGAAACTGTTGGGTTTACATAATGGTGATGATTATATAACAGTGTGAATGTGTTTAATGCCATTTAGTTGTACACGTATGAATGCACCAAATGATAAATATTATGTATGTTTTACCACAATTTTAAAAATCAGAGCAGACTATTAAAGCACAGCTCAGGGATGTTGATTCTGAAAGAGGCTGGTGATCAGACTTGAAGCGAGAATAATTTTGAAGTACTCAGACAAGTAGATTGACAGCTTATCCTGTATATGATTTTCTATAAATATCTTTTCTCTCAAATATGCTTTTGTTAGGAGTTTGTTTCTATGTTTGCCTATGTATAACTCAGCTTCTTTCCAAAAAGGATTTGAGGTCATTTGCATCTAATATGGTCAGGCTAGGCTTAGGCTTTAGGTTACCCCCAAATCTCAGTAGCTCAACACGCAAAGCCCACTTGGGCACCGTGACTCCCCAGGGCAGTTGTCTCTTGTGTGGGCCCAGCATTCCAGGCTTCTTTAATTTCATGGCTCCCCTTTGTCAGCTGGTGCTTTCAGGACTGCCCAGGAAGGCGAAGAAGGTGCTGAAGAGTGGAGTACCAGCAATTAAGTGGCCACCAACTGGAAATGATACAAGTCACCTCCACACATGTTTCATTGGCCAGATCAAGTCACATGGCCACACCCAACTTCAAGGGCCTAGGGAACTACATCCCTCCCATGTATAACACAAAGGAAAGTCACCTCTCTCCTCCTCTCCTCGTCTCTCTCATCTCAAAGGTGTTCTGGAGACTTTTATTCCTAAACGCTTCTCCAAATCCTCTCAGCCCTCTCTGTCCTCCTGCCTCTCCTCATCCCTCAACTCCCTCTCTCTGTCCTCTGTTATCACAATTGACTTAACCTCTCCACCTTCTTTAAGCTTCTCTCATGCAGCCTGTGCCTGCTTTGTCCATAGTAAAGGACATAGCCCTGGGAGCTGACCCAGCGAACTGCAGTCTTTTCCCTTAGGAAGGAGATGGGAGGGAGGGAGGGAGGTTATGATCATCAGTATATTGGTGACTTTATACATGGGGACACTCTCAACCCGTAGAGGGGGATGTCATTGCGTTTGGACCTAGAGGCACATGGTCCTGCTGAGACACACCTACCTGGTCAGGAGGCCTCACCATTGTTACACGGCTCCCCCATCTCCCTCCAGCCTTCTGCCTCCTTCAGTTCAGTCTGTCTGAATTGTCAGGCGTGATTCCACTTTACCGAAATGCCACACCTTCCTTTGGCCGGAGAGCCATCTTTAGAAGCCTCAGTAAGTGTTCAGATTTTATTGTTCCCATTCTCAGATCAACCCCCAGCATCGCTTCTACCGTCACCCCTCCTTGGAGAGGAAAACCTATGGCCAGTGAGCCCAGGGGTCAGAGGTCGATGAATAGGAGTGTAACTGGAGGAGTGGGATATCAGGGGACAGTGGGGCCTGTGCCCGGAGAGGGCAGCCCCACCACAGGCATTCCGATTCTAATTGCAAAACAACATTGTCCTGGCCAGACAGGTCTGATGACAGCAGAACTGGAGTTCCAGTCCCCGAGTTAGGGCTTCGATCATCTGTGAGCTCCAGGCTTCTCGCCCTTTGGGAGTGAGAAGGACAAGAAACTCTTAACTCTTCTCAATCAGTAGCTGCACCTTGATTTTTTTTTCAGTTCACTTAGTACCCATCTGTGCAGGATGCTGGGTCACCACCGAAGGTGAACCAAACGTACGTGCTGTGTCATTGTGTACCCACTAATTTCTAAAAGGAGCTAAGGACAGTTACATTCTCTTAACTCTTATCCTCATGTCTTCACATGGGTGTTGTAATTCGTCGTACATACTGTTCTGCTTTTTTCTTTCCTTTTACATTATTTCCTATACACTTTTTCAAGAATTTCATGTGTTCCTATTAATATAGAATAGTTTATTGAAGTAACCTCAAATTTTAGATTTGGGGGTTATATGTGATTTTTTAACTCATATATATACACACAAATTATATATATAATGTATGAAGTTTATTGAGTGCTCCCCATGGGTTAAACCCAGTACACATCTATACATATGTTTAATTCTTATAACAACCCCATGAGGGTAGGGACTATTAATATTCTCATGTTACAGATCCTGAGCCTCAGAGAGCTTGCATGCGATGTCCGGTTACCTCGCTGGCAGTAGTATGGAGCCTCCTTTCAAAGCTCACACTTTGAACCCCCCTCCTTTGCCATTTTTCTTTCTTTGCATCTTTTTTTGTGAGAAGAGTTACCAGCTAAAGGACCATAACCTCATTTTTTCAGTTGTGGTGGTCCTTAGGTGACTTGGGATAATGTAAGAAGACAGAGATGGTCCAGTTAGCAGAATCTCAGGACCTCTGTGATATTGTAACATCTACAATTCCATGGGTGAAAACCTTGGCTGGTGTTCTGCCTGATGACCAGGGGATCATAGAATGATAACTTATACCTCTTGTTACAGTATTTCACAGTCCTCTCAAAGTTGTGACCTTCCTCCCATCACCGTGACAACTAATGTGCCGTCCCCGGGGCCCTTCATTTCCAATTTAGATATATTTGATCCCAGAAGTTAATTCCTGATTCTGCCTATGAGCTCTTGTTGGCACCAAAGTTATCTGCATTTTGGGTTTTGCATTGTTTTAAGCATCCGATGGAGACCACAAGGCATTCATCCTACCAATCATCCAGGGCAGTGGTTTTCAAACTGTGCTCCAAAGAGTCCTTGAGTTTCACTGTGGTATCTTAAGGGCTCTCTCAAGGGCCAGTGGGACCCCTCAAGTTCTTATCCCTGTTTAATATATTTATATATATCCAAAATTTTATCTTATTATATCACCTTTTTGTTGACTATTAAATTTTTTGGCATATAGAACAGATTTTTTTTAATATAACCAAATACATTCATTTTGCTTGCAATTTTTCTTTCTATGGTTTTTCATGAACTCAGGTATTCTCCACGGTTGAGATAAATATTCTTGCAACTTCTTTGGTTAGCTCTAACTCGTCTCAATTTTTTTTCAAAAAGACTGCTTTTTAAATGGTTTTATGTGATTGGCTATATAATTATGCTTTGATTTATTTCTAAAATTATCACATCATGATTTGAGAATACATTTTCCAGAATTCTCTTTTCTATTTGAATGTCTCTTTGTCTGCTGTTATCTGTATCTATTTCATCTGGGTTTTCTCTTATGTGATAGAGTTTTGAAGCAGGAGGGAACATAATCTCCAAACAAACTCCAAACTTGGTAAACATACCCAAAATAACATTTCAGTTGTGTGTTTCAGGGCATAGAAATTTAGTGTTATTGATTTCATCGCTTGTGTAACTTTTATTATTGTTTTATTAATACCTTTTATTTTTACCTTTTAGTACTTTATATGCTAACATCTTTTTTAAACTTACATATAAATTCCTGCAACACATTGACAGATATTTGCTGACTTTAGATCATCTCTCCAGTTGTAATTTTTAGCAATTTTTTTTTAGGTAAACCACTTAAAGCATTTTATATTCTTATTTTTTAAATCAGGTTTAAACTTCTCTCTTTGTAGGAGAATTTCGCACATTTAATAATTGGTTTCCTATATATTATCTTCTTTCGTTCTGTACTCACATTTTTCTATTCTCTTTTCAATTCTGTAACTTCTATTACAGTAGATTGGGTATGTTTTTTGTCATTTTCAGTGTGATCAGAATGAAATTTATCTAAACTTCCTGCAGTTAAAAGACAATTTTTGCCATTATTTTTCATGTTTATAAACAAAATTAAGATCCCTTTCTCTGGATAGTATGGAGTCCTGCGCTCTTGGGTTCAGCCCCATTCCCTCATTCCCTCCAACCCTTCCCCCCGCCCCGCCGGCTGCTGGTTGTTGCATCTTGTTCTCTGGAAATGCTTTTCGAGATTACATTTTTTCATCTTAGAACCTGCGTTGTGTCCTCACACCTGATAACCGAGAGCATGTCACCTCCACAACCTTTTTCTCTCTAGTGATCTTAGCATTTCTCTTTTTGGTATCTTCCTCTTCATTTTGGTTTCATTCTTCTTATGCCTCTGGACATTTAGGCTTTGGTTGATAATTTACTTAACATTATTGCATTTTCTCAAGCCTTGCTTCTGCTTTCAAAAGCAAGATAATTAACCTTCAAGAGAATCACTTTCCTATGTGGTCTGAAAATAATGTCCCACTTAACACAGTGGAGAGGGAAAAAAGAAAGGTAACAGTAGCGTCTGTCACCAGCTTCCTCTGGGCTTTGTGCTCCTGGCTTCTCTTACTCCTAAGTCTGCACCTCTTTTTATGAGCACTTCGGTCTCGAGGCTATATTATTCCTTCCTGTTGCCGGTACTACTGTTTCTTTGTCTCAGTCCTTAAAAAGGAAAAGAAAGTGACAGATATATCAACAGCAGATTGCATTGGGCAGGTGTTGCAGAAAACTGCAGTGGCAATGTCTTCAGCACTAGAAGTTTACTTTTCCCACTTGCTGAAATTGAGAGGTCTGCAGCCCAGGGTCACCAGTGTCCCGGAGCTTTTTGTCTTTCTGCTCCGGCAGGCTTAGATGGTGGCTTTCTACCTTGTGCTTATAGAACAGCTTCTCCAGTTCCAGACATTGCCACCAGCACCAAGGCAGGAAGAAAGAGAAAAGACAAAGATATATCCCTTGGATGCTGTCCCTCAAAAAGAACTTTCTCAGAGGCCTCCACTTCTGTTTATATCTCATTGGCCACAATATGTCAGAATGTCCTCGCCCCGGTCTGCATGGCAGTGCATCACTACCGAGAACATAATTAAGGTTCTTTTACTGAAGCTGAAGAGAAGGGACAGTGTTGTGTGGCAACGATACTGTATCTTCTGAAAAAATACTGTCTGGGCATCTTTTAGGATTATTTCGAGAGGTAGTTTATGAGTAGTTAATGTCTTAAAGTTTTTTCGATCCTGGCAATTTTTCATCAAGTGTTCTCTTAATGATCCTTGCTTTTTTTGTTTATCTTGGCACCCTTATTAGTCTCGGTTTGGATATTCCTGTTTCTCAAAGTTTATCAGGTACTTTTGCTTTGCTTTCATTTAATGCCATATCTTGGATTTGATTCTCCGTTTATCTTTCAGCTCACTAATTCTTTGTTCCATTGTCTGATTACTGTCTGCTGATTTTAACTATATTTCCAGAAGATATTCATTAAGGATCTACTATGTGTCAGGCACTGGTATAAATATAGGAAGTTTCTCTGCCATTTTCCTGTTATCTTTCTTTCTTATCATCTTAATAGTTCTTGATTTATAATTTCCTTTATTTTAAACATCCTCAGGACTTATTTATTTTATAATTGGAAGTTTGTGCCTTTTTACCACCTTCACCCATTTCACTCACCTCCCCGCCTTCCCTTGCTCTGCCAACCACAAATCCCTTCTCTGTATCTATAAGTTCAGGTTTTTTTTAAGATTCCACGTATAAGTGAGATTATAGGTATTTGTCTTTGTCTGACTTATTTCACTTAGCATAATGCCCTCAAGATCTAGCCATCTTGTCACAAATGGTAGGGTTCCCTTCTTTTTATGGCTGAATAATATTCTACATTGTATATATGTGTATGTATTTATATGTATGTGTATACGTACACATTTTACATCTGTAGATGAGCACTTAGGTTATTTCCATGTATTGGCTATTGTAAATAATGCTACAACGTACATGGGGGTGTAGATCTCTTTTCAAGCTTAGTGTTTTTGTTTCCTTCGGGTAAATACTCAGAAGTAGAAATGTTGGATCGTATGGTAGTTCTGTTTTCAATTTTGTGGGGAACCTCATACTGTTTGCCATAGTGGCTGCAACCATTTACATTCCCACCAGCAGTGCACAAGGGTTCTCTTTTCTCTACATCTTTACCAATGCTTGTTATCTTGTCTTTCTGATAATAGCCATTGTAACAGGTGTGAGGCAATGTTTTGTTGTGGCTTTGATTTGCATTTCCCTGATTAGTGGTATCGAGCACCTGTTCATGTATCGTTGGCCATCTGTTTGTCTTCTTTAGAAAAATGTCTGTTCAGATCCTCTGCCCATTTTGTTACTTATTTGTTTGTTTGTTTATTGATTTTGACTTTATTTATTTTTTAAACATTTTATTTTTTAATTTTCCTCTTCCTCTCTCCCTCCTCCCTTCTGATAACCACTAGTCCATTGTCCATGTTTATGAGTCTCTGTTTGTTTGTCCTGTTCATTTGTTACTTTTAGGTTTATATCCCACATATGTGATATCATGTGATTTTCAACCTTTTCTTTCTGGCTTATTTTGCTTAGCATGATTATTTGAAGGTCCATCCATGTTGCTGCAAATGGCAGTATTTCATCTCTTCTTATGGCTGAGTAATATTCCATTGTATATATGTACCACAGCTTCTTTAGCCAATCATCTGTCATAGGCTACTTCGGTTGCTTCCATGTCCTGGCCACTGTGAATAATGCTGCTATGAACATCGGTGTGCAAATATCTTTTTGAATATGAGTTTTCAAGTCTTTGGGGTAAATACCCAGTAGAAGGATTGCTGGATCATATGGTAGGTCAATTCTTAGTCTTTTGAGGAGCCTCCATACCGCTTTCCATAGTGGCTGTACCAATTTGCAGTCCCACCAGCAGTGTATGAGGGTTCCTTTTTCTCCACATCCTCTCCAACATTTGTTATTACTTGTCCTGTTGATTATAGCCATTCTAACAGGTGTGAGATGGTATCTCATTGTGGTTTTGATTTGCATTTCCCTAATAGCTGGCGATGTTGAGCATCTTTTCATACATTTGTTGGCCATTTGTATGTCCTCTAGGGAGAAGTGTCTCTTCAGGTCCTCTGCTTATTTTTTGATTGGATCGTTTGTTTGTTTTTGTTGTTATTGAGTCATATGAGTTCTTTGTTCTTTGTATATTTTGAATATTAGGCCCTTATCAGAGGTGTTGCTTGCAAATATATTTTCCCATTTGGATGGTTGTCTCTTTACCTTGTCGATGATTTCTTTTGCTGAGCAGAAGCTTTTTAGTTTGATGTAGTCCCATTTATTTATTTTTGCTCCTACCTTTGAGGTCAAATTCATAAAATCCTCTTTAAGCCCAAGGTCCTTGAGGTTAGTTCCTATGTTTTCTTCTATACATTTTATTGTTTCAGGTCTTACATGCAGGTCCTTAATCCATTTTGAGTTAATTTTGGTGCGTGGTGATAGACAACAGTCTAGTTTCATTCTTTTGCCTCTACCCATTCTGTAATCAGATTGTTTGTAGGTTTTTTGGTTTTTTGTTTTGTTTTATTTTTGGTTTTTTTTTTTTTTTTTGCTATTGACTTGTGTGAATTCTTTATATATTTTGGATTTTAATGCCTTATCAGATATGTGATTTACAAATATTTTCTCCCATTTGGTAGGTTGCCTTTTAATTTTGTTGACGGTTTCATTTGTCGTACGGAAGCTTTTTCGTTTGATGTAGTCCCACATGTTTATTTTTGCTTTTGTTGCCTTCGCTTTTGATGATTTATAATTCTTTTCTCTCTGAAAGTAGATTTTCTTCATTCAATCTTATACATTTGTGAAGTTTTTCTTTTTTTAGTTTCCCTGGCTATTTCCCATAAGCCATTCCCATTTCCAGCAGAATTTTAAGAACTTTCTTTGAGACTAAAAATTTTAAAACTCAGTTTCTGTTACATTTAGCATTTTTCTCACTAAGGCCTATTTTGTTAATTCTGGCTGTTGATCTTTTCTGCTCCAGATGCTATATTTTAGGTATTTGATATGGAGGCATGCTATACTATTTCTGAATCTACCATATTTTTTAGACTTAGTTTTTTGTTTATTTAACAGCCTGGAACCCAATACCAACACCTATAAAAAGAAATGTGTGTGCGAAAACATGCTTTGACCACATAGGGATAAACTTGTGTTCCATTTAATAGAATGATGTATGAAGACTGAACTCTGAGAGTCGATAATTTAAAGGAAACACCACCACATTTTCAGACAATTTTCCTGGAGGATATGGGACCTGGGGGCTGGTTGGAAAGAGTTGGTGACTTGCTTATTCTCTCAACAGTCCTTTGAGTTAGGGAAATAAGGCTCAGAGAGAGTCAGTAACTTTCCCAAGTATACACAGCTGCTGAGTGACTATATCAGTTAGGAATTTTGTTTAGCTTCAAGTTATATGACTGGAAATGGACACAGCCTTTACACTATCCCTGAAAAGAGATCTGCACTGCTTGTAGGCAGCTCAGGGCTAGTGTGGTGACTATACAGTGTCAACAGGGAGTCAGGTGTTTCCAGCTCTGCTGTCCCTAGGGTGTTGCCCTGTTCCTCAGGACTCAACATGGCTGTTGGTGTGGCCATCACATCCATACCATAGGTACATCCAACGGTACAAGATGGAAGAAAGGGAGACAAAGGGTGAGGCCTTTCCCTTTCAAGGAGATGTCTTAGGTCAGTTTCTCTAAGAAGCAAACCCCAGGCTATGGATTTGGGTGGAAATGATCAAGGAAGTGCTCCCAGAAGAGACTAGTAGAAGACACCAGTTGGCTGAGGGCAGTGAGGATGAGAAAAGGGAAGAAGCCAAGTAGAGGGGTGTTTTACGGAGCTCTGGAACATAAATTACACCTTGGAATTTGTCCCACCTTGAGGCAAAGGAACTGGGCTTTTACAGTCCCACGCCAGTCACTCATTGGCTATGGCTAGGGGTGGGAGGAACCTAAAACCTAAACCCCAGGTATAGGCTATTAGCAGCCAGGCTCACCACAGCTGGGGCATGGACATACAGAGCTGGCCAAGGGGTCTAGGGGGATCTGGGTGGGACACCAACAGTGTTGATTACAGGGGGCCTCCCAGAAATCTCAGAGATAATATTTCTCTTACATTTCATTGTCCAGAACTTTGTCACATGGTCATACCCAGCTGCAAAAGTGGCTAGGAAATGAAGTCTTTATTCCAGATGGTAATGTGTCAGAAAATAATTACTAAGGAATAACGAATGAAAGAACACTAGAGGCACCTAGCAGTGCTGGCCACAGGAAGATGATCAGTGATGAATCACAAAGAGCCTCAACTATCAGGCCACGGCGTGGGGGGACTCTGCACAGTGGGGCTGGCCTGCTGTTAGAGACTGGGGAAGAGTCACATCGTAAAACATGGAGTGTCAGGGAGGTTCATCTGGCAGAAGTGTATCAGATCTCTCAGAAGAAGAGTCTGGACACTTGGAGAGCAGTGAGGAGGCTGTGACCATAGCCCCAAACTGCAAGGAAATAGAGGAGACGGAAGAAGGGCAGGTAGCAGGTCCCCTGGGGACAGCCTAGCTGCAGAGCTCAGAACAAATGGCCTCTGCCTTATGCAGAGAACAGGATAGTGTGGTGAGGGCAGGATGTCATGGGAGCTACCCAGGGAGCGTGGGAGCAGGACCCGCTGCAGAATTGGCCGTGGGGGTCTTTAGGGCTGGCAGGTGCCATTGCTGGCTGGCCTTCCCTCCCTCCCTTCCATCCCTCCTTTCTTCACTTTTTAACTAAGGTTGTTAGTAATGTTAGTCTCCAAAGGAAAAACAATAATGCCAGTGGAAAAGACTATTCTTTATTTCTTGTTAAACTAAGTCATTAATAAAGTTAGCTCTCTGTCAAAAAAATATTTAATGGAAATAGAACTGAAATTTCCACCTCAGACAGGCTGGATCTATGGGTTCAAACCATGTCATTAGGTCTGTCTCTGTCTCTCTCTGTATCTGTCTCTCTGCCTGTCTGTCTGTCTGTCTTAGCTTTGCTTTTTTCTTGCGAGTGCCAGTCTCAGGGCCTGCCCCAGAGCAGTGAAGTCAGCCCCAGCAGCGTCAGGCTGACATGACTCTTAGCATCCGAGAACTCGGAAGGAAAAAGAGCCTGTCTTCCCAGAGTTCCTGAACAGAGCTCGACGGGGCCCTGTGTGGTCACATTTTCATGACAAGCTTAATGAGAGTTAAGTCAGGTCATACACCCACCTCTGGTGTGGGTGGCAAGGGACATGTTGGAGTGACATGCAATGGAAAGTCAAGAAGGGAGCAATTCCCAAGATCCTTGGTACACACGGAGGGGAGGAGGGAGGATGGCCCCCAGACACACCAGTGTGGATCACTTGGTATACGATGCTATTGCCGTTAGAAACAGGGATACCAAAGTGGGGTCATTTATGTGGTCATATATGTGGTCATATATGTGGTCCATGGTGACCAAAATGTCGTTATGCAGTGCCTGACTGTATGTTCAAAAGAGACATTCATCTATTTTTTTTTCCTTTCCTGTGATACCTTTGTCTTGTTTTGGCATCAGGATAATTCTGGCCCATAGAATGAGTTGGGAAGTGTTCACCTACAGTTCTTCTGTGCCTTTCTGAGGCTGCCCAGAATTAATGTCTGTGGCATGGATGTCCAATAGTTAAAATGTCCCTCCTATTGCAGGACGTGTGGGTTGTTTCTAATTATTTGCTGGTATCACAGCTCTGTAATGCATATTATCAATTTTAACATTTAAACTCTTAATTTTAAATATGTGTGCGTACTGTCAAGTTTTTGAGAATTTAAAATTTTAAACATTCTCTTAACCAATTTGCAAGGATCTTGTTATTCTCACAGCTAATGTGCACTGTGTTCTTCCTCTTTCTTGGTACTATAGTGAACATTCTAGACACCTAATTTTTCATCCTATGGGGTAGTACTGTTATTTTCCTCATTCTGTGGGCAAGAAATCTGGAGCACTGGGGGTTAAATAGCTCGCCCAAAGTCACACAGCTAGGAAGTGGTAGAACTCTGATTCAAATTTTGCTCAGTTGTGATTTAAATTTTAGAGAGGAAGTTAGCCTCTGAGACAGTCAAAAGTCTACTAAAAACTAGAATAAAAACCTATGGCCCCAGTTCTTTGATTATTTTTACCATCTCAGGATTTCTATTTGTTATTACTGATGAACATTTTTTATAAGCTATTGTTTTGAAGAAATTGTGCTGCCAGGCGGTATAATGAGGAAGACATCTAGATGTCCCACACTGGGTTTGAACACTGTCCTTTCTCCCCTCTTCTGAGGACTACACCCAGCACCCATCTCATGTCAAATATAAAATTTAGTTTGGTTCAGTCAGAATTTATTGAGTTCCTCCTATACGCCCAACCTCACTGCAGGGGTTTCTTAACCCAGGTCCATGGAGAGAATTCAGAGGTCTATAAATTTGGATGAGAAAGTAATTACATCTTTATGTTTACTAACTTCTAACAAAGCAGCTTTTAGCATTTTCTTCAATAATGAACCTAAGCAACAACCCATAGGTAGCATGAGCAGCACCTGTTACTAGTAGAAATCACTGATGTATCCCTCTCACTTTACAGCATGGCAGATGCCACTACGATCATTCCCTTTCAAAATTATGGTAGTTATTAGACCCATTCTTGTTATTTAATGATTTAATAAGGAAGCGTGTGTACTATAGCACACATTTGTACACATTTTTAATAACTGTTAATAACTGTTAATCGTATGCATGTT
>NW_006494609.1:14182324-14194584 GCF_000325575.1 Pteropus alecto
CTTTCTCCCCTCTTCTGAGGACTACACCCAGCACCCATCTCATGTCAAATATAAAATTTAGTTTGGTTCAGTCAGAATTTATTGAGTTCCTCCTATACGCCCAACCTCACTGCAGGGGTTTCTTAACCCAGGTCCATGGAGAGAATTCAGAGGAGGTCTATAATGGATGAGAAAGTAATTACATCTTTATGTTTACTAACTTCTAACAAAGCAGCTTTTAGCATTTTCTTCAATAATGAACCTAAGCAACAACCCACAGGTAGCATGAGCAGCACCTGTTACTAGTAGAAATCACTGATGTATCCCTCTCACTTTACAGCATGGCAGATGCCACTACGATCATTCCTCTCACTGCTCTTTCAAAATTATGGTAGTTATTAGACCCATTCTTGTTATTTAATGATTTAATAAGGAAGCGTGTGTACTATAGCACACATTTGTTTCATAGTTTAATAACTGTTTTAATTTTGTAATCGTATGCATGTTATTTCTTTCATTTAAAGAACATTCTGAGAAGGGGCCCACCGGCTTCCCCAGACTGCCCAAGGCTCCTTGTAACTGAATACAGGAATTGGGAGCCACAACAAGGTTAGGCTGGTTTTGAATGAAGAGAGAAAGAGGAACTATAATCGCTGCCGTCACTGCCCTTTGTGCGATTAGTGAAAGGCATTAATCCACTTGTAATTTGAAAATCGACTTCAGATACTACTGTTGCTCAATCATTGGGCATAATCTCATCTTTTCCCGATGATTCAGGAGACATTTCAGAATGTTGCAGTGTCTTGAGGGTCATCATTGGGAGCGTTGATGGCCACGCTCCCTCAGAGCAGTGGGAAAAAAGCAAGCATTTAGAACTGTCCTATTTATAGAGTGCTTTTCTAATAGGGTAGTACACTTGGTTCAGAGTTGCCTCTCTCTTTTTTTTTTATCTCTACATTCTCAGCTGGTTATGGTGTCCCTCTGACTCTCAGCCCACCACCTCCCCGATGGCTACAGTGTCACATGCACTCTTTGTTGTAAATACTGGTTTGGGAATATATAATACTCTTTATAGTTATTTAGCATTACTTCTTGTTTAATATTTAAATTAGATGCTGCAACTTTGGCCAAAGGTGACATGCTTTATTCCGCCTGCAGTTGGTGACGTGCTGGTAAATGTTTAACAACCAACTTTAAAAACAAACAACAACAACCACAACAAAACCCTTGAGTTATAGCATTTGCCTATTTCCATGGTATAAATATTCCCAACAATGGCTGACTTCAAGCTATGAACGTGAAGTCACTGAAGGCAGGAGGCAGAGCAAGATGTGCATAATTGGCTCCTGTGAGCCTGTACCAACCAGTTCCAGGATACTTACCTTGGGCTGCAGAGGGTTTGAGAAAATTCAAATTAAGTCTCAACTTTTAAAAATTACACTTTCCAGTCAAAATCTAGATTTCTGACTTCTCTTGGAAAAATAGAAAATCTTGCTATGCTAGGCACACATTTCTCCAAGCCAGCCATTCACAGAACAAAAGCTGTGGATCTACACCCTTCAGGGAGCCCATTGGGACCCTGATGCTACCCGGCTGAGTGTCACCTGCCAATCATCACTGTGTTTGACTTCTTTCCTGTCCCCCGGCCGAACTGCTAAGGTTCAGCTTGTCTTTGAGATATAAGAACCAAGTGATGTGTCCCCTGGCTTTTTACCAAAAAAGTCAAGAAAGAGTTGCAGAGTTGGGTCTCCTATGATTTAATTTTTTAAAAATAGTTTCCAGTTTGATTGTGAGGCAGTCAAGTTTCTCCTTAATGGGGTGCATGAAGAATTTACTCCATTCTTGTTAATTTCCCTCTGGTCATCCCAAATCAGTAGGCAAAGAGATTTTCTCCTTAAGATATTTAATAAGTGAGAATTGAACCAGAAAAGCATGAATTTTGTGACAGACTAAAGGTTCTCCTATGAGAAATAAAGACCCACTAACGGGAAATGGTGAAAAGTGACAAGTTCAGAGGAAACCCGGTGAGTAATTAGAGATGTATCAAGCCCTGTGTATAGGCAGTTGACACAGCATAGTAAGAGAAAAATGGCATCTCTGAGATCTTGCTGGATCCCGTCCATGTTGATTTTGGATAACAACCAAGTGTCTGGGGGAAAGACTGCTCTGAAACTTGGGATGTGGAACAACCCTGCCAAAGTGATTGTACCATAAATACCTCATTATTTATGAGTATTAAAGGACCCATAAAGAGTATGAGACAGTTTAATACCCTGTTCTGGGGCGATTTAAGAATGTGAGGTTTGGAAAAGGGGATGAGGGGGAGTCTGGGAGTTTCTAGTGCTGAAGGTTTGGGGAAGTCAGAAAAGCAGTGGGGTAAAGAATTACATTATGTATGTATTCTCTTAGACATCGGCAAGAGTGTTATTTAAAAATGAAATCAATTTCATGTCGGAAAAGGGAGCTCCATTTTTAAAGACACCTTTTGTGAACATTAACCCGGTGAAACGTTTCTAATGACTCCTATAAAAACTCTCCATGTTCTTATCGCCTTGTGTTTGTTGCGGGGGAAGAGAGGGGCCCCGTGATAAGCGACGTCCATCCATTCAGGTTCTTCTGTCCGATAATTTACATAAATGAAGAGAGGAGAGGAGTTTTTAAGTGATTAACAGTTTATTGGACACAGATTCAGTAAAGCCACAGTGAAAAAGAAAAATACTGCAGTTTGCGGGCAGAAGATAAGGAAGATGGATGTCAGAGGGAGCATTCTAAAGTGGCAGGAAAACCTGCCAATAAGTAAAGGAGATGAGTCGGATTTAAGATAGCAAACACAAGCTTTTCAGACTTGAGCATTGTCACTTCTTTGTTTTTAAAGAAGCATCAGGATGCTCTAAAAGAGGAGAGGCAAATGAAATAGCCACGATTTTTTAGGGACCTACTTTGTACCAGATGCTGAATCTCCTCTGGGCACTGATTGGGCAGACACTCCAAGCAGACACCCGATTATAATAAATAAATTTGTGGAGCCCTTCAGTGAGCCAAGCACCATACTAAGTGCAGATTTATGATTATCCCTTTTGATCCTCAGAACAACACTACAAAGTAGATGATGAAGTCCCCATTCCACAGATGAGAAAACTGAGACTTAGGAAACCTGCTCCTTGTCCCACAACCAGCAGAAGGTAGAGCAGGTCCATTTGGCTCCAAAGCCCATACTTGTTCTAGACTGCTGCGTCACCTCCACAAGCATCAGATTGTACTGCGAACTAATTAGTTGAGCATAATGCTCCCCAGAAACATGGTGTAGAATTGCTATTGTTCTCCAAGCACTGATGAAGAAAGTTCATTCAAAATATTATCAGTGAAAATGGAGTCAACTCCATTTCCACTTGATGTTATTCTTCCTTAATAGTTGTGTTTTGTTGTTGTTGTTGTTGTTGTTGTTTAAAAAAAAAAAAAAGCTGTTACCACTGCCCTGGTTTCCTTTGCCACCTCAGCATTTTAAACAAATCGAGGGTGAGTCGGAGAGAATGGTGGAGGTTTTCGAGGCTCTATTCCAAGGAAGCCCTGATCTGTTGGGTGTGCCCAGCCTACATTACATCTGGATTGAATATTACTAAAGGCTGCAGGGGCCCCACGGAGAGTGGACAGTGCTGGATTGTTGGAGGTTTCCTGTGAGGTTCCTTGTCACCCACTCACTTGCAGAGAATATGGTGAGCGGTCTGAGTTCCACAGGGTCGGTTCCTCCCAGGAGTCTCAAAGGTCTCCTCGCTCATAGGTGGAGGCTTATGTCAAATCCTCAGTCATGGAACTCAGGAATACAGTTCAGAATCTTTCTCAATATCCTGCATGTGCTTATTCTGTAACCGAATTAGTGCCTGACATTTGGAAATACCAGTTTGTTACCTAACTGGCTGCGCCGTATTGGGATTCGTTGCAATGGCATTTGGTGGGTGCCATGCTGCCCCTCTGGCTTTTTTCTCTCATTACATCATATCTCCTACCTTCTGCTTCAGCGTTCACTCCACAGAGAAGAGTGGGAGTGTCCCAGTACCTCCTAGGACTTGCTGTCTTCATGGAACCATGAGCTCCATGTCTATCTCATCCACTTGTGTGTATCTACACCTAGCACTGTGCCTGCGCTAGGTATGACCGCCTACCAGCTGCCATCTGTAGATTAAGCAATTAGGTTACACCACCCACAACACACCCAGTGTACAATACTGGAAGGAAAAAAAGACAAAATTGCAATAAAAAAAATTCCCCTCCAGGAAAAGGAATGTGGGATGGAAGGTCCGTGGCATCATGTCCTCTTACTACCCACTAGTGCAGTGTATATAACATCCTGAGGGCCAAGAGGAGGAAGGTAAAACCAGGCTCTTTAAGACACAGGTGTCAAAAGCCATTCAAATTTGAGCAAACACGGAGACTTCTTCATTAGGATCCAACCCCCTCTCCTTGTCCCAGGGCAGAAACTTCAGGAGATCCTCAGGAGAAGGCAAGTCTCTCGGTCTCTCTCTGGGTCTCCTGCAACTGTTTCACATTTCCTTCTCAACCATCCCATGTGTCAGGCAAGATCCAGCTTCGGGGCTCTGCATGGGCCTTTAAAATACAGATTCAGAGAGCCTGCACATTCCTACTGCACAGTTCCCTAGGTACCGCGGGGTACACATAGTTTTAGGTGATACATGGAAAACATTGTATTATTTTTTTGAGTTTTTATTTATTTAAATGGCATGTGCACACACAGACACAAAGCCTCTGTGATTTCTTGCTCTCGTTGCTTAGGATGAAGTTCAGAGTTTTAAGGTGATGCAATTCATATAACAATTTTAGGCCCATGACCACCAAGCTAAAGGTCAGTATGGCCACATCATGAAGAAGGCCCTTTTGGAGACTGTGAAAGCCTTATCTGATTATTTTGGAAATGGACTTGGTCCTGTTAATAGGCTTCTCTTCATCAAGGAATACCAGAATCCTACTCCAAATCTTTAGAAAATAATTTTGTATTCACCTTTGAAATTAAAGAATAAAAATGATCCATTATCTCACTAACCAGTTACTGCTTCCATTTTTGTGTATTTCTTTTGTATGGATTTTACATAATTGAGACAAAATATTTCTGTCTCAGTAGAGTTTTTGCTTGAGATTCTGCATTGCCTACAACACTGTAGGAGCAACTGTGAGTGTAGAGAGTATCAGAAGTGGAACTCTCTCCACCCTTATCCAAATTAACCTTTTGGTAACTTTGAAATGTCCTAGATAAATCTGAGGCCCTTCGTTTCTTGTTAATGGCTTTCTTTTCCTCAAAGTCGAGTATATAAGAAGTTAGAAGAAAACTAGAATGTCCATTAGTTGGGTTCCAGGAAACTGAGGATTGATTTATCCATAGGAGTTATTAGAAAGATTGTTTCTGGCTCATGGTTGGCTTTGTGTGTATCATCGCGTTTTTTTGTTTGAGAGACAACTGAGAGAGAAATGCTGACTATCGAGGCAAATTTTGCCATCACAGATCAAGGTCGTCTCTGCATGATTGAAGCAGCCAGTCAATATTTGTGAAACATGACCACAGAACTTTTGGAAAAGTGGAAAACAGGCGGGCGTGATGTTCACAGAATTATTTAGAAGAGTTTGGAACATCTGCTTAAGGGAGAAAGTTCTAGACCTCATACTTTCTATTAAAGAAAAAAAAAAATACTTTTTCCTTCCAGGATAGACGAGCAGCTCAAGTGGTCCCAAAACTGTATGTATTTGGCTTTGTCATACAGAATAGTTTCTTCCTCCCAGCAAATTTCCTTCCCTAATGTACCTACACCTGGCAAATCACGCAGCTCAGAAGTTTTCTTGAGTTGCTGTTCTATTAGCACCATTACTTAAGGCTGCCTTTCCCTTCTCAACTCAATATTAAAATTAATATGTGTTTTCTACATTAAGAAGTGCCTAAGAGCTTGGATGGAGTTTCTCTGGAGTTAATCCCACTCTGGCATAAATAGTATAGATAATCTACACCTGGATAATGGGGGATTGGCCATGGTGAAAAAAGAACTAAGTGAAACTAAAAAGAGCTTCATGTAGAAACCCTGATGCAAAAAAGTGAGTTCGCTTTCCACCCTAAAAGCTCCCTAATAGGTACCATGGCTGCATTTTTGTGATTGAATTTTTTGTCACTGGCCGATTCTCAGACCTCAGTAATGTTTGATCCCTGATGAAATCTGAACTGGAAGCAGATTCTGCATAATGAAATTACTCTTAATAAGCCACTTCTAGCTGGAATGGGTGACCTCCAGGACATAAGGCTTTTCTATTTCCTGAAGAGAAAATTACGTACGTCAGAGAAGACAAAAGCCTAATCAGACCAAGGTTATTAGACCTGAAGCGGATTGAACAACAACAACCCAAACCCAGTCATCTCATCAAATTAGTAGTGGTTATTTTTATAGCTTTGATTTGTCCTCATGAAAGAGTGAAATGATTTTGAGAACTACTCTGGAGAACCACCACTTTTTAAATTGTATTGGCATCTCAGGTTAGGTATTTGACTCAAGCAGATGCCTCCACATTCTTTACAAGTAAGTGGGCTGCAGCTTAATGGAGTTGCCCTATAAGGAGCTTCACTCCTCAGTATCTCCATCTGTAACGGGCAGGTGGGGGGTGGTGACAGTAATAACACCTCACAGAGTTGAGCTGAAGAGTAAAAGAATGGCTTAGGCCAGGTATGCAGAACCATGCCCACAATCCAGTGGGCACTCAATCCCCATTCATTCTGATGGCACTTTTTCATTTGAAATCACTCCCAGTACAGAATGAGCAGGAGACAGTTTTTCTGGAATCATTATCATTAGTCCTCGCATGTCTCCACTCTGATACCTTGCCCTGGATCAGCCCCCAGTGAAGGCATCTTGTCCTCACATGGCAAAACTGGTACTGAGACAAGGGGGCGGGATCTCATTCAGGAATGACCCATTGAAATGGACTCCTCTGGACATAAGTGGGTGCCCCATTAATTCTGGTTAAAGGTGAGGCTGTCCACCTGTGGCACAGTACTGCCCACAGAGAGAAAGCTCACCAGATGCCAGACTCAGCATACAGCAATTCCATTTCCTAGAGTATCTTCATTCGTGGATGAGAGGTTAAGGAAAACTCTTGCATGTGCTCAAGTGCCTGGTAGCAAAGGCAGAATTCAGTCCGGGACTCCAGGATCCAGAATCTCAACCCTGGTCCCCCTCTCAGACACATTCAGAACGTGTCTTCTCTCTTGCCTCCTTCCTGGTTTGGGGGAATCAATTACACAGTGTATTCTCTCCTATGCACCCCCCTATGAATTGCCTCCCCTTATCTACATAGCCCCTGGGAACGGGAGTTTTCCCATGGAGCTTCTAAATCAGTATGGTGAGTTTTCTTAGATGTTCACACTGAGTTTTTGTCTCTCTAGTGGCCATTTCCCAATCAAATTGGAAAATTTCAGTCTAAGCGTTGTACATTAGAGTTTGAGGAATTTTATTTTCATTAACGCTTTGGGAATTTTAACGGCAACGTGGGTTATTTTCCCCAGGACCTTTTCCCATGAAAATAATACAGGTATTTTTTTGCAATTGAAAATTGCATGGAAACTGGGCCCCCCTCCCCTCTCCACCCCAAGGAGGGAACGGTACCTCTTTTCTTGGGCCAGAGGAATCTGTAAGTACATCTCCCACCGCTGAAGGCTTCTTTTCTTCTTCTCTTCTCCCTGGCTGAGATGAAGCAGAAATCTCACCCAGATGTTGAAGATCAGCTTCTCAGCTTCCTTAACACCTCGTCTTTGTCTGGACGTGGCTGGTGCCAGGTAGGAGTCAGCTGCTCTTGTCTACCTGTCATCCTCCACTCTCTCTCTCCCGATCTTTCGCCATGTTGACGATGCACCTCGCTCTTCCTTTGACATCGGTTTTCTTCCTCAAGGACACAATGGAATGAAAGCTTCGCTCAACCCCACTGCTCCCTCGGGCTGGTGCCAGGTAGGAGTCAGCCGCTCTTGTCTACCTGTCATCCTCCCCTCTCTCTCTCTCCCGATCTTTCGCCATGTTGATGATGCACCTCACTCCTCCTTTGACATCGGTTTTCTTCCTCAAGGACACAGTGGAATGAAAGCTTCGCTCAACCCCACTGCTCCCTCCTCGTCATGCTGTTTGGCCCATCCCAGTTCTTCTTGGGTGTCAAGAACTGAGTCATTTCAGGGCTTTCTCTCTGGACCCTTTTCTCCCTTAAAGCTGTAACATCTTTTGTTTATAGAGACTATTTTAAAGCCATTATTTAATAGGTCATTCTTTGATAAGTTTCTGGAAGCCTCACTGAAAACCCAAGTTCTCTGAAGGCGTATTTCTCCCTTCCCACAGCAAGCACCCAGATGGCAATGAGACACTTTGCCCTTGTCACAACATGCGTTACCGTGTTTGGGGACTCTTGTGATTTGCTTGATAATTGTATCCTTTTCTAAATTTCTTCAAAAACTTTGATAATCTGAAGAATTCTGCCAGAAGTGTCTCACGGGGGTGATATCTTTCTTCTGTTTCTGTCCCGAGCGACATGTCCTCATGGGATGACCAGGTTAAACCCAAGAGAGATCTGCCCTATCCGGGTTTGGCAAGGAAGGTGGGAGGGTCCCAGGTAATCCCTTCCCTTCTTAAGTGGTATCATCTTAAACTTGGGGATTGACTCCAACTTCATTTTGCCATTTACAAGTTGGGGGTTGGGTTTATGTCCATCCACACCTCCACGACAGCCAACAGTGCCATCTTTTCTGTTCTGATCTTCCAAGCTCCTTCCTGCTGCAGGCCCTTTGGACTTACCTCTCTTTCTCTCAGCTCTTCATGAAGCTGGGTCACCGTCCTTCAGGCTCACCTGAAGACAGAAGAGCTTCTCTTACCACCTCTGGAGAAGTAGCCCTCCCCTCATTTATCTCCTCTGTGCCCTATCCTGAAACGATGGACATTAGAGGCAAAAGCTGTCGCTTCATTTTCGTATTCAGAATGAAGCAACCAGGGGCAGAACAACCAGTGTTTGACAATGGAATTCTTACACATTTTGTGGGGATCCTCTCTGGATGCAGATTAGGTTCCACCCGCCCTGTGGCCCCGGATTGTTGTCATTGAGGATGATAGTGTATTAATAGGCTTAGAATCTCAGGTTTTGGGTCTTTAGCTACAAAATCCATTGCCTTCCAAAATCTGAAATTGTTATTTTTTTTCTTCTTGCCATTTTTTTTTTTTTTTGTAAGGCCAATTCCAAATAGACGAGGCAGCAGTTTGTGTCCGAAAGGAGCCAGGAACATGGGCTCCATTTATTATTTTTTTTTAATGTCTTTGTCTCTGAGGAAAAGATCCTGGGGGATAAAATAATAATTGAGCTTCCTCGTGAGGCTCCATGACATTACAAATCATTGATCAGGGCCTTGGCAAGAACAGGGGCAGAGAAGCTTTTAAATGTATCTGAGAAGCAGTCCAGACAGTGGGCAGGCTGGGTGGGCAGTGCTGGCAGGTGGGAGGCCAGTCCTGGTGGGGTCTGGGCTCTTGGGTGTCTAGGTCTACAGTACAAGTCACCCCTGTGACCTTGGGCACTCTACTTCCTGAGGTTTCAGATCCTTTGTCTAATAAATCAGGCAATTCAGTCAGAACAGTTCTTCTCAGCTCTGTTATACACAACAACTTCTTTTTTATGTCAAAATTTTTCTTATAATAATGAAATGAAATTTTTAAATAAAATATTCCTTTATTATCCTGAAATAAAATTGTATAAATAAGCTACCTATACACATAACTTCAACGTATACTGACCTAATTATATAAAGAAGAAACAATTATTTCTTAGGAAAATAATGTGTATGTTAATACGTACATGCTAGGGTCTGACGATGATGAGGTAGTCAGGTGTCGTATGTGCAGGCAGACTGACACAGGTATACTGTGCTACGTCCACACTGCTGCACTGCTGTCTGCGACAGGATTGTCTGAGATAGTATTTTAGGCTTCTCCAGAGAAACAAAACCAGTGGATGGATAGACAAATACATCAAAGAGAAAATTTATTATAGGAATTGGCTCACACAGTTATAGAGGCCGAGAAGTCCCATAAGCTGCTGCCTGCAAACTGGACACCCAGGAAAGCCTGTGGGGTAATTCAGTTGGAGTCTGAAGGCCTGAAAATTGAGAAGCTGATGGTTTAAGCCCAGATCTGAGTCTAAAACCCTGAGAAATTGGAGCGCTGATGTCCGAGGGCAGGAGAAGATGGATGTCTCAATTCAGGCAGAGGGAACAAATTTGTCCTTCCTCAACCCTCTTGTTCTAGTCCGGCCCTCAACTAATTTGATGATGCCCACCCACTCTGGAGAGGGAGATCTTTCTTGCCGATCCTACTGATTCAAATGCTAACCTCTTCCAAAGACACCATCATAGACACATCCAGAAATGATGCTTTACCAGCTATCTGGGCATCCCTTAGACTAGTCAAGTTGCCACATAAAATTAACTATCGCAGTTTGTGAACAACTCTTGGTGATATTTAAGATAAATGTTGCATTTCCCTTCCATTTATATGGCAGTTGCATTCCTGGAAATTTCAATGTATATTAAAATTGTGCAAAAAAAAGTGTATCTATTTGTAAAATAAACAAGAATTAGGTTCTAGGCTCATATTAATAAGGTTTTCTGTATACATGAATGCTCAGTGGGATGTTTGAAAGTCGTTCAGGATGCAGAGCAGTTCTTTAAGGTGCAGATTGTACCAGGCATCACGGGACATCTATCTAGCGTCCCTGGCCCCTGCCCATGAAATGCGGTATCAGATGACAGCAAATCCACCTGCCAAACACCGATTTCCAGAATGCCCTGTAGGGGCAGTGTTGCCCCGGTGGAGAACTCCGTCTTCAAGGAGCCCAGAGATGTGCTCTAAAACTTTCAGATTTCCTGCAGGATCTTATTTCGATGCAGGAGCCCTGGGATGAGCCCACGGTTCTGCATTCACATCATGCTTCCAGGTGCTACGGCTGCTGCTGCTGGTCCAGGACCACACTTTTGAGTAGCAAGGATCTAGGTCAGCAGTCCCCAACATTTTTGGCACCAGGGACTGATACTCCTACAAGAATCTAATGCATGAGGATCTGAGGTGGAGCTGAGGCGGTGATGCTAGCACTGGGGAGCAGCTGCAAATACAGATGAAAGTTCGCTCACCCGTCCGCTGCTCACCTCATGCTGTGTGGCCCGGTTCCTAACAGGCCATGGACCGGCATGTCTCTCCAGAGTGAGGTGTCTCTGACAACCATCTGCTATCAAATCTCCTGCGGTGCTTGTCAAAATGTATGTGTCTGAGCCTCACCCCAGCCGTGCTCAATCAGGAGCTCCCTACATCTGCATCTTAATACTCGATTCCCTAATTATTGCCTTAAAATCACTAATGTTGAGAAACCCCAAGTACCTTCTCTAGAGATCTCTTGATCTTGAGGATCTCGTGGAATGAAGCTCTATTTTTCCATCCAAATCTCAAATGCTGTCAAGTCAAAAATCTTTCCTGGGACATCAGTTAGAGGTTAGAAAGTTGAGGATTTTTTCAAGGTTCTGGAAATTTTCAATTTCTTGACTGCATAATAGCTGCATAGATGCTCAAGCCATTTATACATTTATTCACTTTATTCTGAATGTATGTTACATTTCACATACACACAGATAAGACCTTCCCTCAGTAGCTTTAGTACATGAGGTCAGTTAGCCCAGGGAAAGCATGAGGGGAATTATTATTTACCACTCAAGCCCGATTACCCTTCATTTTCTAGCTGTGCCCTTTTTCTATTGGTTTTATTTGTTCTAATCTGCCAGTGGGAGAGGGGACTATGGAAGACACAATAAAATGTTTACTTTTATTGTCCTGAGACCAAGCAGAGAGATGCACTGCTTTGGAAAAGACCACTTGGGGGTGTTTGCAGAAGAAACTGAATCTTGCTCTCTCTGGATGCAGGATGCCCCCCATCTCCCTCACCACAGCAGTAGAGCCCCAGCTAGCTCGGCCACAGCAATAAAGCTACCTTCCCTCGGTACAGGTGGTTGGCTATCACAAGAGTATGACAGTTAAACCTTCTGATAACATTTTTACACAAAAAAGGCTCCTGATTTCCTCAGATGAATCATCTTCTCTTGAAATTTCCTGGCTCTATCCCATCCATGCAGCCCTCGCCAGTGGGTCATGGGGCCGTTCTCCAGACTCTTAAATAGACTCCACTTCTCCAAGGAGTATGGGGTCTGAAGAGTCTCGGCCAGTGGT
>NW_006494609.1:14194626-14196695 GCF_000325575.1 Pteropus alecto
ATCACCTTGGGGCTGGCCCCATCCTGACCTTGTGCCCTGATTCCAAGAACTAGGACTTCTTCCTTCTGGCCAAGCCCCTGCCTCCACCCCATTTCTGGTGCCCGTGTCTCTGCCTGGGATTCCGTCTGCCATCCTATTCTGCTTATTTTGCTTTGCTCTTCTGTCTTGTCTCCTGCTGATCCTACACAGCAGGCTCCAGGGGTGCCATTTACACTGTGTTCTATGGTCAGGACAGAGCTACTGAGGGACAGGAATTAAAAAAAAAAAAAAAAAAGACCTATCATTTGTTATTGCTTTCCCAGTTCATGGCATGGGAAGTGAGCTCAAGCATTCCAAAGAACTAGATAAGCAATACAGTAGATTAATTCTGGACAGTAAAACATTCCTGGAATATCTGAGAAGAACCGCTCAATTCTTCCATGGCTTACCTAAGAAAATACAAATTATCTGTCTTTTTATTGAAGTTATCAGTAAATATTTTCAGTACAAATAACCATGCGAAATGAAACTGGCAACAGTTAACACTATGCATAATAAAACTTGTCACAAATGAGAAACTAAAGAATCTAAACTTGGAAAGGTTGAAAAGTGCAACAATTGTAATGAGAAAAATAAGATGTAATAGAGAAAAAAACCCACACAGAATAAAACCAACAGAAGGAAATTACCATTTGATAAAATTGATTTTTAAAAAATCAGTAGAAGAATCAAATAATCCTGGCAAAATCTGGATATGCGAGATCCAGGAAAATGGATCTTGGTAGAAATGTGGTCATCGAGGAAACTCAGATTATCAGAAGCCATGATGGACAGATAAAAAATAACTGATGAATCATATTTTTGGTAATTTTTAGTAGAAAAAAATTCTTTTGAAAAATGTTTAAAATGGGAATAACCTGGTAATATTTTAACTGTATAGAATGGAAAAATCATTGAGGATTAAAATGATTTATAATGGAAACCACTGAGGAAAATACTTTCTCAATGAAATTTCTTCAGTGATGGTAAAAATTCAAATTAAACTCTCTATATTTGTGAAGATAGAACGAAAAATGTGTTTAAGGGCAAAGCACCAAATGGGTCAAATAGAGTCTCCCCAAAATGGAAGGGTCCAAATGAGACACGACGGCTGGATGACTAAGCACCATGTCAGATTGGCTCCTGAAACAGGAAAAGCACATTGGTGGAAAAATTGGTGAAAGCCAAATGAAGTTTAGAGCTCAATGAATAGTAATGCACCGATGCTGGTTTTTTAGTTTTTACGAATGTACCATGGTGTTGGTTCACAACCTTCTCTGGAGCTTCCCAGGTATCTTCTGAAACTGGTCCCCATACTCCAAGAGCAGAGAGAGACTGAAGAGAGAGGCAGACCACTTCCACTTGGCAGGTGTTAGGCCAATAAACAAGGGAGCCCATTTGTGAAGCTTGTCTTGACCAAGTACAGTCAGACAGTACATAACGACATTTCAGTGATGACAGACTGCGTATGTAACTCTGGTCCCATAAGATCATAATTAGAATTTCCTGCAAGAAAGGGGAAGCCATGTGCTTCAGGAAGTTCGTTTGTTTTTTTCCTCTGACGGGAGGAGTATCTATGGGGCTTGGAGATTTCCCTCACTCCCAGCACCTCAATTTCGAGTACACAGGTCACATCCTAGCCAGTCAGCCACTGACCTGTTCCTGCACAGAGAAGCCTGTCCCCCTGCGCTACGTACTCAGAGGGCACTGCAGCCCGCTCAGGTCTCGCTTGACGGTGTCCAGGGCACATTGCTGTGAGTTCTTTGTTGAGGACCTAAGACCCTGGGCAAGGACACAGGTCCACAGGAGCTACCTGAACAAGTATCGAGTGCCACTGCCACTTTAGTAAAAGCTTTCTGTGTTAGTGTGGAGCCAACCTGTCCCTATACTTTGGAAATACCAGGTTTTAATGAAGTAAAGCATAGATAAGTTTTATTTCTTCTTTTGATTCAATGCCAGAGAGAGTTATGCCAGATAGGGTCAGTAGAGCCAAAAACAAATTTCCAAAGTCAAAATGTTCAGTCCTCAGTTCTACACCCTGTCTGTGTCAA